>NC_053437.1:43066071-43422537 GCF_007990345.1 Gossypium hirsutum
CCCCTTATAAATTATTTCCAGACACTGCCCATCTGTGTACCATCGTTTTAAAAATATATCTTGAGTTCGTACTCGAAATCAGTTTCGTGATTTTACCAGAACTAGACTCATTACCCATCTATGTATTTTTTCTAGAATTTTTGGTCGGGCCAATTAGTACAGTTTATTAGTCAAAGTCTCCCATGTTGCAGGGGTCGACTACACTGACCTTTGCCCATTACGACTTGGATATCTCCCTGCACGGGGCTTCAATACTGATTCCGTTTGTTTCTATGAAAACTAGACTCAGAGAGGAATCTGTACATATATGGTACGACCCCTAATTATCTCTGGTTAATTTATAATGAATTTCCAAAGTCGGAGCAGGAAATCCAGAAACCGTTCCGGCCCTGTCCACAAAAATCTGATTATCTCTTAATATACTGCCCATATGATCTTTTCGTTACTTCCTCATGAAAACAGACTCATCGAGCTTCGATTACATAATTTATTCATCAATTAATTCCACTCCTACTATTTTAGTGATTTTCATCTCATGACATTGCTGCTGCCAGCATCTGTTACGAAAGTAACTAGGTCATTTCATGCCTACCCTTGATCCAACTCAATCGAACATTCGTGCCATTTTCGCATGCTTAAAGTTTACATGCCAAAGTTCAAACACAACGTAATAGCTTATACATGCCAAAATGTTCTTCTAAGCCAACTAAGAAGAAAGTACCAAAACTTGCTATCCGGTGTGATGACTTCGATGACGGCCTGACCCCGCAAAAATAGATGAGTCCAAGCAACCTATAATGGGTGACAAGGAAACACCGAGTGAGTTTATAACTCAGTAAGTCATAAGCAATGCACTACCATCCATCAATAACATTATCACAAGAGGAAACAAAATGGAACGAGACAATTTACTCCATCCATACCGAACCATACCATAGTTCCTCCAACCTATCGATTCCGTTTCATATCAATTCATGCATTCACATTCCATATACTCATCAATAGGACATTGAGGCATTTTCATAAATCAATTTATTTTCGTTACAATCAAACGACTAAACGGCCTTTCACCCATCCTACGATAAATTTTATGTACGTGACTTCAAGTATATTTGTCACATAGGTTCAAACTTACCGAGCTCAACACCAAGTATAAGCATAGCACCTATTAGCCATGTACTCAAGACACTTACCCGATCCGCTGTCCGCGATCGACTCAATAGTGTCGCACACATAGTGTCCATAATGATTCACGAATGTATATTGAGTCCGCACACTCAGTGCTATATAATCAACTCGCACACTTAGTGCTACGTATCAAATCGCACACTTAGTGCTACATAGTCAAACTCGCACACTTAGTGCCGCATGGTCAATTCGCACACTTAGTGCATCATATTCATTTCGCACACTTAGTGCAACATAGTCAAATCGCACACTTAGTGCTGTACAATTTAATCCCGCGCACTTATCGCCAATCTCATGGTCATAATGGTTATACCGCACGTTTAGTGCCGAGATCAACAACTCAATACATCTTACCTCTTTTCATTCAACAATTTCATCATCACATACGTACATGCATATATATATGTATATTTATTCATTTCATTCAGCATCAATACATAAACATTATGACCATTTGAAATGATACCAACTACATGCTTAATGACTTACTTTATGTTGGGTAAAATAATTCCGAGTCAGCTACTCGATGACCTTCGATTTCCCTTGTTGGACGCCTCTCCTTTAGGTTCTTGAGCTTAAATAAACAAATCAACTAGTTTAATTACCTTGCTAGTTATTTATAAAAATACACATATCATCCCAACTCGACACAAGAGTCAAATTCATCACTCAAACATTCACACCAATCTATTTGAATATTTTGGCCGAAACCCTCAATTGGCTATCATAGCCTTAATATTCAATATAAACATGTATACATCAAAGGCAATTTTAAACACTTAACCTTATACTCAATAATGAAACCAAACCGTATACCTAATTATTAAACACATCACTTCCAAATGCATGTATTAACTAACATATATCCAATCCACATGCCAAGTTACCATGAATAAATTAAACTTATATATATATAACCTTTCATACCCTTGTATCTAACGTCATAAGAATAGCCGAATGTCCAAATTAACCAAGCTTAAAGATTTAACCTTCAACACTTTAATATTCCACAACCTATTCTTCAAGGCTTCAAATATAAAGTGATTAACATTTATACTCTTATGCCGAATTAGCTAACACTTTTAATCCATAGCCGAATGTCATTAAACCTAAACCACCATGAAAATTTTACTTATCACCTCATACCTTATTATCAAATTGAACTAATTATGCTTATAAAAATGATATCAAACCGAAACCTTTTGATAATTAAGCCTCTAATTATTTATTTCAATTACCCAAACGAAATTTTCTCACATTTAACACTTATTTACCAACCAATTGTTGAAGACAAACAAAATCTCATTTCCTCCCTTGACAACCACAACCGAAAGCTCAAATCAACCTACTTGGCCAAACATCAAACCTCCTAACAATCAAAACTTAAGCCATGGAATGATTAGAACTTGAACTAACCATCTTCTTTATACAAAATTTTCCAAGGGTTTCAAGGTACTTACCTCTTCTTAATCCTCATCCAAACCGAACATAAGCAAGAGAACTCTTTCTTCTTCCTTTGATTTTTTGGTCAAGAAGAGCAAAGAGGATGAAGCCTTTTTTTTTCTTCTAGTTTCGGCAAAATGGGGGAGCAAGGATGAAACAACTTTGGTTTCTCCTCCCACTCCCCTCATATTTTATTGTTCTTAACACAACATGTTGTCATAAACTTTTTATAATATGTTTACCCATCACCATTGCCTATCCACTTTGTCATGGCCGGCCACTACTATTAGGGAGGGGGAATTTGACATGCAAGTCCCTTTTTCTTCTACATGCACTAATAGGTCCTCATGCATTGACCTATCACATTTTAAAATTTTCTCATATAAGTCCTATTGACTAAATTCACATGCAATCGACTAAATCGAAGCTTGAAATTTTCACACATTCATGATTACATATTCTAGACAATAAACATCACATTCAAACCTTCGGTGACTCGGTTTAGCGGTCTCGAAACCACTCCCCGACTAGGGTCAATTTTGGGCTGTCACAACTCTCCCTCACTTAAGAAATTTTCGTCCTCGAAAATCTTACCGGTAAATAGGTTTGGATATCGTTCTTTCATCGAGCTCTCAGGTTCCCAGGTTGCTTCCTCGATCCCGTGTTTGAGCCACAACACCTTAACCAACGGAACCCTTTTATTTCGCAACTCTTTCACTTCACGAGCTAGGATACGAATCGGTTCTTCTTCATAGCTCAAGTCAGATTGAATTTCAACTTCTGAGGGATTAATCACATGTGACGGATCGGATCTATAACGTCGAAGCATTGAAACATGGAAGACATCGTGCATCCTTTCAAGTTCAGGGGGCAAATCAATCTATATGCAACCGGCCCCACTCGTTCGGAAATTTCGTACGGCCCAATGAATCTTGGGCTCAACTTGCCTTTACGGCCAAATCTGAGTACCTTCTTCCAAGGTGACACTTTAAGAAACACTTTATCTCCCACCTGATATTCAATGTCCTTTCGTTTTAAATCCGCATACGATTTTTTATGATCTGTGGCTACCTTCAGACTTTCGCGGATTACCTTTACTTCTTGTTCGGCATCTTTAATCAAATCAACTCCGAAAATTTTACTTTCACCAAGCTCGGTCCAAAACAATGGCGTACGGCATTTACGACCGTACAAAGCCTCATAAGGTGCCATCTTAATACTTGATTGAAAACTATTGTTGTAAGCGAATTCAATCAAAGGTAAATACCGTTCCCATGAACTACTGAACTCGAGGATGCAACATCTCAACATATCCTCAAGTATCTGAATTATCCGCTCGGATTGACCATCGGTTTGGGGGTGAAAAGCGGTGCTAAATTGCAGCTTGGTACCCAAAGCTTCTTGCAATTTCTTCCAAAATCGTGAGGTGAATCTCGGATCTCTATCCGACACGATAGAAATAGGTACTCCATGTAATCTCACAATCTGAGAGACATACAATTCGGCTAGTTTATCCAATGAAAGATCCGTACGCACGGGGATAAAGTGAGCCGACTTAGTCAGCCTATCAACAACAACCCAAATCGCATCCTTCTTACTTGCGGACAATGGCAGTCCGGACACAAAGTCCATTGTGACTCGGTCCCATTTCCACTCGGGTATCATGATCGGCTGAAGTAACCCTGAAGGCACTTGATGTTCCGCTTTCACTTGTTGACATATTAAACATCTCGAAACAAAGTCGGAGATGTCTCGTTTCATACCATGCCACCAAAACCGACGTTTCAAGTCGTTGTACATTTTCGTGCTCCCCGGGTGAATTGACATTCGGCTACAATGGGCTTCGTTCAGAATCATCGGAATGAGTTCCGAATTCCTTGGAACACACAAACGACTTCTAAACCTCAAACAACCATCATCATCAATCTGAAACTCCGATTCCTTGTTCGGAACACACTCAGCTCGTTTTGCAACCAATTCATCATCGACTTTCTGAGCTTCACGAATTTGATGAGTCAATAATGGTTTGGCTTTTAATTCAGCTACTAACACATTGTCAGGTAGAACAGACAAGTGTACATTCATCGCTCGCAAAGCAAACAGTGATTTCCGGCTTAAGGCGTCCGCAACCACATTAGCCTTTCCCGAGTGGTAATCAATGACAAGCTCGTAATCTTTCAACAACTCAAGCCAACGTCTTTGTCGCAGATTCAAGTCTCGTTGAGTCATCAAATATTTGAGACTTTTGTGATCCGAAAACACATGGCACTTCTCACCAAACAAATAATGTCGCCATATTTTCAATGCAAACACAATGGCGGCTAGTTCGAGATCATGGGTCGGATAATTTCTCTCGTGTGGCTTCAATTGTCTCGACGCATAGGCCACAACTCGACCTTCTTGCATCAATACGCAACCCAACCCAAGTAGGGATGCGTCACTATAAATGACAAACTCTTTACCCGATTCGGGTTGCACCAAAATTGGAGCTTCAGTCAAATGAGTTTTCAGTTGATCGAAGCTTTTCTGACATTTCTCCGTCCATTCGAACTTAACATCCTTTTGAAGTAGCTTCGTCATTGGTGTGGCTATCATCGAGAAACCTTTGACAAATCGTCGGTAATAATCGGCGAGCCCTAGAAAGCTCCGGACTTCGGTAACATTTCTCGGAGGCTTCCAGTTAAGTATGGCTGAAATTTTGCTCGGGTCAACTCGAATACCCGATGCGGATACCACATGACCCAAGAAGCTAACCTCTCTTAACCAGAACTCACACTTACTGAACTTAGCATATAACTGCTTATCCCGCAAAATTTGCAACACTAGCCTCAGATGCTCAGCATGTTCGGTCTCATCTCTTGAATAGACCAAGATGTCATCAATAAACACAACTACGAACCGATCCAAATACGGCCTGAAGATCCGATTCATCAAATCCATAAACACCGCAGGGGCATTAGTGAGCCCAAACGGCATCACTAAGAACTCGTAGTGACCGTACCTCGTTCTGAAAGCAGTTTTGGGTACGTCCGAATCTCGAATCCGCAACTGATAATAACCCGATCTCAAATCTATCTTTGAAAACACCGATGCTCCCTTTAATTGATCGAACAGATCATCAATACGCGGTAACGGATACTTATTCTTTATCGTCACTTTATTCAGTTGACGATAGTCAATGCACAACCTCATGGTTCCGTCCTTCTTTTTCACGAACAATACTGGTGCACCCCAAGGTGAGAAACTCGGTCGAGCGAAACCTCTATCCGTCAATTCTTGCAACTGAGCTTTCAACTCTTTTAACTCGGTTAGTGCCATACGATACGGAGCGATCGAAATTGACGTAGTTCCATGTACAAGCTCAATACCAAACTCTACCTCCCGAACAGGTGGCAAACCCGGTAACTCTTCAGGAAAAACATCCGGGTATTCACAAACCACCGGCACCGATTCGGGTTTCTTTTCTAACTCCTTGTCATCAAGTACATACGCGAGGTATGCTTCGCACCCTTTCCTTACATATTTCTGGGCCAACATTGCTGATATTATAGCTGGCAACCCCCTTAAGTCCGCAGACTCAACTCGGATTATTTCGTTATTTGCGCACCTCAAATCGATAGTCTTGCTTTTGCAATTCACAACCGCATCATGCGCGGTTAACCAATCCAAACCAAGAATAATATCAAACTTGTCGAACGGCAAAAGCATCAAATCGGCCGGAAAACAGGATTCTCGGATTATTAGAGGGCATCTCTTACACACTTTATCAACAAGTACGCATTGACCCAAAGGGTTTGATACTCGAATTACGAGCTCAGTAGACTCAACAGGTAGAGTCTTACTGGTTGCTAAGGTTTCGCATACATATGAATGAGTAGAACCAGGGTCAATCAATGCAATCACATTAGTATCAAAGAGAGTGAAGGTACCAGTGATGACGTCGGGGGAGGATGCCTCCTCTCGTGCGCGAATGGCATATGCTCTAGCAGGAGTACAGTTCTCAGCTCGATCGGCCGTATCAGAGCCCCCCCTCTGACTACCACCCCTGCCTCCTAAAATTCTCGGTGGTCTACCTCTAGATGTCACTCCACTAGGTCTTGCACCTTGAATCTTATTCTTCTCATCCAGCTCCGTGCAATCTCTAATGAAGTGGTCCTTCGAACCGCATCCGTAACAGGCCCTGCTAGTAGACTTGCCCCAACATTCACCTAGGTGTCGTCTTCCACATTGGGGACATTCAGGTTTCTCGTGACGATTATTGCCCACACTAGCTACCGAAGTAGCTCGGGAGCCCATCGATGGTCTTGCCCTGATGGAAATTCCCGCAGTCGCCCTCGACTTATTAATGTCCTCCCTGAACTTCTTTACAGCTGAGAACGGAGCTTTACCCGTCGATCTTTTACGATAATCTCTAGCTTCAAATTCAGCCTTCCTCTTCTCCTTTCCAAGTTCTTCCGCCTTGCAGGCTCGTTCGACTAGTGTTACGAATTCTTTTATTTCCAAAATACCCATTAGTAGCTTTAAATCTTCATTCAATCCTTCCTCGAATCTTTTGCACATAGCAACCTCATCAGCTACACACTCCCGGGCATACCTACTGAGTCTTACGAATTCATGTTCGTATTCAGATACAGTCATACGGCCTTGCTTGAGTTCCAAGAACTCCTTACGCTTCTGATCAATGAACCGTTGGCTAATAAATTTCTTTCGGAATTCCGTTTGAAAGAAGTCCCAAGTTACTCGCTCGTTCGGGACTATGGAAATCAAGGTCCTCCACCAATAGTAGGCTGAGTCTCGTAACAAAGATACAGCACATTTTAGACATTCGTCGGGTGTGCATGACAATTCATCGAACACCCGAATGGTGTTATCAAGCCAGAACTCGGCCCTTTCGGCATCATCAGTTACTATGGCCTTGAACTCCTCGGCCCCACGCTTCCTAATCAAGTCTACAGGTGGCTTACTCAGCCTCACAGGATCAGCGACTGATGGCATTACAGGCTCTTGGGGTGGATTATTCAAATTTGGGAATTGTTGGACAGCCGGGTTGGTTCGGGCATATTGCGCGACCCACTCATTCATCATGGTAAAGAAGGCTTGTTTAGCCCCCTCACCTTGATTATTCGCAGATGACTGAGGTTCAACAGGCGGCGTCCCTTGTGCAGGAGCAGCCGCTACGCTCTCAACGTCATCCGCTAGGGTTCTTTCTTCACCGGGGTCCATTTACTAATCAAAACAAAAACATTTCAACCGTCAGAAGTCATCACACATTTAAACATTAACATTCGGCATGTATAGCTAGACTCATACGCGCTATGGTAGTCCTAGAACCGACTAAACCATAGCTCTGATACCAATCAAATGTAACACCCGAACCCGAAACCGACACCGGAGTCGGACACGAGGTGTTAACTGACTTTAACCCCTTATAAAATTTATTTTCCAGACACTGCCCAATCTGTGTACCAGTCGTTTTAAAAATCATATCTTGAGTTTCGTAACTCGAAAATCAGTTTCGTGATTTTTCCCAGAAACTAGACTCATGTGTCCATCTATGTATTTTTTTCTAGAATTTTTGGTCGGGCCAATTAGTACAGTTTATTAGTCAAAGTCTCCCATGTTGCAGGGGTCGACTACACTGACCTTTGCCCATTACGACTTGGATATCTCCCTGCACGGGGCTTCAATACTGATGCCGTTTGTTTCTATGAAAACTAGACTCAGAGAGGAATCTGTACATATATGGTACGACCCTAATTATCTCTGGTTAATTTATAATGAATTTCCAAAGTCGGAGAAGGAAATCCAGAAACCGTTCTGGCCCTGTCCCACAAAAATCTGATTATCTCTTAATATACTGCCCATATGATCTTTTCGTTACTTCCTCATGAAAACAGACTCATCGAGCTTCGATTACATAATTTATTCATCAATTAATTTCACTCCTACTATTTTTAGTGATTTTTCAATCTCATGACACTGCTGCTGCCAGCATCTGTTACGAAAGTAACTAGGTCCATTTCATGCCTACCCTTGATCCAACTCAATCGAACATTCGTGCCATTTTCGCATGGCTTAAAGTTTACATGCCAAAGTTCAAACACAACGTAATAGCTTATACATGCCAAAATGTTCTTCTAAGCCAACTAAGAAGAAAGTACCAAAACTTGCTATCCGGTGTGATGACTTCGATGACGGCCTGACCCCGCAAAAATAGATGAGTCCAAGCAACCTATAATGAGTGACAAGGAAACACCGAGTGAGTTTATAACTCAGTAAGTCATAAGCAATGCACTACCATCCATCAATAACATTATCACAAGAGGAAACAAAATGGAACGAGACAATTTACTCCATCCATACCGAACCATACCATAGTTCCTCCAACCTATCGATTCCGTTTCATATCAATTCATGCATTCACATTCCATATACTCATCAATAGGACATTGAGGCATTTTCATAAATCAATTTATTTTCGTTACAATCAAACGACTAAACGGCCTTTCACCCATCCTACGATAAATTTTATGTACGTGACTTCAAGTATATTTGTCACATAGGTTCAAACTTACCGAGCTCAACACCAAGTATAAGCATAGCACCTATTAGCCATGTACTCAAGACACTTACCCGATCCGCTGTCCGCGATCAACTCAATAGTGTCGCACACATAGTGTCCATAATGATTCACGAATGTATATTGAGTCCGCACACTCAGTGCTATATAATCAACTCGCACACTTAGTGCTACGTAATCAAATCGCACACTTAGTGCTACATAGTCAAACTCGCACACTTAGTGCCGCATGGTCAATTCGCACACTTAGTGCATCATATTCATTTCGCACACTTAGTGCAACATAGTCAAATCGCACACTTAGTGCTGTACAATTTAATCCCGCGCACTTAGCGCCAATCTCATGGTCATAAATGGTTATACCCGCACGTTTAGTGCCGAGATCAACAACTCAGTACATCTTACCTCTTTTCATTCAACAATTTCATCATCACATACGTACATGCATATATATATATGTATATTTATTCATTCCATTCAGCATCAATACATAAACCTTATGACCATTTGAAATGATACCAACTACATGCTTAATGACTTACTTTATGTTGGGTAAAATAATTCCGAGTCGGCTACTCGATGACCTTCGATTTCCCCTTGTTGGACGCCTCTCCTTTAGGTTCTTGAGCTTAAATAAACAAATCAACTAGTTTAATTACCTTGCTAGTTATTTATAAAAATACACATATCATCCCAACTCGACACAAGAGTCAAATTCATCACTCAAACATTCACACCAATCTATTTGAATATTTTGGCCGAAACCCTCAATTGGCTATCATAGCCTTAATATTTCAATATAAACATGTATACATCAAAGGCAATTTTAAACACTTAACCCTTATACTCAATAATGAAACCAAACCGTATACCTAATTATTAAACACATCACTTCCAAATGCATGTATTAACTAACATATATCCAATCCACATGCCAAGTTACCATGAATAAATTAAACTTATATATATATATAACCTTTCATACCCTTGTATCTAATGTCATAAGAATAGCCGAATGTCCAAATTAACCAAGCTTAAAGATTTAACCTTCAACACTTTAATATTCCACAACCTATTCTTCAAGGCTTCAAATATAAAGTGATTAACATTTGTACTCTTATGCCGAATTAGCTAACACTTTTAATCCATAGCCGAATGTCATTAAACCTAAACCACCATGAAAATTTTACTTATCACCTCATACCTTATTATCAAATTGAACTAATTATGCTTATAAAAATGATATCAAACCGAAACCTTTTGATAATTAAGCCTCTAATTATTTATTTCAATTACCCAAACGAAATTTTCTCACATTTAACACTTATTTACCAACCAATTGTTGAAGACAAACAAAATCTCATTTCCTCCCTTGACAACCACAACCGAAAGCTCAAATCAACCTACTTGGCCAAACATCAAACCTCCTAACAATCAAAACTTAAGCCATGGAATGATTAGAACTTGAACTAACCATCTTCTTTATACAAAATTTTCCAAGGGTTTCAAGGTACTTACCTCTTCTTAATCCTCATCCAAACCGAACATAAGCAAGAGAACTCTTTCTTCTTCCTTTGATTTTTCGGTCAAGAAGAGCAAAGAGGATGAAGCCTTTTTTTTTTCTTCTAGTTTCGGCAAAATGGGGGAGCAAGGATGAAACAACTTTGGTTTCTCCTCCCACTCCCCTCATATTTTATTGTTCTTAACACAACATTTTGTCATAAACTTTTTATAATATGTTTTACCCATCACCATTTGCCTATCCACTTTGTCATGGCCGGCCACTACTATTTAGGGAGGGGGAATTTGACATGCAAGTCCCCTTTTTCTTCCACATGCACTAATAGGTCCTCATGCATTGACCTATCACATTTTAAAATTTTCTCATATAAGTCCTATTGACTAAATTCACATGCAATCGACTAAATCGAAGCTTGAAATTTTCACACATTCATGATTACATATTCTAGACAATAAACATCACATTCAAACCTTTCGGTGACTCGGTTTAGCGGTCCCGAAACCACTCACCGACTAGGGTCAATTTTGGGCTGTCACACGAATTATATATGCCAACTCAACATAACTTAGACAATCCATTTTCATGTCAGCCACATACCTCATTTATAAAATCAGGTACATAACATACGATTTCGTTTCATTCATAAACATTCTCCCCCTTAACTCTTTATTTCAGTATCATTCGATATAACATGTTTTAACGTGATCTACCAATCTGGTTTGCCATATACTTGCCCTGCCGGAGGCTAGACAAACATATCTCATTATCTTCATCTCTTTATATCAGTTCATTCATATTTTCATATCAGAAGCAAGTGGTAGTGGCTTAACATGAGAATGGATTTCACTTCATAACACAGACATACTTAACTCAAAACCAACAACTCTGGACAATCATAATTCTGACACACATACACTTTTCATATGTTATAGAGATAGAGTACTTACCTTAAGCAACTATCAAATAAAGAAAACCACAACATATAGAAGTAAGATGGATCTCACCAAAAATAATAGAAAAGTCTATAAAGCAGGTCTTTTGCCTTTATCACTCGAACCTTTAATAACTTCTTAAGATGAAAATAAGGATAATTAAACATAACAGACCATTGATCCATCAAACCTAAACATGTATGCAAGAAACATTGACTCTTAATCTAGAATCAGGAATCTTTCCTTACATACCATTCTAATATTTATTCATGTAGAACCATAAACACATAGATAACTTTGAAAATATTCTAGGGCTCATCAGTAATTACCATAAGCTGAAATGAACGTTTAAGTTAGCTGAATACAACGAACCCAACTAGAGAGGTTTTCTAGGCTTAAGTTTTCAGAGTGTTCAAAGAAAATCAAGGAAAAAAAGAAAACAAAGATAACGAAAATGTTTTTAGAGAAGACACCATTATTCTTATATACTCAAGCTCAGAGACAAAGTTTAGTGGAAAAATCAGATAATTCCACTAACACCCTTGATTCTCGTGATTAAGTGTACTTATCATAATTTAAGTATTTTCATTTACAGTAGCTTAGTTCCATTCTAACTAAACCTCAACTTAACTAACTGAATTACCTGATTAAAATATTAAATTAATAATTAAATCTTTTCAATTGCGAACCTAATGAGTTCACCAGAGCATCTAGGGTGGCGTATTCTTAACAGAAGGATCCGCCAAACCATAGATCTCACAAAACTAAGATTCCACCAAGTGGCGCATATATAGAATCGTATACTTACTCAAAAAAAACACTTTACTTACGCATCTCTATGTTTATTTTACCCAAAACACACGAAACATTAATCATATATAGAGACTTCGTCGGGCTGGCTGTTACAGATGCTCTAACTCAAAAAGGTGGTCACTTGACATTTCTTGAACTAGGTAATCTCTTTTCTTTGGTACGTCTAAATGTGTCAACTTTCTATTTGACTCAAGTAGTTATAGTTTTTGCAGGTACTTCTATGGCAATTGTTCTATATGTTGCTTCAAACTAGGCCACCGAGATGCCTCAGGCTCTCGAACATTCCTTCCTAATAAACAACTGAATTGTACAGGAAGGGCTTGCCAACATGAGTGGACAATATGCCTCTTTCAAGAACAAACAATTACGGTAGGAGGTGTCATTGAGGAAGGCTTGGGAGGAAGTTGCCCAGTTGCTATTGCAGGTGGAATCTACAGAAGGTTGGGCTGAGCAAAAAAATTGATCAAATGTACCCGGACCGAGAAAACCATAGTTACCCAAAACCGAATCAATTTTTTATTTAATATATAATTAATTTTTATATTATATAATATTATATAATATAATATAAAAATAAATATTTTATATTTAAAATAGTGAAAATAATTTAAAAGTTTTAGAAAAATTATTTGTTTTTAGAAATATTTATGAAAAAGACCTTGAAATTTTGTCAAATAATATTCAAAAGCCGTCAAACAAAGCTCATTTTATCAAAATAATTCTAAAAAAAAATCAAAACAAAAAATTAATATGAAAAGGACAAAGATGGAGAAGAAATTTTACCAAATTGAAATAATTTTTAAAGTTGAAGGTTAATTTTTTAAAACAATGACTAAAGTGCCACAATATGCAAAATTTAAGGGCTAAATTTTTTATTACACCATTTTTTAAGCTGCCACCTCACCCTCCCATTCAACAGTTAACGAGACTTAAATAAAAGAGACAAAAAAACTTGATTAGTTGAGAGACTAATTGAAAAAAAAATTATAGTTGAGTGACTAAAAGAGAGAAAGGTCCATAGTTGGGTGACCTATGGTGTAATTTACCCTAAAATTAAAAATATTTTAGTCTCAAAGGATAACAATTCGATTGATTATTTTGGGATATATTTTTATAAAGTTTTAACCTTTTTTAATTTAGAATAGTATTTTTTATAATTTTTGGCATTATAATTTATATTTATGATTTTTTCACTTTTTAAGAATTTTTTTAAAAGAAATTAAATTATTTGTTGATGTGGCATTATAAGACAAAATAGCGTTAAGTCAACAATGAAAGATAACAAGCCAATTTGCTCTAAATAAACTTAAGGGTCAACTAGAGTAAAGGTCACGGGCAAAATTTGCTATTATCCCTTATACATAAAACACCAAAATAAGTATTTAGCTACACAACATCAATAGAGGGACTATTTTGCTTCTTCATCTAATATACAAGGACTGGTTTGACCATTTTTCAATAGAGGGACCTAAATGCAATTTGAGATATATTATAAAGATTTCTATGATACTTTAATCGTATATCTAATAAAGTCTAGAAACAATAAATGAAACACTTAAAACGAATGGTTTGTTCAACCAAAGCCTATGATTGTATAAGAAGTAATCTTAAAATACTTAAAATTTGAAATAAATAAAGCCCTAAAATATAAGATATTTAAAATAAATTATTTCCCTTGTTGACACATATGAAGGCAAGGTTAATTTTGTGGCTGAAAAAGTGGCCACAACTTCAGGCACCGTTTCATTGTCAAAATTGCCTATTTTTAGAATTAGCATATTTTAGAACAAAATTATTGGGCTATCTATTGTGGAGATATTTGGAAGAGTTGAGCTCAAAACATGAAGACCAATTAAGTTAAATTTGAAGAATTGAATATGGGTTCTTGTAGAACTAGTAAAATCACATTCTATAGTTGAAGACTTTCAATTATATCATAACTCTTATGGAATTATTGTTTATGCTATTTTTTAGATTTATTTTATAGAAAAGTGATTAGATTATAACTCTTATGTAAGCAAAACAAAAGTAGTATATAAACTTATGTTTTGCCTAGGTTAAAGAGGTTGTGAGAGTACCTAGAGTTTGAGAAAGTAAAAATTTGTTCAAGTTTGAAATGTTTATGTATGCATTATATTTTAAGCAAGTCAAGAGAGTCTCTTGGATTTCAAAACTAAGCTTTCGAGGGGGAAGCTTAGTGGGAGAGTGATCTAGTCTTTATACAAACAGTGAGGTCGCTAAATTGGTAAGTGTTAAACCAATATTTGGACTTAAATCATTGGTCGTACTATGAGAAAGATAGCACATCATTACTCTAGGCAAGTTTCTGCAAACGTAGACTTAACGCGAACTCGAAAACAATCTCGAGGGCTCGTCTTTATCTTTTATGCACTTCTAGTTTCGTGGTTGCAACTGTGGTCATAGTTTCAAGCACTATTGCAACAATTGTTTTTGTCTGGAAAGAAAGTAGCTCCCTTGTTTCTATAGGCTTATACATTATCAAAACTATACATTGAAATTAAACCCCATAAAATTTAAGAACTAATTCAAAGTCCAAAACTTGAAATTCCCATTTTAATAATGTTCAAATTTTTTGAATACGCAATTTTCACTAAAATGGTCATAGCTTGAGCTCTTGAACTCAAAATAAGGTAATTCAACGTGAGTTTCAGAGCTAATAAATAGCTTTCCAATCAATATGGCTGAACCTAGAAATGCCTAGATCCCATCCAAAAATGCATCACAACTTGACTGATTTTCCATACATGAAAAACAATAGCTTTAGTGAACATAATTCAATAAATTTCAACCATCTATGTATGCATTAGTTTTGGGCAGTTTAATGTATATTTAGGCATACATAAGGTTCAATATTAGCTTTGCAGTTGGGATGCTTGATAGATATCAAAGAAATATTAGAATTTATCACTAGAAGGATGAAAAGAAAGTTTTAAGATATTTAGAACGAACAAAGAATCACACGATCATGTATAAAAGATATAATCTGTTGAAAGTAATTGTATAATCAAATATAGGTTTTGTTGGATGTTTTGACAATAGAAAACCCACTTTTGTTGATTTATTTTTGCTTACTAAAAGAGTGATATCCTAAAAAAATGCTAAACAGTTTGTCATTATATCATCAACGATGAGAACAAATTTGGTGGCATGTTTTGAGGTCATTATTCCTGCATTATGGTTACGAAAATTTATTTTACAGCACAAGGTAGTCAAAACCATTACAAACCCATTAAAAATTTTGTAACATCCTAAATTTTGCGGTTAAAAGTTTTGAGTTTTGTGGTTAAGGTCAATGAGTAGGTTGTGCTATTATGTTTAGTTGCGCGTTTTAGTGTAAGAATGGGCCTACTGGTCTGGTGGTTGATTATGTGTTAGTTTAGCTTAGGGTCTTGGGTGTGAGTCATTAGGAGTGTTTTGAGAAATTATTTTTATTTTGTTTTAAAATTTTGGATAAATATTTCCTTTATTTAGTGTTATTTTATTATTTTGTTATTTTATTTTCTAGTTTTTACTACTCTTTTCTTTTTCACTTTCTCTCTCTCCTTTGTTTGCTTTTTTTTCTTTTTTTTTTCTTTTGGGAAACAGTTTTGCTTGCGGATTTCGAAGAGCTTCGCTCCTTTGTCGTCAAGTCGGTGTTTGGACGTCATTGATCATGAATCAGGTGTGGGTTCTGAATCTTTTTTATTTTGTTTGTGAATTCTTGAGTCAATTCTGTGAAAGTTAGCATTTCACGTGTGTGTGTGTTTGTAACCGGTTATTTACGATGCTGCAGTATTGTTTTATGCTTAGACCTTGTTCAATTTGGTATGATTTCAGGTTTTCGAGGGATGGGATGTGTTTCAAGTGCGAAAGCACAATTTTTCAGGCTATTTTAGGGTGGTTTCACGACCACACGGTCGTGTTGAATTGGGAGTTAGGATTTTGAGCCAATTTTGATGCCACACAGCCTGGCCACACAATTGTGTGGTCGATTTGGTGATTTTAGTCGACTCCCACACGATCGTGTCCCTATTTTTATTTTGTTTTAAAAGTTTGGATAATTATTTCCTTTATTTAGTGTTATTTTATTTTTATTTGATTTTATTTTATAGTTTTTACTGTTCTTTTCTTTCACTTTCTCCCTCTCATTTGTTTGCTTTTATTTTTCTTCTTTTGGGAAACAGTTTTGCTTGTGAATTTTGGAGAGCTTCGCTCCTTTGTCATTGAGTTGGTGTTTGTACATCATTGATCGCGAATCAGGTGTGGGTTCTAAATCTCTTCTATTTTGTTTGCGAATTCTTGAGTCAATTCTGTGAAAGTCATCATTTCACGTGTGTGTGTGTGTGCGTGTTTGTAACTTGTTATTTGCGATGCTGCAGTGTTGTTTTATGCTTAAAAATTTTTCAATTTGGTATGATTTCAGGTTATCAAGGGATGGAAAGTGTTTCGAGTGCAAAAACACAATTTTTTGGGTTATTTTAGGGCGGTTTCGTGACCACACAGGTGGCCATATGGGCGTGTGACCCCACACGAATGATCCACACCATCATGTTGAATTGGGAGTTAGGATTCTAAACCAATTTTGATGTCGTGTGGCCGATTTGGGGATTTTAGTCGATTCCCACACGGTCGTGTCCCCTGGGCACACGAGCGTGTGCATTTGAGAATTAGGGTTTTAGTGATTTGGTGCCATATGACCTGGCCACACGTGTATGTGTTTTGGACACATGCTCGTGTCTAGTAGGCACACGGGCGTGTGAGACCCTCACACGGCCGTGTCTGCCCTGTACTCTATTTTAGCACAAATGGACAGAGAGTTCCACAGCCTATTCACACGGCCATGTCCTTGGCTCACACGGGTGTATGCCTCTTCCCACACGGGCATGTTGACCTCCACACGGCCAGAGCACAAGGCTATGTAGCCCTAGGTCATCAATTTTAGTTTTATGTATGCTTTTGATCTAAAAATGTGTCTGTGTGTTTCGACCCTTGGCTAGGCTTTAGTGAGGGTAGTTAAGACTCTAATCTGGGCTTTGGCTCATGTGTTATTTATGACTGTTGTGTGAGATATCTGATTCTGAACCTAGTTAGCTGGGTGTGTGCATGTTTGTTTCTATATGACTGTTTGTCGATGTGTTCATTGTTTCTGTGAGGTTCTAAGTATACATGCACTTGCATAAAGTAATTTTGGGGTTAGTTGTGAAGATAAGGAAGACTGATTCTGATCTGATCTGGCAGTTTAACTGTAACTTATTGGTATAGCAATTTACCGCACTGTACCGCATGTACGTCAGCTTTGCTGCGTACTATTATCTGATTTAGCAGTTTAAACTACAACATGTTTGTACCGCGGTTCACCGCAATGCACTGTACTGCATATACACTAGCTTTGTTGCGTATTATTATCTGAGTGGCTTAGTCCACAGACATGGTGTGTAGGGTGGGATGGGCCTTTCGAGGTCCTTTGTGGTGTGTTTGGTTGATGAGCTTAAACAGCTCTTTTGGGGTGTGATCGGGGGACGAAGAGGTGTGCTGGTTGGATGGGCAGATTTTTACTACTTGACTCCATTCGTATGGATCTAATTGAGTGACTAGGTGTAAGTCTATTTGTCTGTATTCTATTTGCTTGTCTTAATGTTCGTGAATGTTCTAATTACGGGTATTAAGGTGCAAGCGTAATTCTGATTTTGTTATCATTGTGTCTGTGATGATAGCATTTTGGTATCAACCCGTTGATGAGTTTGCCTGTTGTGATTCTGTGTATAGTACCAAGTGTGTTGATTGTTGCGTATGGTCGGGACGTAGGTTCTAAGTTTACCCTTTTTTTTGTGTTTCTCTATAAATACACTATGCCATTGAACTGCTTTTTGGATTTCTATTCTATAATTCTGTTGTTTGTCACCTTTGACTCACACTGAGCTCGTGTAGCTCTTTATCCTTTCAAGTACATTATCACTTTCTGAAGCTTGGACTCGGTATGCCAGAGGTCTCAGACAATCATAAAAAGGAAACATGTTTCAAAGTCTTCTTTCCGATTTCTATTTTGGTAAATAGTTTTGAAATGTAAACAGTTATCAGAACTGTGGTACGGTTTTAATTTGGGCCTTTTGTAAATGGTTTTCTTTGGACAATTTTTTTTTTGTAATAATGAGACTTTATTTCTGAGCATTTTTACAGAACTTAAATGCTGTAATTTTTTTCGATTTGTTAAACTAAATTTCCCATGATCACTTTGGTGATCAATGTGACCATCGAAATCCAGCCTAAACATCTAGGTCGAGTTTTAGGGCATTACAAATTGATTGTGATAATTTTACAACAATAGTTTTCACAAAGAATGAAAAATATTCTAAAGCTGCAAAACATATGGAATAAAATTATTTTACTGTTAAGGAGGAAGTTCAAAAATAAAAAGTGTATTGGTTGTATTGATGGATGATATTTTATGATAATGTGACAATTTGTGCTTAATTGTTGTGTTTTTTTATATAAATTTAACATATTTCTTGTTTATTATAATTGTGTATATAATTTATATTTGGAATTATTTAAAATAGAATTTTTTTTATAAGAAACTATTGTGACCGTTATATGATATGTTACTTAAAGGGCTATTATATTGAATTATATTGTTATAGTATATAGAAGGAAGTATTTTACTAAAATTATATGCAACTGTCATAACTCATATTAGGAATCCACTAAAATATGATAATAATCATGAATATTATATTTTGTTATGTGCACGTAGCATTTTTTTTCTATTAAATTTTATGCTTTATTGCATTAGGCTAAGTGTGAATGTAAGATTTTAGCTTACAATATAAACCCAATTAAGTCTCAAATCAAGTGGCCCGATTTAAAGTGATTAAGTTATTTACTTTAATATAGATTGAATCCTATTCATTCATTTAGTTACTTATGAATTAAAAGGTGATCTCATATATAAAATAATATTGCCTTACCTATTAGGATTTACACACACCTGTCAAGAGAGAGAAAGCAATTTATGGTAGTGTTCTTCGTCAAATCTAATAGCCGAATCCAATTCTACATTAGTTAATTTATATATTTGTGAAAATCATATTATTTTGAAGATATTAAAATTATTGAGTGTGCAATATTAAATTTTGATTAATATGTAGAATTTCTTTAGAAAAATCTATTGGTTAGAAAATGTAAGCTTACATTAAATCAAATACTTTCAAATTTCACTGATTGTGGTTCTTTGATTGAGAAAATTGTTACTAAAGTTAATGGTTGGGCTGCTAGACAATTTAGTTATGCTAGTAGGCTTTAGCTCATTAAAGTTATGATTTTCAGCATGCAAAATTATTGGTGCAAGTAGTCCATCATGCCAAAATTTGTTTCTTTAAAGGATTACTCAAATATGTATTAGATTATTTTGTAAAAGGAAGGATTGTGCTGCAGATGGGGTAAAAGTCAGCTGACAGTTGATTTGTTCACCTATATCTGAAAATGGCATAGGGTTGAGGTATTTGGTTGAGTGGAATAGGGCTTGTGTTTTGCTGACGATTCATTCCATTCTTGTAGGAGAAGGCTCTTTATGGATTGCTTGGCTTTGAGAGTATGCTATGAAAAAGAGGGATTATTTGAATGTTGCTTTCAGTTATGCTAGTAGCTAGAACTAGAGAGGGATGCTCAAGCTTAAGGAGATAGCTTTTACTAGTGTTCAACAAATTCCTTTAGGCAATAAAATTGCTACTTCAAAGTTGTGGGATGGAGTTAGAGACAAAAAAAGCAAAGTTTGTTGGCATTAGTTGATTTGGTTTCCATATCATATTCCAAAGCATTCACTTGTTTCTTGGATGGTTGTGCTAAATAGGCTTCCAAATAAAGATAGGTTAATCTCTAGAAACTTAATATTTACAATAGTTGTTTACATTGTTCCAGGACCGCTTAAACTAGAAATCACTTGTTCTTTGAATGTGATTATCCCATTCTTCTAAAGCTATTCTTTTATTGAAGATTAAAGAGGTTGTGCATATCAAATTTTTGGGGAAGCAAATAAATAGGATGGATGCAGTTACTATTTAAATTTGTACAAACTGGGGACTGACTGATATGTAATTGTATAGGTGTATAGGATTGTTTTTGTTACTTAATATGTTCATTCATTGTTTGTTTGTAGCTAATAATCTCCTTCTTCTGGATAATGAATTTACAATTATCCAAAAAAAACTTTCTAAATTTCTTATTAAATAGAACCCTTTATTTTATATATTACAGCCAATCCTTTTATTAGAATTCATATATTGATAAAGGAAGATCAAGTAGTGATATTTGAGAATGTTGTGAAATCGTTCTACTCCAAGCACCAATTGAGAAATTATACACAATCAATAATTTCAAGTGACATTAAAATTATTTGTTGTTAATCCCCTTCTCCCTCTCGTTAGTGAACATCATTTCTCTTTAACACTTTCTAATAACCCAACTCCTATTATGCACAAAAATAAGTTTTTAACTGCATATTTTGAAACAATTTTTAAGCATTTCATCAGATCTCCATTGACAAAGCAGTGAATTAGAACATCATTAAGTCCATCTCAACAATCAACTCTTTGATATTTGTCCATTCAAATTGGTTGTATTCCATTAACAATCTCAAGACTACAAAATTTTTAAAAAATATTTCATTATTTGATATGCTATTCAATGATTTGGATTATAGTACTGCACTATCATCATTGATTCAATATGGATGGTAACACGACAACTTCCATTTCATACCATATTACACATAAGATTTTAATTTTAATTCAATTGTATATATAAAATTTTAGGTTTTTTATCTAGTCATATACATTTTAAAAACAAATATATTTAATTATTAGCTAAAAGGGTATATATGCCTTTGAACTTTAACAAAAACAAGTTTATTACATTCATATATATGCTTTGCCAAAGAAAAGTTGTGCGTTGCTACTGAACTTAGGCTCTCAATGTTGGCATCAAAGATTACTTCATTGTGTCGGTTCTAAATGCTCTAGAATAAGACCCCAAATAAGACATTCCAGGGAGTACCATGGCCCTAACAGATAGCTTTTTTCCTCTAGTTTACTACATAACCAATCTATGAAACTTGTAACATCCCATACCCGACCCGATTGCCAAGTCTGAGCTACGAGATGCCACATTAGTTGCTGAAGCAACTAAAATAAATTACAATTAAATTTTACCATTCTTACATGTTATTAAGTTCATTACACAATCACAACATGTTTTACAATCATATTCAGGTCTCATATGACCTTACAAAAGCTCTATTGATAACTCGAGGTCAAATAAGGACTAAAATGTAAAATATCAAAACTATCAGGTTAATGTCGTGACTTCAAGGGTTCCAGGTCATGATGCCACTCACTATAAATTTCTCGTCACAACATTAAGGGTCTGACATCACGACGTGACCTTTTATTTCCAAAATAACCATTAGACACCAATTGACAACAACCTGCACATAAGTTTATTTGCACATTTCAACAATTTAACATTACATATATACTTTGCACAATCCATATGGAATCATTCAACTAGCATTAAAATCTAAATTTCCAATTTGACAATTCACATATACTAACTATAGTTTCCAAAATGAACGTTTCAATATAAAATAGACATAAACCTTAGGTACATGTCATATATCAAAACATAAGGAACTATACACATATTGATGAGTCAAGTTTCTCAGTTCGAATGTTGGATCACTTTTTGGGTCTTCGATATCTACAATAACGTGCGCACAAAATAAACAAACCATATGTTGGGTGATAAAATTCAGTGGTACTTTCATGATTTAAGTCATATAAGAGAAAGCATTAACATGATAAGAATATAACCAATATATAATCAGGTTTCAACCATTTCAATTCACCTATTCATGTCCCATATAACAATTCATATACTATCACAATTGGTAAATCAATACACACAAATCATGCCATATTTTCTAATAACTAGAATACACTTATTACATTTCAACTCATACCAATTTGAAACCTTAGTGTATTATCGAAAAATCTGAAGTCTTGGCACATAATGCTTCATCATACTAATTTGACACCTTGGTGCACCATAGGGAAAACCAAAGTCAATATAGTGGCACACATTTTCCATCATCGGACGAACCGAAGCAAATTTACTAGTGCACATAATGCATATGTAGCAACTCGGTTTCTAGTGGTGTCGAAAAAGGTAATTTTGAGATCCCGTTTTTGTAACCTAAGCTCATAAATATTTAATAAGAATATTTACGAGCGACATTAAAGTATAGATGAATTAGATTTTGGACAGCCAATTTAGTTGAAATTGTGATTAATTAGGGCCCAAATACTAAATTGTAAAGACCAATCACTATAGATTTTTAGTTAGTAAATGGGTTGGGAACTTAAATTGTAATAAACCAAAGGTTTAAAATAAAAAATATAAAATGTTAAATCATATGTTAGTGGATGGCATGATTAATTAGATATTAACTTAGGTTAATTAAGATTTATTTAGTAAAAACATGATTAATTAAATTAATTTATAACTTAATCCTATATATATATGATAATTCGGTAGAAGGAAATATAAGTTCACCTTCTCCAACCATCTATAAAATAAATAAGAAAAAAAAACACCATAGCTAAGGTTCACAAGCTTTTTGGCTTTAATTTCAAGCAAATCCCTAGCCATTTTTCTTTGATTTTTATGGAAATTGAATCACGGGAGCTTGATCTAGCTAACCCATATGATAATTTTAAAAACTGTTAAAGTTTTATAAAGTTTCCATGATAGAGAATTAATTAATTTTTGTGGTAAATTGTTAGAAATTAAACTTAGTATATGAAAAGAACTAAATCGTAAAGCTTAATCATTAGTTTTGCACATTAGGAACCAAATTGAAAAAATGCCATGAATTATTGGTAAGGATAGAAAATAGAGGGTCACTAATGAGTTTTGGTGAAATCGGATTTTAATCTGAGGCTTTAAACTGGAAGTTATGTTTGTCCTAATGTTACGGACTAAATTGAATAAATTAAAAATTTCACGTAAATTGATAATTGCTTTTGAATTGGTTGGAATTTAATAGTATGTTATGTTTTATGACTATTCGTAGCTAATGTCAATGTGGAACCATCGAGAGGGAAAGGAAGAACGAAAGTGGTCGACAAGTAACCGGAAATTCTAATTTGTACATTTATAAGTTAAAGTAATAAACATTGCTTGCATTTTCATGTTGCATTTACATGGGAGTACCAAGGTAAGTATATACTAATAACATAAGTTATTAGATCAAGCTTGAATGTCAATTCTCTAAATAGATGACCAAATTGAATAAAGTGGAAAATAGCATGAATTGTTTGAATTATGAATATGGTGTGGAATTGAGGGAGAATACATACTGAATGATATGAAATATGTATGTTATATTAATTAATTGAAATGTTACAGTGTATATAATTTAAAATTTGATATGTGTATTAAATTGTAAAAGGAATTGAAATTTGATACCCTATTAACTAGTCGGGTTAAGTCAGATATAGTTGGCATGCCATAAGATTGGATAGAGTACAGGATTATGCACTTATGTGCTAGGGTTTGAAAGCATCGTTGAGATGACAAAAGGAGGAGATGAGTTGAATGTCCTACTGAAGAACCATGGGTGGTCCAAGAAAGATACCAAATCAAGGGATATGTTTTTTACTTTGGAAAGTAGAGTGGTCCATCTCAAGGTATAACACCCTTAACTCGTATCTGTCGCTGGAATAAGGTTACGGAGCATTATCAAAAACTTTTAATTTAAAACATTCGATTAAAATCATTTATAAAACACATCATATTACATTCAAACACATTCATAACGTCCCTTTTTTGAGCCCTCGGGGCCTTAGAAACATTTTAGAAACGATTCGGGACTAAATAAAAAACATTTAGAACTTCATGGAAAAAGATAGAAAAATTCATACTACAGGGGTCACACGGCCGTATCTTAGGCCATGTAGACATTTGAAATAGGGACACATAGCTGTGTTCCAGCCCGTGTCCGTGCCCGTGTAACTCCCTGACCTGGGTCACACGGCCCAGTCGCACTTCCATGTGCCAAGCTGTGTACCTCTTGAAATGGTCTCACATGCCTGAGTGCTAGGCCGTGTAACTGCCTGACTTGCATCCCTTTGAAACCTACAGAGGACACATGGTCGTGTCACATGGCCGTGTATCACACATGACTGAGACACACGCTCGTGTCTTAGGCCGTGTGGACAAAAAATAAACCATTTTCATGCCATTTCCTCACCCAAAACTTGGTCACTTATACAATTCAAATGCACCTATTTTCATGCATCCAAATTGTACCTAACACATGCATATTCAAGCTAGATCATCATAGAATTTAATTATACAACCAATATGCCTAAAAGGCACCTCAATCACAACAATCAAACTTGATTATACATTTACTAAGTTTAGCCATTTGTCTACTCAATACTCATTACGTATTTCCATATCAAACCATACCTTAATGACAACCTTCAAGCATATTAAAACAACATTTCATAGCATGCATATAACCTACCATTCCATCATTCACCATTTAAGCACCAAGATGCCAAAATTTCAACAATTATAACATCACATTTACATACCAACATAACAACCTACTTATCAATCAAAGTCCCAAATTTACAAGTCATATATATAATGACCATTTCACCAGACACAAAAACACCTATACATGCCATTATAACCATGACTCAAAATCATCAAAATATATCAATATACCCGATGGATAGTGTGATGGATCTCCGACTAGTTTCTAATCCGATCGAGCTTCCGATTTTGATAATATTCTATTTTGATAATAAACTTTATAGAATAAACATAAATCTATGCCAATGCTATAAGATTCATAAATCAATATGATCATCAACTCACAAATGAGTAAGTTTATTAATGTCGCATATTTATTGATCATTCATAACATGATAGGATTTCATGAGACATGATATATAATCATCAACCTTTTATAAGATTATATATCTTTCTATTTACTTACTTTCCATTCCGTCCCGAATGCTTATCATAAGCCTAAACAACATTATTAACTCTCAATTCAATGTATTTATCCATGACATAGGTGTATTCATTCATAGCATAAGAAATTTGTTCACATATAATATATCCCAATTACATACTTATTGTTTCATTCCCTTTTCTTACCCATTTCGTATGCATAGTACAAGCATAATCATAAACATCAATCATATCCACAAGCTTGGCATAAGCCTTAGCACATCAACAACACACGTTAGTTCATTTAAACATGGTTCATATTAATTTGACATGGATAACCATTATACTTGAGTACGATTCAATTGGATTTATCATCCATCACAACATATCATGTTTTTCCATGTATCACTATTCCATTGAGTTTCATATAAACATGCCTTAGTTCTTATTGAACACTTACCATTTCATTTGCATACACATAGAACATAAACATAACATTAACCATAGCCCCAAGCTAGTGATTAAACACATAACTTAGCAATATCATCACATGGTAAGATATGGTACATAACATAACATCACTTATATCATACCTTTCATAAACATGAATACTCACACTTTGATCATTGGTACATCATACCTGTCCATATTTTTTGTAGTAAAGATAATCGGAACCCTTATCGGAGCTCACAAAAAGTGTGCTAAACAATGGTTGTAACCGTCCCTTTTCATATTCGATGGTCGAAACCATCCCTTTTCATTAATCAATGGTTCTCACCATCCCTTTTCATAGTTGATGGTCATCACCATCCCTTTTCATTAATCGATAGTCGAAGCTATCATTTTTCATATTCGATAGTCGATGCTATCCCTTTTCACACTTGATGGTCGTCACCACCCCTTTTCATCGTTGATGATCATTACCATCCCTTTTTATAATCGATAGCCGAAGTTATCTTTTTCCATTGGTCGATGATCGCCGATACGCCGTTGATTTTTCTGTCGAGACATAATTTGATATTAAAAATGATAGAATTTAAAAAAAAATTAAAATTCTATTTCAACGTATGAACTTACCTGGCTAAATTGCAGAAATGTCAAAGTATAGGGGTATTTTGGTAATTTTCCATTCTCCTCGATTTTCTACCCGATCTTGATCTAAATTAATAATTTTATTAAATATATTAATTTAGACAGTAAAACAATGTATTTTATGCAATTTATTCATTTTTTTATATATTTACAAAATTACCCCTAAAGTTTTAGTTTTATTCAATTTAGTCTCTGACCCTAACACATGCAAATTAACCATTTTTACCCAAAATTAAGCCTATACGAATACTCATGGCATCCAATATAGCCTATTATTGCAATAAATTCAAATTAAATCCTTGTACTTTTATTAATTTAACAATTTAGTCCCTAATTAGAAAATTCATCAAAAATCACTTAATAAAATACTTTTAGATAACAAATAATATCTAAAATTCATCATTTAACATCTAAAATCACAAGGTTCATCAATGGCAACAGTCAAAATCTTTAACAGTTTCAAAATTAAAGGCATGGGCTAGTTAGACCCAATTGCAAACAATCTTGAAAACATCAAAATTATTAAAAATGAGTAAGAATTTATTACCATGCATGAGGAATTCACCATGGCTGAACCTATCTTCATTTCAATGGAAATTTGGTTGTACTTAGAGAAGAAAACAAAAAGGATGATGATAATTTAACATTTTTTTTCTTTTAATTAATTAATTATAAAATTTACCATTTTGTCCACTTAATATCATCCAATTTCATGCTTTTAGTTGCCCAAAATCGTCCACTAAAACCTTAAATGGTTTAATTACCATTTAAGTCCCTTTTCCTTTATTTAATTAACCATTTAATCACTCAAATCAAATAGCGATCAAATTTTACATCTTTTACGATTTAGTCCTTTTTAATTAATTAACTATCGAAACATTAAATTTTTTCAACGAGGTTTCGGTACCTCGTTTTCTAAAACTACTTGACCTTAAGGTCTTACGACTCGAACTTAATAACTCGCTTAAATAACATAAATTATCAAATCAAAAACCTTTTCAAAGTCACATTTAACTCGTAAATATTAAATAATAATATTTACGAACTTACTCATTGGATCTGGTGGCCCCAAAACTACTATTTCTGACACCACTGAAAAACAAGTTGTTACACAAGGAATCCTTAACATTGTTGTAGGTAAGTTGATAGAAAGGAACGATACTCTTGAAGTTGGGATGACAGCTATGAAGGAAGAAAATGAAGCCATTGTAATGGCTTTGAAGGAGGAAACTAAGGTCACGACAAGGGCTCCAAGTAGAAAAATTGAGGAGCTCAAAGGAGAGCTTGCTGTGTGTCGAGCTGCCGTGGATAAAATGGTGTTGAGTGTAACACTAAATCGATAAACTGATGTCCCCAAACCAAAGAAGTTTTAGGGGGAAAGGTCTGCAAGGGAAATGGACTTCTTGTTGAGGATGGAGCAATAGTTTCATGTCGTGGGCATCAAGGATGATGATGCTAAGGTATATATTATTTCTTGATATTTTACTGATTTTGCTCTTTTGGTGTAAGTGTAGGTCCACAAGTGAAAAGTGTGGTTAGGCTACAATTTGAACTTGGGAGGAGTTTCAAGAAGAGTTCAAGGAGCAGTTTTACCCCTAATATGTCGAGGAGGATCAAGCTAAGTTGCGTTGATTTTCGTAACAAGGCACAATTTGAGAGTTTGTGAAAGAGTTTAGTGAACTTATGCTCCTAATTACAAATCTGAGTAAGAAGGAGGCATTTTTCTTTTTCATGGATGGTTTGAAGTTTTGGGTTAAGCAAGAATGGGAATGTCGAAGGGTCTAAGAATTGTCCAAAGCTATGATCGTGGTAGAGTCCTTAATCAAGCTTGTTCCGCAGAAAGATAAGTTTGAGTCTTCCAAGCCCAAGGGAAAGGGAAATGGTGAGAAAGATAAAGAAGGACAAGTCGAGAATTGCAACGACAGTGCTGACAATAAGAAACAACAAAATGGGAAGAGAAAACCCTACAGTAAACTGAAAGGACCATTGAAATGCTTCCTTCGTGAAGGCCTGCATATGGTAAGGAACTGTCCGAAGCAGTCTGTGTTTTCTGCCATTCAAGAGGATGATAAGCCAGAAAAAGCACCAATGAGGCTTGGTTTGATTGTGTGTGAGATTGAAGCTAAGAAGGGAAAATAGAGTGAGAAGAAGTTAGTGAAGTGCTTCTTGTACCGTGGTCTGCATATGATGTGGGACTGTCCAAAACAATCCAAGACTTCCGTGGTCAGTAGAGAAGTGGAAAGGGATCCAGAGAGTGAGGCTTTGAAGCTTGGGTCAATGATACTTAATTCTGCGAAAGTGAAAAGGAATCATATGTAGAAAGGGTTGATGTATGTGGACATAAACATCGCAGGTTAGAGGAAGAGTGCTCTTATTGATACAGGGAGCATCAGACCTATTCATACCAGGAAAAAGACATGGGTAAACTTGGTCTCCCAGTTAGGGAATCAACTAAGAAGATCAAGACTATTAATTCCAAAGAGGTCTCAATTGTGAAAGTAGCACAAGGAGTTGAGTTGTAGATCAGTCAATGGTAAGGCAAGGTAGAATTTGAGGTAATTCACTTGGATGATTACAGTTTTGTTCTTGGCTTAAATTTCCTTAACAAGATTAATGTTTTTTTATTCTTTTTTTACTGTATATGCATCCTGGGTACTTGACAACAACAATGCTTTGTGCTTGTGAGTTGAAACATGAGGGGCAGACTAAGGTATTGTTAGCAATCCAACTAGCTAAAGATGCTAAAGGGGTGATAACTCTTGAAAAGAGTTATATTTCAGGCCTCTAGACTTGGTTAATTATTCGTAGTTGAGTAAATTTAGTTGCATTTTAGAAAATTATATTAATATTTTATAACATTACATCATGAAGCTTGGATTGTGCTTTCAATGTCACTATATGTTACTTTTACTTGTAGGAGGAAAGGAATTGTGTGCTGCTTATAACAGGTGCAGAAAGGAGGAAAAGAAATGGAGTGAAGTTTTTTCATGACAAAAGGTTGGATAGATTGTCAGCACAAATGCCATGGTAATTCCAGTAAGATACTGACTCAATTGTCAATCTGTGCCACTCTCAGCCAGTTGTACTTGTACCAAAAATATCCACCTCAAAAGGAGGAGGAAAGAGTGCCTGCTGAGAGGGAGACCTGCCCTATAAAAAGAAGAAAGAGAAAGAGAAAAGGAGAGCAGTTTTCCTCACACACAAATTCTTGTGGGAGATTCAGAGACTAAGAAAAGAGGGTAGTAGCTAAGGAAAAGAGCAAAAATGCAAGGAAGAAGGAGAGCATTCAAACCTGGGCTCACAAGATATTGCAGCACTGGAGTTGAAGGCTGGGTTGGCGAAAGCTTCCTAAAGTTCTTCCTTCATTTTTTTAATTGATTTCTAGGAATTTTAACTGTGGAAATATGTTGTTTAATGAAACATTTATTTTGGATTTTAATTTCCAACTCATGAGCTAATCTCATCGGGTTGGGATTACTGGATGAATATTTAGTTCCTTTAAATATTAAGGCATTATCCTGATTTGATTTACTGTTTCATTTTATTTTCCCTATTTTACAATGTATGCATGCAATCTCTAGGCATAGATGAATGCATGGCATGTTCATAAACTTTATTTAATTCTGAAAAGGTTAGACGAGTTGGACTGTGTTGAATGATACAAGCGAGTACTTGACAGAATACTCGTAGCACTCTAGACATAGAGTTGCACTATGTACAGAGAAATGAATAAAGTGTTGGATATCCTTCTTAAAGCTTGTAGACATGCAAAGCCCCAGTTAGGGTAGCTTGAAGTTTGACTCTCAAAAGAAGCAGACTACCTAGATTTAATCTGAATAGTAGATTGGTTAAGATTTCCCATGACATTATTGTGTTATAAGGAAAGAATCTTAGTAATCCCAACCTTTCCATTCATCAGTGTAGATCCCCTCAACTTTTTCCCCGTATCTTTGGAACACCCTTTTAAGTTAGCTATTTGATCTTAATATTGCATACGTGATTATTCCTCTACAAGTTATTATTATGTTTTGCCACAGCCTGATTCATATAGCTTATAGTAATAGCTTAACCGAACTAATCCTATAAGATCCCTAAGGAGACTATCTTACTTACTACTTTATTACTTGGTTCGACATGTACACTTGCACATTGACATATACATTCACACGCGACAAGGGGCAACAAACTAATAAGAAGCCTATTGAGTTATCAGTGGGCTACTAATCTGCCATAATTCGGTATAGCAAATTAAACTAGTTTTCGCATTTAAGGAGCTTGAATACAAGAAATTTTTTTGTGTTTTAGTTGAGTTTTTGAAAATTCATTTGCATTAAAAAGGGTGTAATTTGAGTCTTTTAATGACCTTAAGAGCCGAATGAGGCCTAAGGGTGAGTTAATATACTTTGTGAGTGTGCAAGAGACCATTATAGGGCGTACCAACTCAATATTGGTCATTGTGTTTAGTGTTGTGACACAACCAAGAGATGTCGCAACATAGGGAGTAAAGAGCAAGAATTCCAAGATTTCCTTTAGTGTTGTGACACAACCAAGAGATGTCGCGACACACCCCTAAATCTACCCTGAGTAGGAGCATACTGCCTTCGATGTCGCGGCATAGGCACTAGGGTGTATCGACATCAGTCCTGTACGAGAAATACTTACAAGCCGAAGGCATTTTGGTCTACATAATCAAATATTAAACACGAGAAAGTTAGCTGACCTAGGGTTGAGGATGACGACAAACCTAACTCTATAAATAGGCTCATTTAACACTTGCTATGGACATCTTTTCATACTGTATAATTTTCTTTATAGTTTATGTTTTTAGTTCTTCCCTTTCCTTAGGCTTTAGGTTATTTTCAGTTTTGCATTCGTCAGGAGATCTGATTTCTGGAACTTGATCAACTATTTATGGATTTCATGCTTCAATTAATTACAATTCAGTATTCTCTTAAAACTTTGTCTCTTGATTCATTCTTAATGTTCATCTTTTACATCAAGTTTATTACATTTTTGAGATCCATGAGGAACAAATCCTTTTATGAGGGATTAGCGAGTGGAGGTATGATTAGTTAATTGTTGTGCAAGGTTTTCTTAGTGGGTCAGCTGTTTGGGAGAGAAAGAATTTTAACCCAAGGCTTGACAACCCTAGAAAGTTATCTAGGTGGGAATTAACCCAAAATTGGTATGGTCTATCCGTGAACACCTTAATTGTAACACTCTTAACCCATCTATGTCGCCAAATTAGGGTTACAAAGCATTACAGCACATTTAAAAACATCTAATTTCAAATAGAAACAATTATTCAAATTAATTATAAAAATATAAATACACATTTCTTTTTTAGCATAAATACACTTACGGGCTTTAAATCGAGCCTACGTGGCCCTTAAAATGGTTAGAGAACATTCCCGAACTAATTTGAAACAAAACATAAAATTTTAGAAAAATTGAAAAATTTTAGAAACAGGGATCATATGACTGTATGACATAGCCCAGGCTATGTGTCACAAGGACAAGGCCGTGTGGTCAACCGTGTGACAGACCTTGTAACTTTCGAAATGATTTCACACGACCATGTCATAAGTCGTATGCTAAACTGTGTAACATTCGAAATATTCTCACATGGTCGTGTCGAAAATCGTGTTCAATTCGATGTTGGGTTACATGGCCGTGTCGCAAGTCGTGTCTGACACCGTGTGACAAACTATTTTAGAACACATGGTCTTCTAAAGAGACCGTGTGCAGCACACAGTCGTGTGATAGCCTGTGTCCCAAGTCGTGTGCACCAAAACTTGCTTCTAAAATAACGCGAATTTCACACCTATCTTGGGTACCAATCCAAGCCTAAAACCAACCTTTATATGCCACAAAAAACACCTTCAAACAAGTCAAAACATGTCAAATACATACAACCTATGTGCCAAACCAATGTGCCCTTATTGACACCACAATTTAATCATTACTTAAATTTGCATTCAACCTTAACCAAACAATATGTTCCATTCATTCAAACATCAAGAACCATCAACATTATCTTTACAACATCATACCAGATATCAACCTAATTCAACATGACTTATAACATACACTTCCAAAAGAACTAAACTTATAAAACATATATCAACAACATATACACAAGCATTTGCAGGCTAATACAAAACATATCCAAATATTCACATAATAAGCATCCTATATAAATGTCACATATAACCACCAACCAAGACTTCAAAATCTATCGATGATAGTCAATGATATGTGTGAGCTCTAATGATCTGATCAACCCGCTCCAAAAGCTCAAAATCTACAGAAAATAATATTACTTATTAAATTACCAAATTCATTTAAATGTTATTTGCACATAGCAAATAATCTTCAACCTTATTACACACAATCCAATAATTTCATGTCAGTAACACTTAAATGTACGGATAATCAGAATTCGTAACTCACTCGTTTCTTTGCAATAATTTCATATCAATTAGTCTTTCTTCATTCGATGGATCTTTGTAAAAGTATTCAAATACATGAGTCCAAAAACAGATAATGCTCGTAAGAGCAAATCAGATACAGATTAAATATGTCAATTTACCCGTCCAGGCTAAACTAATGAAACACAAATAAACTAGCCTAGAAAGGGCTCGATATACATGTCAAATGAAAGTAGATTACATGTACATTCGAGTCCACAACACATGCAGGAACTCGGTCCAAATCAAAATTTCAGTCAGAAATCTCATGAAAGAAACTTTTACTTGATCCGTCAAAATTTATTTTAGAAATTCAATATAAATTACATGGATCACTTTTTTTAAAAAATCTTCAAATATATATATACATCAATAACAACATTTTTTTAACTAATTATAACCAAAATAACGGTAAAAAACTTACCTAATTGCGATAATTACCAAGAACCGAAGACGATTACTCAACAAGCTTCTCTTTCCCACAATTAACAACAAATCCACTCATTTCTTAATCTAAACATAATAAATTAATTCAATTAACTAATTCAAACACCATACATTACATAAATTCAAACCTTTCACCCTTAAAATTTATTTTTACTTATTTACCTTTAACAATTAACTTTTATACAATTTAATCCTTTTTCTCAAAATTTAATCAATTAGCACCCTTAATCCAAATTCCCATATAATAAAAATTATTAAAATTCTATAGCAACTCATAATATTCACAATTTCATAAAATCCCATGAACTTTTACAAATTTAACATTTAAATCCCTAATCATCAAAACAACCAACAACTTCTTCACAAATTAATATTGTTCAAATATCAAGCTCACAAAACCATTATAAAACTTTAAAAATCTCATAAATTCAAAATAATACAAGTTAAAAAGTCAATAATTTAATGAATTAACACCCGGGTTAGCAGGACCTAGATGCAACGATCTCAAAAACGTAAAAATCACTGAAATCGGAAGTCAAAAACCTACCATGCATTGAAGACAACCTAGTTGAACAAAGCTCATTCAATGGTGGTTCTTACTCATTCAATTTCAGCAATGAGAAAATAAAGATGATAGTTCTTTCTTTTGTTTAATTTACTTTTAACTTAATTACCTTTTTGCCCTTAAAAATTACCCAAAATTTCATAAATAGACCACCATTACCATCCACTATAATTAATAATGGTTTAATTTCCATATAAGGCCAAAAATTCAAGTGTTTTAAGCTATATACTTCTTTTAACTAATAACCACTAACTTTTACAAATTTTATTATTTAGTCCTTTTTACTTAATTACCTAACTAAACCCTAAAATTTCTTAATCAAACTTGAATACTACATCATAAATTCCCTATAAATATTAAATAACAATAAAACATTGACTTAATAGTCAGAATCATGGCCTCGAAACCATTGTTCCTAACACCACTTAAAGACAAGATGTTAGAACTCTCCCCCTTAAAGAATTTTCGTCCTCGAAAATATTACCGGAGAATAAATTCGAGTATTGAGATTTCATCGATTCTTCAGTTTCAAACGTAGCTTCCTCATTTCCATGTCGACGCCATTATACTTTCACCAATGGAACACGTTTATTTCGTAATTTTTTCACCTCTCGAGCTATAATTTTAATCGATTCCTCATTATAAGTTAGGTCAAGCTATAAATCAATTTCATCTGTAGATAGCACGTGTTATGGATCTGACTGATAACGACGGAGTATCGAAACATGGAAAATGTTATGAATTTCCTCCAGCACTGGTGGTAAAGGTAATCGGTATGCTACAGGTTCGATTCTCTCTAAAATTTTGTATCTGCCCAATAAACCTCGAACTAAGCTTTCCCTTTTTGCCAAATTGTAACACTTTCCTCTAAGGCGAAACTTTCAAGAATACTTTATCCCTGACTTGGAATTTGATATCCTTTCTTTTCAAATCAACAAATGATTTCTGCCGATCAGATGCGCCCTTTAAACAATCAGGGATAGTTATTATTGTAAGCAAATTCAGTTAACGGTAGGAACTTCGCCCAGCTGCCTTCAAACTCAATAATACAACATCTCAGCAAATCTTCAAGAATCTGGATTACTTGTTTTGGCTGATTGTCTGTCTGAGAATGAAATATCATGCTAAAAGTCAATTTATTACCCCAAAATTTGTGTAATTTATTCCAAAACCTAGAGGTGAATCATTGATCTCGATTAGAAATAATCGGTAATGATGCACAATTGAATTGAATGGTCTCAAAAATATAGAACTAAACTAGTCTTTCGAGGGAATAATTTGTTCAAACGGGAATAAAGTGCTCTGATTTCATCAATCTATCAACAACAACCCAAATAGCATCTTTCTTTTTCAGAATTAGAGGTAATCTCAAAACAAAATCCCTTATGACACACTCCCACTTCTATTGTGGAATTTTCACATGTTGTAACAAACTTGACGGAACCTGATGATCGGCTTTCACCTACTGGCAACCTAAACATTTAGTCACAAAATTAGATATTTCACATTTCATACTTAACCACCAGAACATTTGCTTCAAGTCATTATACATTTTTGTACTACCCAAATGAATAGAATAGGTATTGTTGTGAGCTTCACTCAAAATGTTTTGTTTCAATACCATATTGTCTGGAATACACAATCGACCTCTAAAATACAAATTACTATCATCACCAATACCGAATTCTGTAGTCTGACCATTTTTGACCGACTCACGTTTTAATTTCAACTCAAGGTCATTTTTCTACAACTTAGAAATTCGTTGAATAAATGTCGGTCTAACATGCAATTCAACCAGAATCGTACCATCATCTGCCAAAGTCAACCAAGCATTTAATTCTCTCAAAGAAAAGAAAGATTTTTGGCTCAAAGCATCAACAACCACATTTGATTTACCAGGATGATAATCTATAATCAAATTGTAATCTTTCAACAATTCAAGCCATCTGGACTGACGAAGATTCAATTCCTTATGAGTCATCAAATATTTTAAACTTTTCTGATCCGAGAAAATATGACATTTTTCACCGTAAAGATAATGTCGTTAAATTTTTAAGGCAAACACTACCGCAGCTAACTCCAGATCATGAGTCAGATAGTTTCTTTCATGAGTTTTCAATTGGCGAGAGGCATAAGCTACCACTTTTCCTTCATGCATGAGTACACAACCCAGTCCATTTAACAAGCCATCGCTGTAAACAGTAAACTCTTTCCCGGATTCAGGTTAAGTCAACATTGGAGTTTCAGTTAACATCTTTTTCAACTGCTGAAAACTTTGTTGGCATTTTTCAGTCCAAATAAAGCAAACATCTTCCAATAGTAATTTCATCATCAGTAAAGTAATGGTTGAAAATCCTTTCACAAAGAGTCGCTAATAACCTGCCAAACCCAAAAAACTATGTACCTTATGAATATTTCACAGCGGTTTCCAGTTTACAATTGTTGAAATATTGTTCAGATCGACATAAATAACGCCGGCAAATATCACATGCCTAAAAAATCCAACTTTAGCTAACCAAAATTCATATTTTCTGAATTTTGGGTAAAGCTGCTTTTCACGCAGAGTTTGTAACACAACTCTTAAATGCTAATCATGTTCGACTTTGTTCTTCAAATAAATTAAAATGTCATCAATAAACACTACCACGAACCAATCTAAAAATGGCTAAAACACTCTATTCATCAAATCCATGAACGTGACAGGGTAATTCGTCAAACTAAATGGCATAACAAGAAACTCATAAGAGTCATATCGGGTTCTGGATTTTGTTTTTTGAACGTGTGGTTCTTTAACACGCAACTGATAATATCCCGATCGTAAATCAATCTTCAAAAATACAGTTGCTCTTTTCAGCTAATCAAACAAATCATCGATTCATGGTAACGGATATTTATTCCTTATCTTCAATTTGTTCAATTGTTGATAATCAATACACAATCTCAAAGTGTCGTCTTTCTTTTTGACGAATAAAAAATGAGCTCCCCAAGGTGATACACTCGGTCTAATGAATGCACGATCTAGTAATTCTTATAGCTAAGACCTGAATTCCTTTAATTTTATTTGTTCTGCCATTCTGTACAGTGCTATAGATATCGGAGTAGTTCCCAATACAATATCAATTACAAATTCAACTTCTCTTTCTGGTGGTAATCCCGGTAATTCTTCCGAAAAAACATCCACAAACTCACATACAGTTGGAACTAGATCTATTTTTTATTCATGTGTCCGGGTGTCTAGAATATAAGCCAGAAAAACTTCAACACCTTTTTGGATCAATTTCTAAGTAGTTCAAGCCAATATTATACCAGATGCACGATCAAATCTTTATGTTTCAATGCTAACCAAATCTCCACTTGAGCATTTTAAAACAATTCATTTCTGCTTGCAACTAACAACTGCATCATGAACTTTTAATCAATCCATTCCTAGAATAACATCGAATTCATCAAAGGGAAATAACATCAAACCAGTAGAAAATTTGCAACCCCAAATTTTCAATGGACAATTTTTAAAAACTTTATTAACTATCACACTCTGACCTATCATATTTGACAGTCTAACTATCACACCCTATGTCTTTTCTAAAGCTAATGTTGTGCATATATAAGAAAGTGTGGATCCAGGATCAATTAATGCAATAACAGGAACATAAAAAAGATTGAAAGTACTAGTAATGGCATCAAGTTTTGTAGCTTTTTCTTTAGCTCAAATCACATAAATTCTGGCTGGTCGTCGACCTTCAAAACAAAAATTTGTATCGTACGATTCATTGCAGCTCCCTCCAGAAGTATTTTCAAGTCTCAATTTTCTACCCCTCTTAAATACAGTTGCAAACTTGGCAACTTGCTCTGAACTAGAGTCAACCTTATTTGGACATTTCCATATTAGACGATGTTGAGAATCTTTTGATTATTTGATAGCATTAATTATTATCTTTAGTTATTACAATTGATTTTTTAGAGATTCTAATTAAGAGATATTCATTCATTAAGTTGATTCAGTGTTCATGTATATAAAGTTGTACGTATTTCCAATAAATGTATACTTTTGAATGAGTTTTTCCTCAATACATTAGAGTATTAATCTCTAATTTCATCATGGTATCAGATTTCTTATCCGAATTTGGGATTTTGTATGATTTTTTCCAAAAACCCTAAAAACACAAAATTGGTACCTTCTACCTTAGCCTTTTTTTTTCTCTCACCGCTCCTACCATTGGAGTCAGCATCCACTTACTAGTAAAACCCCAGACTCTGGTGACCAGCAGCCTCGGGCGTGGGCCTTACGTGTCGTCACAAGCTGCTACAACTTTGTTTCACACGCTGCACGTGAGCTTCCCCTCATGTTGCCGTGTTTTTTCTAACACTGTCGTTGTGCTCTTTGCTCCCTTCTGGTCATTCTCCTTTTAGTGATAATGTTTTTTGGCTAAGTTTTTTTGTCGGATCTCCTTTGTGTTCTTTTTTTGGGTTTTTTTCTCTAATTTTCCAAGTAAATTTTTAGGGCTATTAGTTGTTTTTTTCCAACATTATGTCTAAGGATGAGAAGATCGTGATTCCAACCGATAATCCCTCGTTGCAAATTAGCCCTATGAAGCTTGATGGACATAATTACCTTGCTTGGTCAAGGTTTTGATCATTATTTATCAAATCTTGTGGCTTGCAGGGATGCATCACCGGTAAAACGATGAAACTTGAACTCATTGATTCAACTCTTAGTTAAAGGGATTCAGCGAACACTTTTGTTATGGCATGGCTTATCAACTCTATGCAACCCAGTATTTCCAAAACTTATTTGCTACTTGATACTGTAGATAAGATTTGGAAAATTGCTGCTCTCACCTACTCTCGTGTTGGGAATGATGTGCAAATTTTTTTAAATTCGTAATAAGGTCTATGGTACAAAATAGGAGGAGCTAACAGTTTCTCAATATTTTGCTGAATTAAATGGGTTGTGGTAAGAACTTGATTATTATCAATATTTCCAGGCAAGTTGTACCAATGAATCTAAAAATTTTCAATAAATGGTGGAAAATGAGCATGTTTTTTATTTCTTAGCTGGGTTGTATACTAAGTATGATCATATTTGGGTTCAAGTTCTTGGCAAGACTCCGTTCCTTTCTTTCCATGAAGCATACTCCTATGTACAATAGGAGGAGATTCGTCATGTTGTTATGCTCTATAATCCATCTCTTGAGCAAGCTAGCCTCTTTGCTAACTAGGATGGTCCGTCAGGTGATAAGTCTGACAAGGATCACTTGACGTGTGACTATTGTGGTAAGCCTCGACACACTAAAGACTCATGATGGAAGTTGCATGGTCGCCCTACTCGAGGTAGTCGAGGAAAACGAGGGGGTAATTCTCCGTCTCAAGCAAATTTGTCAGCCTCTGTGACAAAAGAGGACAAGTCCACTTCTACTAGGAGTTTTACCTCAAATGAGATTCAACATCTCTAGCGCCTCTTGTCTCAAATAGGCTCCACCTCGATTGCTAAGTCTAATCATATGAAATCAAGTACTATTTTAAATGCTCCATCAACTTCTAAATCTTGGATTATTGATTCGGGTGCGAATAGACATATGACAGGGTCAAACAAAAGGGTAATTAACTATTCTACTTTTCCATATAAAGATAATGTACGAATAGTCGATGGCTCCCTTACCTCCGTCTCTAGAATAGGTTCTGTTGTTTGTACTCTCAATATCACTTTATCCTCTACCCTCGATGCCTCTAAATTTCTAGCTAACCTTTTATCTGTTAGTACTATCACTAAAGTCTTACATTGTAAACTTGTATTCTTTCACAATCATTGTGTCTTTCAGGACCTCCAAACAGGAAAGACGATTGGCAGTGGTAGATTGTGTGATGGCTTATCTCTACTGGATCAATCGCCCAGTATGTCTCAAGCCTTATTTGGAGACAATAAAGATGTCAATCGGGAAATAATTCAGTGGCATAGGCGATTAGGACATCCATCATTTAATGTTCTTGCCAAGATGTTTCCTGCATTGTTTTCAAGAACTCAATTTGACTCTTTAGTTTGTGATGCATGTGAGTTCGCTAAGCATACAAGAAACTATCATCCTTTACGTAATAATAAAAGTACTATTCTTTTTTAGATTATTCATTCGGATGTTTAGGGCATTACTCGCCTTACTTCTTTATCCAGTAATCATCGAGTTGTTACATTTATTGACTATTGTACTCAAATGACATGGGTATTTTTATTAAGGTCCAAAATTGATGTTTTCTCGTGTTTCCCTTCTTTTCATAAATTGATTACTACTCAGTTTGATGCTAAGGTTAAGATTTTGTGAACTGATAATGGAACCAAGTATAACTTTAATGATTATTTAGATTCATATGGGATTTTGCATCAAACCAATTATTCGGGTACAAGTGCTAATAATGGTGTTGTCGAAAGAAAAAATTAGCATCTTTTAGAGGTTGCTAGATCACTTATGTTCACTATGAACCTCCCAAAGCCATATTGGGGGGATGTGGTCTTGGTTGCTACTTATCTTATTAATTGGATGCCTCTTCGGGTTCTTGACTTTAAAATTCCCATTGAAACCTTATAAGGCAAGACGGATTACGCAGTTTCACTGAAGGTCTTCAGTTGTGTTTACTTCGTTCATCTTCGACATAGGAACAAACTGGATCCTCGAGCAGTTAAATGTGTTTTTATCGGATACTCCCTCACACAGAAGGGTTAAAAATGTTATCATCCACCATCTAGAAAGTATTATGTATGGATGGATGTAACATTTCGTGAGGATGAACCCTACTTTTCTTCATCACAGCCATCTCTTCAGGGGAGGTTATTGAAAATGAAGAGATGGCACCTTGTTCTGTTACTCTTCTGAGGGAGAATTTATTTCTAATAGAGATTCTGGTTCAAGAGAATACTAGTGGACGGTTGTTGGATAGGCCTGATTTAAGGACATACACTAGGAAAGGAAATACAGAAGATGCCATCATACAATCTACTTTATGCCCTGACTCTTCACTATCAGGTGAGTCTTCTTTACCTAAGTTTGCTACTAATTTAGAATTACCAATAACCCAAAAAAAAGGTGTTAGAACTTGCACTTTACATCCTATCTCTAACTTTGTCTCTTATGATTCATTATCCCTATCCTATAGAGCTTTTGTTTTGTCTATGTTCTCTATGTCTATTCCACAGGATTAGAGAGATGCTATCACTGATCCAAGATGAAAGAAGGCTGTGATTGAAGAAATGAGGGCTTTAGCAAAAAATGAAACGTGGGAACTGGTTAATCCTCTTGAGAGGTTGAGAGGCAGAAAATGGTTGGCTGCAAATGGGTGTTTACTATCAAGTATAAGGTTGATTGTTCAACTGAAAGACTCAAAGCCAGATTAGTAGCACAAGGATTCACTCAGACATAGGGAGTGGATTATCAAGAAATATTTGCTCCAATTGCTAAATTGAACATGATTAGGATCCTTTTATCATGTGCAGTAAATCTCGACTGGGACTTACAACAGCTTGATGTAAAGAATGTCTTATTACATTAAGACCTAGAAAAGACCTGTATATGAGAGTTCCTCTAGGATTCGAGGATAAAACACTCAAGGGAAGGTATGTAGACTAAAAATGGCCCTATGTGGACTAAAAAACTCTCTCAAAGCCTGGTTTGATAGATTTAGTAAGGCCATAGTGTCATTTGGCTATCGATAAAGTAATGCTGATCATACTCTCTTTATAAACATCACAAGGGTAAGATTACTCTCCTTATAGCTTACGTTAATGACATAATTATGATAGGAGATGACAAGGAAGAAATGGCCCGACTTAAGAAACAATTGGCTCAGGAATTTGAAATCAAAGACTTGGAAAAGTTACAATAATTCCTCGGAGTAGAAGTGGCCAGATCAAAAGAGGGAATCTTTATTTCTCAAAGAAAGTATGTCTTAGATCTTCTGGCAGAGGCTAGACTATTAGGTTGCAAACTAACAAAATCACCTATTGAGAGTATCACAAGTTACAAGCAGGGATCAGTGAAATGGTGGATAAAGGGAGATATCAAAAACTTTTCGAACAATTGATTTATCTCGCACAAACTCGACCTGATATAGCCTATGCGATTAGTTTGGTAAGCTAGTTTATGCATGATTCTCATAAAACTCATATGCAGGCAATATTAAGAATTTTCTGCTATTTGAATTCTGCACCGAGCAAAGGTATTCTCTTCTCCAAAAAAAGTCATCTCAAGATAGAAGTATTTATAGATGCGGATTGGGTTGGCTCTCTTGATGACAGAAGGTCTACAACGAGTTATTGTACTCTTGTGGGAGGAAACTTGTCACTTGAAGGAGAAAGAAACAAAGTGTTGTGGCTCACTCAAGTGCAGAGGCTGCATATAGGCCATGGCTCAAGGTGTTTGTCAACTTTTATGGCTGTAAAAGATATTGGAACAGCTAAAGTTATTGAACAAAAATGGATCAACCTTGTACTCTAACAACAAAGCAGCCATCAGCATAGCTCAAAATCCAGTGCAGCACGATAAAACTAAGCACATCAAAATAGATCAACATTTTATCAAGGAAAAAGTAGCCAGTGGTGCCTTAAGTCTATCTTATCTAGCATCCAAAAAATAGTTGGCGGATGTTTTTACTAAAGGGCTCAACTATAAGACTTATCATAATCTTCTTTACAAGTTGGGCATGCGAAACATCTATGAACCAACTTGAAGGGGAGTGTTAACAATCTTTTGATTATTTGATAGCATTAATTAGTATCTTTAGAGATTATAACTTATTTTTTAGGGATTCAAATTAAGATATATTCTTTCCTTAAGTTGATTCAATCTTCATGTAAATATAGTTATACATATTTCAAAGAAATAAATACTTTTGAGTGATTTTTTCCTCAATATGTTAGAGTATTCATCTCTAATTTCATTAGATGCTCAAGTGACCCACAGTGAAAACATGCCCCTGATTTGAATCTACACTCACCCAGATGAATCTTGCCACAGTGTTTGCAGACTGGTATATCAGTATTTCAAACACTACCAGCACTTGCCATCGAAGTAGCATGAGTCTTTGAAGGAAACTATTTGGACGTACTTTTTCTTGTATTCCCAGCAGTAGCAACATATTGGCTACTAGAATCTCTCAGTTTTTTGGGTAGAGGTACAGAAGAATTTTTGAATTCGTTCCGCTTGCTCGAGGTTTCCTTCTTACCTTTAGCTCATTTCTTATCTTTCCAGATTGCTTCCATTTGCTGGGCACATTTAGATAATACTACGAATTCTTTAATTCCAAGCATTCCTACCATTGCTCGTATGTTTTCATTCAATCCTTTTCCAACCCTAGCACACATTTTGACTTTAAAAATTAGTTATTCCTGAACGTAATTACTCAAATTCACAAACTTACACTCGTATTCCACAACAGACATCCTTCCCTGCTTCATATCCAAAATCTTGCGTATCTTTTCTTCCAAATATAGTTGACTAGCATACTTCTTTCTAAACTCAGTCTAGGAAACTTCCCATGTCACTCGCTCTTTTGGAACCATAGAAGTTAAAGTAACCCACTACTGATAAGCATCTTCTTTCAGAAATGAAATAGCACATTTCAGACTATCATCAGGCGAATAGTTCAATTCATCAAAAACATAGTGAACATTTTCTAACCAAAACTCGACATTTGTCAGATCTTTATTATACAACCCACAAAAATTGACAAAAAAATACTGAGGGAGGTACAGGAGGGGGTGGAGCTTCTGAAAGCATTGGATTATTTTGTACTAATTGTGCAAACCACTCATTCATCATTTGAAAGAAAGTAGTATGATCTCCACTTCCTGGTAATAGACATCTAGACATATCCTAACTTGCTCCCTCAGTGGAGACCGAAGCAAGACTTTCCACCTCATCATTATTGGCAGAATTGTTTGTCTTCCATTCAAAAATCTATAAAAGAAAACATTGCTAGATCGGATCATAAGCATCACACAGTTTACAAGTTAATGTGGCATGTACTTCTAGACTCAAAACGCGTTATGTTAGTTCTAGAATCGACTAAACTGTAGCTCTGATACCACTAAATGTAACACCTCTGACCCATCTCTATCACCAGATTAGGGTTTCAGAGCATTATAGCACATTTAAAAACATTTAACTTCAAACAGAAACAATTATTCAAATTAATTACTAAAAAACAAATACACATTTCTTTTATAGCATAAATATATTTACATGCCTTAAACCGAGTCTACGAGGCCTTAAAAATAGTTTGGGAACATTCCGAGACTGATTTGAAACAAAATAGAAAATTTTTAAAAATTTGAAAAATTTTGAAAACAAGGGTCACACGGCCGTGTGGCCAGGACGTGTGTCATAAGGACATGGTTGTGTGGTCAACTGTCTAATAGACCATGTAACTTTCAAAATGATTTCACACGGCCATGTGCTAAACAATGTAACATTTGAAATATTCTCACACAGCCGAGTTACAGGCTTTGTGTTAGATTGTGTTCGATTTGATGTTGGATCACAAAGTCATGTCGCAAGTTGTGTCCCTAATCGTGTGACAAACTATTTTATAACACACGACCTTGTGAAGAGACCATCTACAACATACAGCCGTGAGACAGCCCATGTCTTAGGCCGAGTGCACCAAAATTTGCTTCTAAAACAAGGAAAATTTCACATCTATCTTGGGTACCAAGCCAAGTTTAAAACAAATCTTTATATACCACCAAAAACACCTTCAACAAAGTCAAAACATGTCAAATACATACAACCTTATGAAGAGACCATCTACAGCACACGGTCATGTGATAGCCTATGTTCCAGACCGTGTACACCAAAATGTGCTTCTAAAAGAAGGTAAATTTCACATATATCTTGGGTACCAAGTGTTGCGTGTGAAATGATATGCGACATCGTATCAAGTAATAATGTGATAAGTAAGATCGTCTCCACAAGGATCAGTTAGGTATAAAATGGTCGAGTTATTATAATTAGTATGATTAATGTTATGACAAAAATAATGATAAGAATGCAGTGTAATTTGAAGGAATTATGATGTGTACAATATGTGTAACTGATAAATAATGGAAAATGCTATGACAAGACAAGAGTAAGAATGCAATGGCAAATTTGAGAATAATTACGTGAATAATATGCAAATGAACAAGAAAACAACTAAAATTGCTATGGCGAAGATACTACAGCAAAGGATAGAGGCTTTATGATATTGATTTAGAAGGTCAGGATTACTAAGAATCTGCCTTTACTGACAGTAATGCCTCGGCAAAACCATACTCAATCTACCGCTTAGAAAAGTTCTAAAATTGTCTGTTTCTTTCAAGAACAATACCTCAAGTTACCTTGCCTTAAGCGATATATGTCTATAGGCCTTTAGCATGGTACCCTGCACTATTTTTTTTTTTCGTATGAACGTTGCTCAATGTCTAGAGGCTGTTATAAGTATTCGATCAAACACTTGTTCATATCATTCAATTTCAATCTCATTAACCTAACCTTGTCAGAATTAGATTAATTTAATGAACATGTTGTACATCCATCTATGTCTAGAGTTTGCAGACATGCAATGTTGTAAAAAAACCATCGAACAAAATAGTGTATTAAATTAGATCTATGCTTCAGTCATTAAAGAAAATAATAGTTTTATCAAGTAATCCAAACCCTGTGAGATTTAACTCATGGCTTGGCAATTAAAATTCAAATCCAAAGTATCATTCAACATCGTTTTCATCAACTCAATTCACAAAGAGTAATCAAGAAATAATGGAAGAACTTTAGGACGATAGCTTCCGCTTATTCAACCCACACTTCAGCGGTGCAGTGTCCTGTGGTGTCTGAGAGGGACTGTCTTTCTCTTCCTCTTTCTGTCTCTACTCAGCCGCTACCCTCTATTTTCTTGCCTAAAGATCTCATCTTTTTCTCTTTTTGTTTTTCGGCCCCTTTACGGTTTCCTCCTTTGGCTTTTATAATCGTTTTCCCTAGGGTAAATCCAACAGCCCGTGATTTTCTTCCTCTTTTTTAGGTAGATATACCTGGGACAATTTCAACTGGGCCTAAGACCGATACGCTTTGAGTGCTGACTGGACATCTTCTCGACATTGCCATGGCATTCGTGTTGACAAATTGTCCAACCTTTTACCCTGGCAAACCTTCACTCCTTTACTTCTTGTTCCTCATCTTGCACTTGCAAATCCACCACCACACACAACCCTTACACAAGCAATTAAAAATAACTAACGTGTAAATACAGTCCAAACTCCTAACGTAATGCTCAAACAAGAAAAATACTAATGGAATATCCTAAAATGCAATTAATGTACCTAAGTACAGGAAATTAGCTAGATCTAAAGGCATGAAATATAACTCTTTTCAAGAGTTATCACACCCCCAACCTGAGTTATTGCTTTTCCTCAAGCAAAATATACATGGATGCAACAATTTTTCCCTATGCACATAACCACCTTGTACTGCCATTCTATTCAAAGAATAGTATATATTTCAATTCTCAGCAATCTTCTATCTCTAAAAACTTGTTCAAGTTTCAAAGGTTTGCTCAATAAAGGTAGTACAAAAAATTGCTCCCTAAAAACAAAATTTCCTCAGTACTCATGTGTGCTTTTTGGCCATAGCAAACATCTCCTAATTTACTCAATTCATTTGTTACCTAAACTCAAGTTACTTTGTAACCCTTGCTCTAAGCCTACTCAAAATATTTATTTGTATTTTTTCTCTTTTTTTATTTTTTCCTTCTTCTTTTTCTAAAACATATCAGGGGATTTAGCATGTCACAAAATTCTTTTACTTAATAATCACAATGGAGCATACATTGAATTACCTTGTACTCAATCATGTCACGATTTAAATAAAAATCACTTTTGAAGCTAAGGCTTTTAACTTAGAAGATGGATGGAGCAAACAACCACCTCCTTAGCTACTCAGCTTGTTACTACAGTAGAGTGCCCCTAATTTTCTTTTCTTTATTAACACTCTTACTTGGACTCACTTTTCTAGTCAACGGCACGATGGAGCAAACAAAGTGGTGCTGACTTACTTGGCAATTCTAAGCATTAAAGTGTCTATTGTCCTGTATTTAATTAATGTTGGGGCAATGTGATTGAGTTTGACTTCAAAAGTCTCTAAGTTCATTAAAAGATACATACTATAGTCCAAAAATAGCTGAGGTTAGGACATCTCATTTTTAGGAGGTAATCTTCAAGCAACCTAACCTCATCTAAATTCACCTAATCCCTTGTCACATGTTTTAAGTGTATTAAAGAATTTAAGCTCATCAACGAACATCATAAGTAAAGATTGTACTCCGCATAGGCAAAATAGTACTTACTAGTTACGTGGCAGTGGCAAAACAAATTTAACACGACTAGAATGAATAGACATACTAGATATATAATGTAGCCTAAATGCACAATACACCCCCAAACCTAAGGGATGTATTGTCCTCAATACATGTACAGATATGTAATAGAAAAAAATATAGATATGTACAGAAAATGTCATGGAAAAAGAAATAAAATGCATGAGGTAGGGAAAAAAACTTCTCTAGCTTGGACTGGAGTGTAGTTACTTCATTTGGCCCTACGAGTGGATTTACGAGCACTGTCTTTATACCGCAGCTTCCTCTTTATGGGGCTCATTTTGTCCCCCTCCTTATCAGTTTTCGTGAGCTCATCAATAAGATGATCGATGTCACAGTCTTCTGCAGTCATGTAAGCTGGTGGGGTGCGTGGAACAGGGTACTTACCTTTTATGGTGGCAGCAGTGGCAGTGGCAGTTTTATCTTTCTCTTCTTCTTATTCTGTCTCAAGATTTAATGATGTTGCCTTTTCAGGCTCCTTAGCAACAGTTTCCCCTTCATCAGCAGTGGTTCCTAAATTTGGGATTCGGCTCTAACAGTAGGGGTTTGAGCTGGCTCCTCTGTAGCTTCAGGAATTGGGAGCAAAGAGGTGGGGAAGGTAGGGAATTCTGGCATTGGCTTTGTAAATTTCTTCTGTAAGGATCTTTTAAGAGCCAAATCTCTGCCTCACATAAGTTCAATATTGAACCTGCTGCTTCTGGGCCTTGACCATCTCTTCAGCTAATTGAAACTGTTGAATCTCAAAGAGGGAAATCCTTTTCTTCAGTTGCTTTGAGTGCAACACTTGCTATTTTAAGGAGTTACGAGATGCTGAGGGTGCTGTCGTGGGAAAATGTGCAGTAGTAGAAGTGGTAGCCTGACTATTCTGAGTTGATTTTGCAGCATCAATGCCTTGGACTTTGACAAAAATGGCTCGGGACAGTCCACCCTTGCTAGGGGTGACATCCTCATCAACATTGAGAGGGACTCTAGCAGTGCAACACAAAGCAGTAATGAGGGAGGGGAAGTTTAGGCTACCAGCATTTTTCTCAGCACACCGGAGCACCTCCTAAAATATGATCTGGCCAATATTGATTCTTCTCCCTATGATGATGGAGTGTAATAAGACCATCCTCTCCTTTGAAACAGTCATATTGTGAGCTGATGGCATGAGGCGACTCTTCAAAAAATGGTACCACACTTTCCCAATAGGCTTTAAAGAAACCCTTTCAACGGTATAGCAATCTTGATTGGAAACAGTCCAACGCGTGCCTTGACACAAATGATTCAAGGCTCGAGTCAACCCATCAATGGTGACATTTTCAATGAAGGGTGTGTGTTTATCTTGCACATTAGCGATCCCAAATTGGGTGTTAATATGATCTTCATCGAATGGAATTGAAGTGTCACGAACATAGATAAAAAGAGAATCAGGTGAATTAACATGTGCATAACATTCACGAACAACCTTTCTAAAAATGTCCTCAAGGTGCAAATAGAAAATACTCCACCCATGCTTCTCTACGGTGGAGGACACGGACTTGTCATAGCCCATGTGTGGTTCGTCCTTGAATAAAAACCCTTGTTCAAAACAAAAAAAAGGTCCCTTTGAAATGTTATTGTTGTATTTTTGGCCCCGACACTATTGAAAAATGTTTTAGGTCGGGTAGTGCTAGCCCACGACGATTCAGCAGCCTTTGAAGCAGTCTTTACTCATGTTATTAAAGGAGGATAGAAAGAAATCTCAGAAAATATGGTCAGAGGAAATTTAGGAGAAGTTGAAGAGAAATAAATGATAAAGATGGAAAGTTTGTGGGAAACATAAGAGACGTGAGCAGTTGAAAAGAGGTGAGTAGAGGAGATAATGTTGACAATTCAAAAAAATGAAACATACAGAGTAATCTTTGTGGGTGGAGGAGGGAAAACTAAGGGAATTTTGGGGGGAAATGTGAGGTGACCTAGCCCTAAGATAATTTTTTTGCCTTTTCCTCATTGGGCTACCCAAGTAACAGAATGGGCACAGGTATCCAAAAATCTCTTCCTTGGACTTTTCTATCCAATTAACCCAAGTTACCTTGTACCTCGAAGTTCATTCACCCAGTTTGTCTTAGTATAATTTCCTTCTGAGATGCTACAACAAAGTCCTCTTTGTATCCCAACTGATAATCCCACACTTTAATTTTATCTCCAGAAATCTAGAAAAATTGCTCATTAATCAAAGATAAAAACAAAAATGAAACAACATTAAATATTTAATGATAACAGATAATAAAAACGAAATGAAAGTAAAGAAATTAAAGAAAGGAAAAATAAAAACTAAACCACTAACTCAAACATCTCGGAGGTCAATGATTACTTGTCACGATCCACATGAGCACCCTACTAATGCTTCAAGCATTGTCCATTAACATTGAATATGACCCCCATTTTCAGGTCTTTGATACTAACAACTCCATGTGGGTATACTTGAGCTACTTCAAAGGGACCTAACCAGAAAGATTTTAATTTACCAGGTAACAATTTGAGCCTAGAGTTGAACAACAACACCTGTTGCTCTAATTCAAATTGCCTTGGCATAATTCTGTTATCATGACAACGTTTGGTCTTCTCCTTGTATAGTTTAGCATTTTCAAATTTTTGTGCCCTGAATTCTTCCATTTCATTCAATTCTGACAACCTTTTTTGGCCAGTTGTGACCCAATCCATGTTCAGCTTTTTACTAGCCCAAAATGTTTTTTGCTCAAGCTCACCAAGTAGGTGACATGGCTTTCCATAAATAAGCTTAAAAGGTGACATTCCCAGCGGTGTTTTAAATTCAGTACGATAGGCCCACAAAGTTTCATCTAGTCTGAATGATCAATCCTTACAAGTTGGGTTCACCATTTTTTCTAGAATCTTTTTAATTTCTCTGTTAGAAATATCAGCCTATCCATTTGTTTGGGGATGATATGTCGTGGAAATCTTATGTTTCACCCCATATCAATGCAAGGCATTAGCCACTAGCTTGCAATCAAAATGAGATCCTTCATCACTAATAATGGCTCTAGGCGTACCGAATCTTGTGAAAATGTTCTTATGCAAGAACTTCATTACTAACTTTGCTTCATTAGTAGGAAGCACAATAGCTTCAACCCATTTAGAGACATAGTCCACTACCAACAGTATGTACAGGTTGCCCACTAACGGTGGAAATGGATCGATAAAGTCTATTCCCCATACATCAAACAACTCAATCTCAAGAATATTTTGCAGTGGCATTTAGTGTCTCCTGGATAGATTTTCTATCCTCTGAAAATGTTCACATGACTGATAAAATTCATGAGCATCTTTGAACAGACTCACCCAATAAAATCCTGACTGAAGTACTTTGGCAATAGTTCACATTCCTTCAAAGTGTCCTCCGTAAGAAGCTGAATAACAATGTTGCAAAATGTTATGTATTTTTTCATCAAGGACACACTTCCTGATTATTTGATCAGCATAATGCTTAAATAGGAAAGGTCATCCCAATAACAATGTTTGGCATCATAAAGGAATTTCTGCCTTCTTTGACTATTGAGATCAGGTGGCATCACGCTACTTACTAAAAAGTTCACTATATCGGCATACCAAGGTAATGCCATGGAAACTAATAGGTGCTCATCTGGAAAGCCTTCTTTAATAAGTTTGTCATTGCCATCTTCATTTCCAAATTCTAACCTTGACAAATAATCAGCCACTTGAATTTCAGTCCCCTTTTGATCTCTAATTTCCAAGTCGAACTCCTGTAACAAGAGCATCCACCTAATCAATCTTGGCTTTGCATCTTTCTTGCTCACCAAATGCTTAATAGCAGAGTGATCAGTGTAGACTGTGACCTTAGTACCAACTAGATAAGAGTGAAATTTATTGAATGCGGACACCACAATTAATAACTCTTTTTTTGTGGTGGTATAGTTAAGTTGCACATTCGACAGGGTTTTGCTCACATAATATATTGCACATACTTTGTATTTTCTTTGCCCCAACACTGCTCCCACAGCATAATCGCTGGCGTCACATATGAGTTCAAAAGGCAGCGTCCATTCTAGAGCTATTACAATTGGTGCTACTACTAGCCGTTTCTTCAATTCCTCGAAAGCTACCAAGCAATGTTCATCAAAATTGAAAGGTCTATTTTGCTCCAGCAAGGTGCACAAAGGTTTAGATATCTTCAAGAAATCCTTATAAAATCTCGCATGACCTAAAAAACTTCTAATACCCTTGACACTAGTAAGAGGAGTCAATTTTTCTATTACTTCAATTTTTGCTCTGTCCACTTCAATCTCTCACTACGATATCCTACGCCCCAAACAATTTTGGCCCCTTAGGGTTTCCTCTTTTGGCTTTTATAATCATTTTCCCTAGGTTAAATGAAACAACCCATGATTTTCTTCCCTCTTTTTCAGGTAGACATATCTAATACAAGTTCAACTGGGCCTAAGATTGGTACGCTTTGAGTGCTGACTGGACATCTTTTCGGTATTGCCACAGCATTCGTGTTAACAAACTGTCCAACCCTTTGCCCCCACAAACCTTTACTCCTTTACTTCTTATTCCTCATCCTAAGTACAGGTAATTAGCTAGATCTAAAGGCATGAAATATAACTCTTTTCAAGAGTTATCACCAAGCCAAGCCTAAAACCAACCTTATATACCACAAAAAACACCTTCAAACAAGTCAAAAGCATGTCAAATATATACAAACTATGTGCCTCACTAATGTGCCTTCATTGACACCATAATTCAATCATCATTTCAATTTGCATTCAACCTTAACCAAACCATACATTTCATTCATTCAAACGTCAAGAACAATCAACATTATCTTTACAACATCATGCCATATATCAACCTAATTCAACATGACTTATAACATACACTTTCAAAAGAATTAAACTTATAAAAAATATATAAATAACATATACACAAGCATTTGCAAGCTAATGCAAAACTTATCCAAACATTCACATAATAAGCATCCTATATACATGCCACATATAACCACCAACCAAGACTTCAAAATCTACTAATGATAGTCGATGATATGTGTAAGCTCTGATGATCTGATCAACCCACTCCAAAAGTTTAAAATCTACAGAAAATAATAACAAAATAAGTATATGTATTACTTAGTAAGTCTTCACAATTACTTATTAACTTACCAAATTCATTTAAATGTTATTTGCATATAACAAATAATCCTCAACCTTATTACACACTGTAATACCTAAATTTTACCCGCCCTTTTGTAAATAAAAAAATCAAATATAAAGCCCAATTTTTACAAAGCAAATAACAGGCCACAAGGCCCAAAACCCGAAATACAGCAATGGGGCCCAAAGCTCAGAGGCCCAAGACTGATTCAGGAAACCCTAGGGTTTCCAGAAGACAACAGCGCCGCAAGCCAAGCCTCGCCCCGAATCTCCGTGATCTTCACCTACAAACATAAGAAAGGAAAGAAAATCAAATCAAATAAGATCCAAATCAAGCAGATTTTTTTTTCTATTATTGTTTTATTTTGAGTCAACTATAAAAGGACATCGAATACATTGTAATAAAAGCCCGATTTCAAAATCAGAAATAAAAAAGCTACTACTTTCGCGATATAGAGAGCAAAAATCGAATCAAAAGGTTGTTATTTGTAGTTTTTATTTATTTTCTATTGTTATATTTTTTTTACCATTATATACATACGAATAAAATAAATAGGGGAAAAAGGAAGACACAACCTGTGTTTTGAAGCCTAAAACGCCGTAGATGGCTGAGGTTGTCATCTCCGATGAAAGACAACCTGAAGCCGAAAGGTTTCAGTGTTTTTAGGGGTCCTTTCGTTAATATTTCACGAGATTTGAGCCCAGATTTGGGCAAAGGAGGTCGAGAAGGCTAAAGGGGATATTTTTTCCTTTTCCCGACCACCACAGACGGTGGTGCCGGCACCAGAGATCGGTAGCTGGCGCGGTGGCCGGTGACCGTCCGATGACCGGCCAATGGCGGAGGACAGAGGGGTTGAGAGAGAGTTTTTAAAGTTTTTTTTGTTTTTTTTGGAAATGTTTTAAAATGATTTTTTTTTTAGGGAGAGAGGCTTATATACGGTACCAAAACAGTGCCGTTTTGGAAAGCCTCCAGACGCACCAAAAACGTTGTCGTTTTGAGTACCCAACCCGAGTCCGACCCGATCCACTTTAGGGTCCGCGTGTTTTTATGCGGAGAGGCAAATTTCACTTTTGGCCCCTCCGCCTTTAATGCATTTTCAATTAGGTTTTTTTTTGTTTTTTAAATTCGTTCTTTAATTTATATTAAATTTCAATTTAATCCTTTTGAACGGCGCCGTTTTAGAGGAGAAGGGAAAATTTTCCTTCCAGCCCCTCTATGTAATTCGCGGGTTCGTATTAGTCCTTTGGGTTTCATTTATTTGCGGATTTGCCCCAAAATTTTTCAATTGCTGTTCAATTTAGTTTTTTTTATTTTTTTATTATCTTCCAAATTAATTTTAATAATGTCATTATTATTGTTTTTTTTAGTCTTTTGTAATTATTTTTTTAAATATATATCTTTTTATTTTATATGCGTATTTATATTTTTAAACTAATGTTTCTTTCATATTTGTATGTATGCATTTTTTTAAATTTTTTATAATGTTGACATTATTTAATAATTTTTATGTTTGCATAAATACATTATAAATTTTATAAATCAAAGTTTTACATGAAAATTCATATGTATGCCTCTAATTCTTCATAATTTCATTTATTTTGCTCATTTATTTGATATTTTATATGTAATTTGTTATTATTTTAATCTAGTTTGTTTAAACTTCATGTTATTACATCATTGGTATGACATTTATACATGCGTTCACCCTAAAATCACATCATTCTTTTTACTCGATTTCAAACTTTTCAAAATTGAGATAGTGCTTGTATTTAGGATTTTCAAGGAAATTGAGCCCTAACGTATTGGGTTCCGATTTTCTTCGTTAAATCTAACAATCGAGCATTTCTCTTTAATCAAAAAAATAAGAACTCATTATTGGGAATTCAACACGTTGTGTCCTAACGTATTGGATGTGACGCATTGATTTCTTGAAATGAATATTTTTAAAAAAATAATAAAGGAAATATTCCGAGTTTGGGATTCTAAAGGAATTGTGCCCTAACGTATTGGGCCGTGATTTCTTAAATCTTGAATAAATAGATATTCTTTTAATTTTTTATTGCACTAGTATTTTGCCCTAATTCATTTTTGGGGAAAATTAGAATGTCATGCCCTAACGTATTGGGTATGGTATTTTCTTTCTCTGAAATGATAAGGATCTTAATACGTAACGTTTAAGAGTTTTTGCTAAGGATTATATTTTTCAAATTTTCGACATTAAGACATTAATTAATTAACTAGGTACCAATTTTTGGGCGTTACAAGGGTGCTAATCCTTCCTCGAACGTAACTAACTCCCGGATCCGTTTTTCTAAAACTCGTAGACAAAAGCCGTTTTTTAGGTGATCCAATCACACCTTAATAAAAGATTGGTGGCGACTCCCAATTTTCATTTTTTAAAGTCGACAACCTAAAATTTTTGTTTTTTTCAAAAAAATGGTTTCGACACACACAATCCAACGATTTCATGTCAATAACACTTAAATGTACGGATAATCAGAATTCGTAACTCACTTGTTTCTTTGAAATAAATTTGTATCAATTAGTCTTTGTTCATTAGATGGATCTTTGTAAAAGTATTCAAATGCATCAGTCTAGAAATAGATCATGCTCATAAGAGCTAATCAGATACAAATTAAATATGTCAGATTACCCATCTGGGCTAAACCAATGACAACACAGATAAACTAGCCTGGCCAAGGCTAGGTATACATGTAAAACAACAACGGATTACCTGTCCAGGCTAAATCCGAGTCATATGTACATTTGAGTCCGCAACACATGCAGGAACTCGGTCCAAATCAAAATTTCAGTCAAAAATCTCATGTAAGAAACTTTTACTCAATCCATCAAAATTTCTTTCCGAAATTCAATATAAATTACATAGATCACTTTGTTTCAACAATATTCAAAAATATATTTACACATCAACAAAAACATTTATTATCTAATTATAACCAAAATAACTATAAAAACTTATCGAATTGCGATAACTACCAAGAACCGAAGACGACTACTCAACGACCTTCTCTTTCCCACAATTAATAACTGATCCACTCATTTCTTGATCTAAACATAATAAATTAATTCAATTAACTAATTCAAACACCATACATTACTTAAATTCAAACCTTTCACCCTAAAATTTTATTTTTACTTATTTACCTTTAACAATTATATTTTATACAATTTAATCATTTTCTCAAAACTTAATCAATTAACATCCTTAAGCCAAATTCCCATCTAATCAAAATTCTTATAATTCTATAGCAACTCATAATATTCACAATTTCACAAGATCCCATGAACTTTTACAAATTTAACATTTAAATCCCTAATCATCAAAATCACCAACAACTTCTTCACAAATTAATATTGTTCAAATATCAAGCTCACAAAACCATTATAAAACTTCAAAAATCTCATAAATTCAACAATAGCACAAGTCAAAATATTCAATAATTTAATGAATTAACACCCGAGTTAGCATGACCTAGATGCAACGATCTTAAAAATGTAAAAAACACTCAAATCGGAAGTCAAAAACCTACCATGCAATGAAGACAACCTAGTTGAATCAAGCTCATTCAATAGTGTTCTTACTCCTTCAATTTCGGCAACGAGAAGAGAAAGATGATAGTTCTTTCTTTTGTTTAATTTACTTTTAACTTAATTACCTTTTTTGTGACAGCCCTAAATTGACCCTAGTCGGGAAGTGGTTTCGGGACCACAAAACCGAGTTAAGAAAATAATTAAAAGTTATATTCTGTGTTTATGAAGTGAGTAAATGCATGTGTGAAAGTCTCATGCATTAATTTGATCATCTTTATGTGAATTTATTTATATGGACTTATATGAAACTTTGTTGGAAAGTGAGAGGTTAATTTTACAATGGTCTAATAGTACATACATTGAAAGGAGGGGTTTTGCATGTCAATTTACCCATGATAAACATGGTGGCCGGCCAAGGAAGGAATATGCTCCACTAATTCAAAAATTAAAATAATTTTGTATTAACAAAGGATTTAATAATTGATATTAAAGGAATTATAGTATGGAAGGAAATATTATAATGAGAAGTGGGAGGAGAAACCAAAGTGACTCATCCTTACTCCTCCATTGCCGAAACTAGAAGAAAGAAAGAAGAAAAACTCTTGTTGAATTTCGGCTAAGGTGTTTTGATACAAAAAGGTATGTTTTATGCCACTCTTGAAAATGTATGCATAATTTGGAGGTTTGGTTTAAAAGCTACTTGAATCTTGGATTGAAGTTAGGTTATTATGAGGGTTGAATTTCGGCCTAGGAGCTTAAAATTTTTAGTAGAAGTTTTGATGACATTAGATGGATAGTTAGGTTGGATGTGTTAAATTGTTAAGTGCTCTAGCTTGAAAGTTAAGGTTAATATGGCTTATGGGGTTGCCGAATCTAGTTTAGAGAGAAAGAAAAATATATGTATTCGGATGTGCTTCAAGGAATGACATTAGGGTAGCTAGAGTCTAAGAACTTTCGGTCAAGGACTATTGTGTGAGCAAATTCGGTATAGAGGTTTAATTGTTAAGTGCATTGTGTTCAATGTTTAAAGAATGGGTAGTAGCTAATTAAAGTTAAGAAGGCTGGAATTTCTTTTAAGGGAGGTGTGACCTTAACATGAACAAAATAGAATCAGCCTTAAGCTTGACTAAATGGTTCGGTTATTATTAGTTTAGAAGAAACCTATATGAAATGGTTGATATATGGTGAATTGGTAGTACTCTACTTGGGACAGCAGTAGTAAGGTGATTTTCGAAAATCGCCATAATTTGTAGGAGTTGAATTAGAAGCTGAGTGAATTATGTCATTAAAGCTTCAAGGGTCTATTTTCTTACAAAAGAAACTATAGAAACAAAGGAGTTACCGATCTAGAGATATTTGAAGTATTATGGGGCTGAGTCAAAATGACTGCCGGATTCCCTGTTCTGTTTTTAGAAAATCATTATAAATTGTACAAAAATGATTATAAGATAAAATTTATATGCTTAGACTCCTTAATGAGTCTAGTTTCAAATGAGATTAAATACAACACACTTGGAATTCTGTAAAGTGAGAAATTGGATTCGTAGTGAAGAGTGGTCAGAATAGTCAAACAGTGAAATAGGGGAAACTTTAAGAAAAATCTGGTATTGATTGGCCAAGCCTAAAATTCTGAAAATTTTATGGATGGAAGATATACGAGTCTATATTCAGGGAAAATTAACGGCAAGTGATTTGGAGTTTAGTAGCTCCAGTTATAAGTAATTTAGTAACTACTGCTCAGGAAAACAGCTCGTAGTGAATATGAGATTTTGTTGTAAACATTAATGAAAGTTTGCCGATGAATTATTTATTGATTAATATAAAGCTTGCTATAATCTATGTGTGTGAAAGTCGGATCAATATATATAATATTATTCGGAAAGTAATATTTGAATAGTCGATTAATGACTATTTTAATTTTTGTTGAACTTAAGCTCAAGAGCAAAGGGGAACTAGATCCGATAAAGGGAAGGAAAAAGTAATTGAATAGCCGTTGAAGTCGTCTGACGACATTTGAGGTAAGTCTTCGAGTAATGACCCTACTTGAATTATATTGAAATGATTAGTCATATTATGACGGATAGTCGAATGTGCATAGAGACTATGTTATAAAGCCAATTGAAATTATGCTCTTTGTGTGTGGCTATTGAGCCGAAATTTGAAAGATTTAATAAATGTTTTGTGTTTGAGCCTTAGTAACGAAGAAATGATATGGATGTGTTATGATTATTGATATATGTGTGCATGAGCATTGGAATATATCCGGGCTATGACCCGAAGGCAATTATGCGAGTTGATATATCCGGGCTAAGACCCGAAGGCAATTATGCGAGTTGATATATCCGGGCTAAGACCCGAAGGCAATTATGCGAGTTGATATATCCGGGCTATGACCCGAAGGCAATTATGCGAGATGATATATCCGGGCTAAAACCCGAAGGCAATTATGCGAGATGATATATCCGGGCTAAGACCCGAAGGCAATTATGCGAGTTGATATGTTCGGGCTAAGACCCGAAGGCAAATGTGTTTGCGGTTGCATTCGGTTAAATACCGAAGAAACTTGGGTTGAATGTGAGCATTTTGTGCTGTAACTAATTTAATAATTATGCTTGACCAACCCGAATGATAAGGTATGTTTGCACGTGCATTGGAAAGTCGGTTTGTTTTAAATGGTATTCGTGCGATCGGCTAACGAATTCTCGGCTTTTATAAAGGTTGATACCTTGTGTACCTATGTGGGTGAAGTGTGAAGTAAGTATGGGTATGAGAATGTGTGTTAATAAAGTGATTTAGTTAACTATGTGAATGTAATACTGTAGTCAAAGCCGATTTCATTACTTGAGACTTACTAAGCTTTAAATGCTTACCCGGTTGCTTTGGCTCTCTGTTTTATAGATTTTGCTCGTTAGCTATCGGATTCGGGATCAGCGAAGTCGAAGTCATCTACACTATCAAGCTCTTTGGTACTCTTTTAGTTGAACTCTGGATATGGCATGTATAGGACTACCCCCTGTTGTTTAAGTTCTTTTGTGATGTATGTGTGTAAAGCCATGCGAAAATGGCTTGTAGATGTGGAGTATGGCATTAGACCATTTGTGTTTATGTATGTATATATATGGTTTCACGATGTGACTATGGTTTGAAATGGAAGTGTTGGGCTAATGATCAGCCATTGGAATGGCTAAATATGATCACATGTGGACCTATGTAGGGCAAAATCCTAGTTGGTCCATGGTGACCACAAAATAGGTAAAGTTTATCTTGAAAACAGATTTTGACAGCAACAGTGGTGTAGAATTGAAAAATCACATAAATTCGTAGGAGTGGAATTAAATAGTGAATAAATTATGTAATCAAACCTTGATGAATCTACTTTCATATGGAAGTAACGAAACAATTATAGGAACAGTACAGAAAGAGATATTCGGGTTCTTGTGGAACAGGGCCAGAACAGTTTCTGGATTCCCTGTTCCGACTTTGGAAATTCACTATAAATTGACCAGAGATAATTAGGGGTCATACCATATATGTATGGATTCCTCTCTGAGTCTAGTTTCCATAGAAACAAACGGCATCAGTATTGAAGCTCTGTGCGGAGAGATATCCCAGTCGTAAGGGGTAAAGGTCAGTGTAGTCGACCCCTGTAACTTGGGAGACTTTGACTAATAAACTGTACTAATGGGCCCGACCAAAAATTCTAGAAAAAAATCCATAGGTGGGGACATGAGTCTAGTTTCAGGGAAAAATCACAAAACTGATTTTTGAGTTGTGAAACTCAAGATATGATTTTTGAAGCGACTAGTACTCAGACTGGGCAGTGTCTGGAAAAATTTTTAAAAGTCTGTCAACACCTCGTATTCGACTCCGGTGACGGTCTCGGGTTTGGGGTGTTACAATTTTATTGGTATCAGAGCTACGGTTTAGTCGATTCTAGGACTACCGTAATGTGTTGGGGTCTAGCTATACATGCCATTTTATGTGATTAATTGATAGTGTGGTGATTTCTGACATTTGCAAATGTGTTTATTTATAGTAATGGATCCCGATCCCGACCGAGAGGTAGCTGATGATCTTGAGAGTGTAGCGCCTGCTCCCGCACAAGGGACAGTGTCGGCAAACTCTCAACCTAATGCTAGTAATCAGAATGATGAAGCTAGACAAGCATTCTATAGCGTGATGAATGATTGGTTTAACCAATACATTCGAACTAATATGGCTGTTCCACAACCTCCATTCCCGAACAAATACTACCCCCGCACCTACAATACCGCCGGTAACGGACCAAATAAGGTCACATAAGCCCCAGTTGACAGAATCCGAAAACATGGGGCTACTGAATTTAAGGCTATGGATAGCGATGATGCCGAGCAAGCTGAATTTTGGCTGGACAACACTATCCGGGTACTCGATGAGCTATCTTGTACACCCGATGAATGCCTAAAGTGTGCTATCTCCTTGCTACGTGATTCTGCCTACTATTGGTGGAGTACTCTGACTTCTATTGTGCCCCGAGAGCAAGTAACTTGGGAGTTTTTCCAAACTGAGTTTCGGAAAAAGTATATCAGTCAGAGATTTGTTGATAAAAAACGGAAGGAATTTCTTGAGCTTAAGCAAGGCTCCATGTCGGTTACTGATTACGAGCGAAAATTTGTTAGACTTAGCAAATACGCTCGGGAATGTGTTTCGTCCGAAGCTGTTATGTGTAAACGCTTCGAGGATGGGCTGAATGAAGATATAAAAATGTTCGTTGGCGTTCTTGAAATACAAGAGTTCGTGGTACTTGTTGAACGAGCTTGTAAAGCCGAAGAGCTTAGAAAAGAAAAGCAAAGAGTTGATGAGGGAACTGGAGAGTTTCGTAAAACATCCTCGGGAAGGTCTCTTCAACAGACATCGAAGAGATTTCGAGATGATACGGGCCAGTTTAGAGGCACTTCGGGCCTTTTTAGACGAGATCGTGATCGACCCCCTGTGGGTACACGAGGCACTTCGGTCGCCAGTGTTGGGAATGAATGTCGAGATAGAACGAAGTGTCGATATTGCGGTAAATGGCATTCGGGGAGTTGTAGATTCCCTGACCGCTCCTGTTACAAGTGCGGATCAGTTGACCACTTCATTAAAGATTGCCCGAGGTTGTTTGAACAGAATGAAAATCAGAGTGGGAAACCGGGTGCTACCACTGCTCGAGGTAGACCATCTAGAAATACGGGCAATGCTAGTGGTGGTCAGAGAGGATTTAGAGATGATATAACCAGATCCGAAGCTCGTGCGCCTGCTAGAGCTTATGCTATACGTGCCCGCGAGGATGCTTCTTCGCCTGATGTTATTATCGGTACATTCACTCTCTTTGATACTAATGTAATTGCTTTGATTGACCCCGGTTCTACTCATTCTTACATATGTGAAACCTTAGCATCCAGTAAGACTTTACCTATTGAGTCTACTGAGTTTGTAATTCGGGTGTCAAATCCCTTGGGTCGTTATGTACTTGTCGACAAAGTGTGTAAGAAATGTCCCCTAGCAATTCGAGGTTCCTGTTTTCCAGCGGACTTGATGCTTTTGCCGTTTGATGAATTTGATGTTATCCTTGGGTTGGATTGGTTGACCGTGCATGATGCGGTTGTGAATTGCAAGAGCAAGACTATTGATTTGAGGTGCGCAAATAACGAAGTAGTCCGAATTGAGTCCGCGGACTTGGAGGGGATACCAGCTGTAATATCAGCAATGTTGGCACAGAAATATGTGAGAAAAGGGTGCGAAGCATACCTTGCATATGTGCTTGATGACAAAGAATTAGAAAAGAAACCCGAATCTGTGCCGGTGGTTTGTGAATACCCGGATGTTTTTCCTGAAGAATTGCCGGGTTTACCACCTGTTCGGGAGGTAGAGTTTGGTATTGAGCTTGTACCTGGGACTACGCCGATTTCGATAGCTCCGTATCGTATGGCACCAACTGAGTTAAAGGAGTTGAAAGCTCAGTTGCAAGAACTGACGGATAGAGGTTTCGCTCGACCAAGTTTCTCACCTTGGGGTGCACCAGTATTGTTCATGAAAAAGAAGGACGGAACCATGAGGTTGTGCATTGACTATCGTCAGCTGAATAAAGTGACGATAAAGAACAAATATCCGTTGCCGCGCATCGATGATTTGTTCGACCAACTGAAGGGAGCCTCAGTGTTCTCAAAATAGATTTGAGATCGGGTTATTATCAGTTGCGGATTCGAGATTCAGACGTACCCAAAACTGCTTTCAGAACGAGGTACGGTCACTACGAATTCTTAGTGATGCCGTTTGGGCTCACTAATGCCCCGGCAGTATTTATGGATTTGATGAATCGGATCTTCAGACCATATTTGGATCGGTTCGTAGTTGTGTTTATTGATGACATCTTGGTCTATTCAAGAGATGAGACCGAACACGCTGAGCACCTGAGACTAGTGTTGCAAATTTTACGGGATAAGCAGTTATATGCTAAGTTCAGTAAGTGTGAGTTCTGGTTAAGAGAGGTTAGCTTCTTGGGTCATGTGGTATCCGCGTCGGGTATTCGAGTTGACCCGAACAAAATTTCAGCCATACTTGACTGGAAACCTCCGAGAAATGTTACTGAAGTTCGGAGCTTTTTGGGGCTCGCCGGTTATTACCGACGATTTGTGAAAGGTTTCTCGATGATAGCCACACCAATGACGAAGCTACTTCAAAAGGATGTTAAGTTCGAGTGGACGGAGAAATGTCAGAAAAGTTTCGACCAACTGAAAACTCATTTGACTGAAGCTCCAATTTTGGTGCAACCCGAAACGGGTAAAGAGTTTGTCATCTATAGTGACGCATCCCTACTTGGGTTGGGTTGCGTATTGATGCAAGAAGGTCGAGTCGTGGCCTATGCGTCGAGACAATTGAAGCCACACGAGAGGAATTATCCGACCCATGATCTCGAACTAGCTGCCATCGTGTTTGCTTTAAAAATATGGCGACATTATCTGTTTGGTGAGAAGTGCCATGTATTTTCGGACCACAGAAGTCTCAAATATTTGATGACTCAACGAGACTTGAATCTGCGACAAAGACGTTGGCTTGAGTTATTGAAAGATTACGAGCTTGTCATTGATTACCACCCGGGAAAGGCTAACGTGGTTGCGGACGCCTTAAGCCGGAAGTCATTGTTTGCTTTGCGAGCGATGAACGTGCATTTGTCTGTTCTACCAGACAATGTGTTAGTAGCTGAATTAAAAGCTAAACCATTATTGACTCACCAAATTCGTGAAGCTCAGAAAGTCGATGATGAATTGGTTGCAAAACGGGCTGAGTGTTTTCTGAACGAGGGATCAGAGTTTCAAATTGACGACGATAATTGTTTGAGGTTCAGAAATCGGTTGTGTGTTCCAAAGAATTCGGAACTCATTTCGATGATTCTGAACGAAGCCCATTGTAGCCGAATGACAATTCACCCGGGGAGTACGAAAATGTACAACGATTTGAAACGTCAATTTTGGTGGCATGGTATGAAACGGGACATCTCTGACTTTGTTTCGAGATGTTTAATATGTCAACAAGTGAAAGCGGAACATCAAGTGCCTTCGGGATTACTCCAGCCGATCATGATACCCGAGTGGAAATGGGATCGAGTCACAATGGACTTTGTGTCCGGACTGCCTTTGTCAGCAAGTAAGAAGGATGCGATATGGGTTATTGTTGATAGACTGACTAAGTCGGCTCATTTCATCCCCGTACGTACGGATTTTTCATTGGAGAAACTAGCTGAATTGTACGTTTATCAAATTGTGAGATTACATGGGGTACCTGTTTCTATCGTGTCGGATAGAGATCCGAGATTCACCTCACGATTTTGGAAGAAATTGCAAGAAGCTCTGGGTACCAAGCTGCATTTTAGCACTGCTTTTCACCCCCAAACCGATGGTCAATCCGAGCGGATAATTCAGATACTTGAGGATATGTTGAGATGTTGCATCCTCGAGTTCAGTAGTTCATGGGAACGGTATTTACCTTTGATTGAATTCGCTTACAACAATAGTTTTCAATCAAGTATTAAGATGGCACCTTACGAGGCTTTGTACGGTCGTAAATGCCGTACACCATTGTTTTGGACCGAGCTCGGTGAAAGCAAAATTTTCGGAGTTGATTTGATTAGAGATGCGGAACAGAAAGTAAAGGTAATCCGTGAAAGTCTGAAGATAGCCACGGATCGTCAGAAGTCGTACGCAGATTTGAAACGAAAAGACATCGAGTATCAGGTGGGAGACAAAGTGTTCCTTAAGGTTTCACCTTGGAAAAAGATACTCAGGTTTGGCCGTAAGGGCAAGTTGAGCCCAAGATTCATTGGGCCGTATGAAATATCCGAAAGAATTGGTCCAGTGGCATATAGATTGATTTTACCCCCTGAACTTGAAAGGATTCACAATGTTTTTCATGTTTCGATGCTTCGACGTTATAGATCCGATCCGTCACATGTGATTAATCCCTCGGAAGTTGAAATTCAATCTGACTTGAGTTATGAAGAAGAACCAATTCGCATCCTAGCTCGTGAAGTGAAAGAGTTGCGAAACAGAAGGGTTCCGTTAGTTAAGGTGTTATGGCTTAAACACGGGATCGAGGAAGCTACTTGGGAAACTGAGAGCTCGATGAAAGAACGATACCCAAACCTATTCACCGGTAAGTTTTTCGGGGACGAAAATTTCTTAAGTGGGGGAGAGTTGTGACAGCCCTAAATTGACCCTAGTCGGGAAGTGGTTTCGGGACCACAAAACCGAGTTAAGAAAATAATTAAAAGTTATATTCTGTGTTTATGAAGTGAGTAAATGCATGTGTGAAAGTCTCATGCATTAATTTGATCATCTTTATGTGAATTTATTTATATGGACTTATATGAAACTTTGTTGGAAAGTGAGAGGTTAATTTTACAATGGTCTAATAGTACATACATTGAAAGGAGGGGTTTTGCATGTCAATTTACCCATGATAAACATGGTGGCCGGCCAAGGAAGGAATATGCTCCACTAATTCAAAAATTAAAATAATTTTGTATTAACAAAGGATTTAATAATTGATATTAAAGGAATTATAGTATGGAAGGAAATATTATAATGAGAAGTGGGAGGAGAAACCAAAGTGACTCATCCTTACTCCTCCATTGCCGAAACTAGAAGAAAGAAAGAAGAAAAACTCTTGTTGAATTTCGGCTAAGGTGTTTTGATACAAAAAGGTATGTTTTATGCCACTCTTGAAAATGTATGCATAATTTGGAGGTTTGGTTTAAAAGCTACTTGAATCTTGGATTGAAGTTAGGTTATTATGAGGGTTGAATTTCGGCCTAGGAGCTTAAAATTTTTAGTAGAAGTTTTGATGACATTAGATGGATAGTTAGGTTGGATGTGTTAAATTGTTAAGTGCTCTAGCTTGAAAGTTAAGGTTAATATGGCTTATGGGGTTGCCGAATCTAGTTTAGAGAGAAAGAAAAATATATGTATTCGGATGTGCTTCAAGGAATGACATTAGGGTAGCTAGAGTCTAAGAACTTTCGGTCAAGGACTATTGTGTGAGCAAATTCGGTATAGAGGTTTAATTGTTAAGTGCATTGTGTTCAATGTTTAAAGAATGGGTAGTAGCTAATTAAAGTTAAGAAGGCTGGAATTTCTTTTAAGGGAGGTGTGACCTTAACATGAACAAAATAGAATCAGCCTTAAGCTTGACTAAATGGTTCGGTTATTATTAGTTTAGAAGAAACCTATATGAAATGGTTGATATATGGTGAATTGGTAGTACTCTACTTGGGACAGCAGTAGTAAGGTGATTTTCGAAAATCGCCATAATTTGTAGGAGTTGAATTAGAAGCTGAGTGAATTATGTCATTAAAGCTTCAAGGGTCTATTTTCTTACAAAAGAAACTATAGAAACAAAGGAGTTACCGATCTAGAGATATTTGAAGTATTATGGGGCTGAGTCAAAATGACTGCCGGATTCCCTGTTCTGTTTTTAGAAAATCATTATAAATTGTACAAAAATGATTATAAGATAAAATTTATATGCTTAGACTCCTTAATGAGTCTAGTTTCAAATGAGATTAAATACAACACACTTGGAATTCTGTAAAGTGAGAAATTGGATTCGTAGTGAAGAGTGGTCAGAATAGTCAAACAGTGAAATAGGGGAAACTTTAAGAAAAATCTGGTATTGATTGGCCAAGCCTAAAATTCTGAAAATTTTATGGATGGAAGATATACGAGTCTATATTCAGGGAAAATTAACGGCAAGTGATTTGGAGTTTAGTAGCTCCAGTTATAAGTAATTTAGTAACTACTGCTCAGGAAAACAGCTCGTAGTGAATATGAGATTTTGTTGTAAACATTAATGAAAGTTTGCCGATGAATTATTTATTGATTAATATAAAGCTTGCTATAATCTATGTGTGTGAAAGTCGGATCAATATATATAATATTATTCGGAAAGTAATATTTGAATAGTCGATTAATGACTATTTTAATTTTTGTTGAACTTAAGCTCAAGAGCAAAGGGGAACTAGATCCGATAAAGGGAAGGAAAAAGTAATTGAATAGCCGTTGAAGTCGTCTGACGACATTTGAGGTAAGTCTTCGAGTAATGACCCTACTTGAATTATATTGAAATGATTAGTCATATTATGACGGATAGTCGAATGTGCATAGAGACTATGTTATAAAGCCAATTGAAATTATGCTCTTTGTGTGTGGCTATTGAGCCGAAATTTGAAAGATTTAATAAATGTTTTGTGTTTGAGCCTTAGTAACGAAGAAATGATATGGATGTGTTATGATTATTGATATATGTGTGCATGAGCATTGGAATATATCCGGGCTATGACCCGAAGGCAATTATGCGAGTTGATATATCCGGGCTAAGACCCGAAGGCAATTATGCGAGTTGATATATCCGGGCTAAGACCCGAAGGCAATTATGCGAGTTGATATATCCGGGCTATGACCCGAAGGCAATTATGCGAGATGATATATCCGGGCTAAAACCCGAAGGCAATTATGCGAGATGATATATCCGGGCTAAGACCCGAAGGCAATTATGCGAGTTGATATGTTCGGGCTAAGACCCGAAGGCAAATGTGTTTGCGGTTGCATTCGGTTAAATACCGAAGAAACTTGGGTTGAATGTGAGCATTTTGTGCTGTAACTAATTTAATAATTATGCTTGACCAACCCGAATGATAAGGTATGTTTGCACGTGCATTGGAAAGTCGGTTTGTTTTAAATGGTATTCGTGCGATCGGCTAACGAATTCTCGGCTTTTATAAAGGTTGATACCTTGTGTACCTATGTGGGTGAAGTGTGAAGTAAGTATGGGTATGAGAATGTGTGTTAATAAAGTGATTTAGTTAACTATGTGAATGTAATACTGTAGTCAAAGCCGATTTCATTACTTGAGACTTACTAAGCTTTAAATGCTTACCCGGTTGCTTTGGCTCTCTGTTTTATAGATTTTGCTCGTTAGCTATCGGATTCGGGATCAGCGAAGTCGAAGTCATCTACACTATCAAGCTCTTTGGTACTCTTTTAGTTGAACTCTGGATATGGCATGTATAGGACTACCCCCTGTTGTTTAAGTTCTTTTGTGATGTATGTGTGTAAAGCCATGCGAAAATGGCTTGTAGATGTGGAGTATGGCATTAGACCATTTGTGTTTATGTATGTATATATATGGTTTCACGATGTGACTATGGTTTGAAATGGAAGTGTTGGGCTAATGATCAGCCATTGGAATGGCTAAATATGATCACATGTGGACCTATGTAGGGCAAAATCCTAGTTGGTCCATGGTGACCACAAAATAGGTAAAGTTTATCTTGAAAACAGATTTTGACAGCAACAGTGGTGTAGAATTGAAAAATCACATAAATTCGTAGGAGTGGAATTAAATAGTGAATAAATTATGTAATCAAACCTTGATGAATCTACTTTCATATGGAAGTAACGAAACAATTATAGGAACAGTACAGAAAGAGATATTCGGGTTCTTGTGGAACAGGGCCAGAACAGTTTCTGGATTCCCTGTTCCGACTTTGGAAATTCACTATAAATTGACCAGAGATAATTAGGGGTCATACCATATATGTATGGATTCCTCTCTGAGTCTAGTTTCCATAGAAACAAACGGCATCAGTATTGAAGCTCTGTGCGGAGAGATATCCCAGTCGTAAGGGGTAAAGGTCAGTGTAGTCGACCCCTGTAACTTGGGAGACTTTGACTAATAAACTGTACTAATGGGCCCGACCAAAAATTCTAGAAAAAAATCCATAGGTGGGGACATGAGTCTAGTTTCAGGGAAAAATCACAAAACTGATTTTTGAGTTGTGAAACTCAAGATATGATTTTTGAAGCGACTAGTACTCAGACTGGGCAGTGTCTGGAAAAATTTTTAAAAGTCTGTCAACACCTCGTATTCGACTCCGGTGACGGTCTCGGGTTTGGGGTGTTACATTTTTCCCTTAAAAATTACCCAAAATTTCATCAATAAACCACCATGACCATCCACTATAATTAATAATGGTTTAATTACCATATAAGGCCAACAATTCAAGTATTTTAAGCTATATAGTTCTTTTAACTAATAACCACTAACTTTTACAACTTTTATTATTTAGTCTTTTTTTCTTAATTACCTAACTAAACCTTAAAATTTCTTAATCAAACTCGAATACTACATCATAAATTCCTGATAAATATTAAATAAATAATAAACTATTGACTTACTAGTCAAAATCGAGGTCCCAAAACTACTGTTCCTGACACCACTAAAAAATAGGATGTTACATTAACCCCGAACTGGTCTAGACTGTGAGGTTGAGAGATAAGTAGTTCTTGCTGACTTGTTATTTTAGTGGAAGATTGAGAGATCCTGCTAGGTTAATGTCTAGTTCATTAAACAAGGAACCCGAAGCAACAGTTAGTTATGATTACCGAAGCGAGCTAATCACCTGTGCTCAAATCTGATTCAATTCCCATATCAAATTTAACAAAGTCTTTTTCTTTATATTATTTTATTCTTTATTTATAAAAATATCAAAAATCTTTCTTTATGTTGAGTCGTAATATAATTTATTTCAAGTACTAATCAGCTTTGTTTGTGCTTAGGTTAGGATTAATTTAGTACTCGTCTCCCTTAGGTACGATCCTCGAAGTACTCACCTACTTCGTTGTAACTATATTATAATCTAAACCGTATACTTGCGGACACCGCCTATTTAACATATTTTGCCCAGGATTTTTACTCTAGACATTGGTACATCTTGAGGTGGTCAAGTACCACCTAAGTGAGAGGTGGGTTGTGCATCAGACTTGGGAGAAAACTGGTGATACAAACTGGGCAGTTGAGATGAGTAAATGCAATGAGTGAGGTACATCTTAAACACTTTAGTAGTGTTTTTAATTCTGACTTGTTGGTTTGGCAAGGACACAAGGGCCCTTGCAGAGTTCTAAAACGGGTAAGCCGAGGGGCTTACAATCTAGAGTTAGCGGGAATACTCAAGGTTAACTCAGTGCTCAATGTGGGCACGCTGGAGCCTATTTGTACGGATCAAGGGGATCTAGGCCGAGACAAGTCACAATGTGAGAAGTGAGAGCGGCAGGCTCTTGCGAACAAAATGTATAAAAAAAAGAGAGAAATTGTTCGAGTTAGGAGACGATGGAAGCCGAGGAAAGTGCTCTAAAGGTCGGGACTACCTAACAAATAAGCTAGTCAAGAATCGGTCGAGTCATCGAGAAAGTTCCAAGGCGAGTTAAACTAGTGTCATTCCGAGGATGCAACGAGGGCATTGCGAGAATGGGTGGTAGAAAATGTCACAGGCCGCAGATCAAAGCCCGTGACGATTACGCAAAAAGTGTCCCATAAAGGTCAACTAATGAAATGGAGCTCATTTAACTCGATGGAACTAGCCCGACTCATATAACCTATGGAGAATCTTATCTACATGAAGCCTTGGTGGCCCAGTGAAACACTCTAGTAAACTGGAGTTACCTGGGTAAATAGTGTAAATCCTAAAGGGATAAGATTGTATAAATTTTAAATCCCTTAAGACCCTTAATTGTAGATAGGCTCTAATTTTGACCGTCAATGTAACTTAATCTGTACCGTTGGTTTTGGGGGAGCTCAACTATAAATTGAGGTCTTCCCTCTCATTTGTAATAATTCCATTCATAATTGTGAATATATTTGAGAGCATTTACTCAAACACTTGGCATGCTATTTTTTTTTTTGGCTTTTCTGTTCTTCGTTGCTCTTTTGTTTCAAGTGTGCTCCCACTATATTTTTTGTACCTTATAGAATTTCTGCGATAATTCTCACTTTTGCGAGAGTTAACCTGACTTAGGCAGATTTGGAGCAAAGAAATCACCTAAGGCCGTACGGTTTGCAAGACTAAAGTTCTAGCCCTGTGAGATGTGCATATGCATTTTATCTATTTTTTATTATTCAATAGGAATTAAACATGATATAATCTCCCTTGGCCATATTCAACCATGTCCAAACCCAAAAATTTAGTGCTGGGACGAAAATAAAATTTTTAAATTTTTAAATTAATGTTTAAAATTTTGTTTTGAAAATGCTTAGATTGAATAATTTAACCAAGCACCAAGGTTCTTCTCCAACTTTGGACTAAAAAGGTTTATGTTTTGGTTAAATTCTATTGTTGGTTCTTGCATTATACGTAAGTTATGGATTTAGTCCTTTTACTCTAGTTTGATCAATGTTAATCTCTTTTTCTAAAGTTTTAGTATTGACTCAAATTATAGTTGTTAAATTAGCTACGTTAAATTCTATTATTTACAAAATCTTATATTGTAAACATATTATCACATGCTATGTCCAGAGGCGGATCCAGGGGACTGGTAGGGGCCTCAGTCCCTCAAAAATAGATAAGTTTCCATTTTTGGCCCTTTATAATTTATAAAATTTTAAATTAGTAATGGTAAATTTGTACTTTGGCCCCCCAAAAAATGATAAAAGAATTTATTTAATCCTCTAAAAATTATAAAGATATAGGCAATTAAAATGGTGAAATTACATTTTTGCCATCGTAAAAATATACGATTTAATTCCAACCCCCTAAAAAATTTCGATCAATTTACTATTTCTACATGATACTCACAAAAATTCCACATCATCTTGATTAAAAGATTTAATAGCTTCCATTTAAGTCAAGAATGGAATTTCAAATTTTAAAAAATATAAATTAGAATAACTTACACATAAATGATAACAAACAGGAGAATTTGTTCTAACGAATTTAACCACTGCCATATTGGTCAAAAATCAAGCAAATTAGAGTATATGTAAATGCAATGACTAAAAGCAAAGTTTGATGGAAATATGATCTCGCTAACTTTGTACCGAAAAAGGGTTTCTGGGTTTTGCAGGTTATAACACCACCGAGGCTGGAGATATATGGATGATGTTGGGCAAGATTGGAAAATGTTATTATACATTTAACTTTTGTGATAATTGAGGGCTGAGACTCGATTCTTTCTCATCAGTGAAATGTTGACACATCGCTCTCTTAGGTATATTTCAAAAGTCAAATTCTGATACAATCTTTTTGTTTCAGTTGATGAAATGGAAATTTTCTAACAATTTTGTTTATATATAATATAAATATTATATACATCAAAGTAATCACTACTTTTTAAAATTTCTTATTATATACATATGCAATCACACTTGACTTGTACGGATAGAGTAAAACCAATTAAAATGTAAGTATGGAATCTAATATCTAAGTTTAACAAGATTTGGAAATATCTTGATTGGTGATGTGAAATTTAGGATTTGAGGAACTCTTAAATATTCAAGTTTAGCAAATGGACAAGAGAACAAACTTTTGATCGGTCTAATAAACTTGTGACTAGCAAAATAATTTGTACGTAATAATAAACAAAATAAAATCACTGCTTTGGTGAATTATAATGGGATTAGAAGTCTTGATTGAAAGATTGTTGGTACAAACCAAGAAAATCTTTTATTTTATTATTTTTAGATTTTTTAATTTTCTTTGGCCAAAGCTACAATCAAGATACACGATTAATCTTTGTTTGAAGAATTTTTGTAGGAGACTGACTTCTTATTTGGATCTAAGAGTTTCTTCTTCTTAATTTTAAATCGGAATAAGTGAAACAAAAATCAAAACCATGCTCCGCATTGATGCCGTTTCATTTTACCTTATACACGAAATATGCTCTAAGCCCCTAATTCTTCATATATTTGGAATTTGATTCCTCTATTTTTATTTTAAGGAATTTAGTATCTCTACTTTTTCAAGTTCGATTGTTAACATTGTTAAAGTTTTTCTGTTCAATTTAGGTTCACTACTGTGTTATTTTTTGTTACATGGCTATGAAGTGATTATTTTTAGCTTCTAAATATCACACAAGCAAATTTGACAGATGAGTTTAAAGGTGCCATTAATAATTGAACTTGAATTTTGAAATTTAAAAATTTTTAAGGACTAAATTCTATGAAATAAAAGTAAAGGGACTAAATTTTAAATTTACAAAAAGTATAGGGACTTGGAACTTATTTTAGCCAAAAAATATTGTATGTTGAAAAAAATAAAATAAAAAAAGTAAAATTGGATATTTTTCAATCAACCAACCACCTAGAGGTGACAAAACAAGCCTAAGCCTGAAAGTCCGTTACAAGCTCGGGCTTAGATCGATCTGATCTGAATTTGAAATAAATCTTACTCAAAGCCCATAAAAACTAGGATTTATATTGAACATCTAGAACAAACATTAATAATTAATATGATTACCTAAAATATAAATAAAGTATAATTATTTATTTGATGGAATGTAATAACCACCATTAAATATTTATGTTAAAAATTTACAATAAAAAATAATTAATAAATAGAATAGAATAGAATAATAATATAAAATATATAATGATATAATATATTAATTTAATAATACGATAAAAATATTATTATGTTTATCGCAAACAACTAAACATGATTTATTATGTAATAGTAATAGTAATAATGTTATTGATAAAATTAATTTTAAATTATATTCCTTTTAATAAAAATTATCTAAAACAATATAAAGTGGAAATGTTAAAAGTTGTTTAACAAATAAAGTAAGAGGAAAAGTATAATATCCAAATAAAATATATTCCTAAATTCATAAAGTTATATAAATATATAAATTCGGTTCTTATTAAAATCAGTCTCTTGAAATTTTTAAAATTATAAATTATTTTAATGGTAAAAATACATTTGACCCCCTTCTAAAGATGAAAATTTTGAATTCAATTCCTTTAAAATTATATAATTTAATCTCTAAATAAAATTATATAAAAACCAATCCTTCCTAAGTTGCTTGCAAGTAACAGCAACACAATGAAAAGTTATAATTAATGTTTGTATATAGTTTTTAAAAAAACTGTATCAAAAATTAAAAATATATATATTTAGAAAGTAGAATATCATCTAGAAACTAGTAACCCTCCTCTCTTTTTTTTCTTTTTCTTTGGGATTTGGATTAATTTTATAAATTTAATTTTTTGATATTTATGGATTTGAGTTGGGTAAAATTATATTTTGGGTTTAGGTTTTAAATAATGTGTTGTTTCCATTTGGGTTTAACTTTAGAGAATAAATTTAGACTTAAATATGATGTGTTTGGAATTTGATTCAGATATAAAAATTTTAATCGAACCAAAATTAAAACCTTTTTATCTAAATCAATTTAATCAAATAGTGAAATTGACTCGATTTGGTCAATTAAATTAATTTTAATAGTTAATTATAATAGATTATATACCACTACATAATATGGTAATATAGTATATAATTATTACTAAAAGATATTAATATATTATAGATTGTACTAAAAGATATGGTAATACCACATATATAAACTTTTAATATATTATATATTATATGATTTGATATAATATTACAAATTATAATAATATATATTATGTATTCTTAGTATAGCATATGATATAGTATTATTACATAATATAATAATATATTTTATATTTATTAATACAATCATATATATGACATTAATCAGTTCAAAATGGACTTAACCAAGCCAATTTGATTGAATTTGTTTAATTCGGTTATTTTAAATTGATTTTAATCATTAACTATAATAGATTATGTAATGTTACATAATATAACAATATAGTACATAACTATTCTATTAATATTGTAATAATATAAGACCATTGAATTTATCAATATAGTAATATTTGTCTTGTATATAAGTTTCAAATAAATTTGACTCATTATCATATCAATCGAGAATACCGTCTTTATTAATATATATATATATATATTCAACAGTTGGAAATTTTTATATTAAACCAATTGTTTAGACACTTTTAATTTATTCAAAACTTGACATCAATGATTTAAGTGAATAGAACATGAAATTTAACGATCAAATTGTTAAAATATTATCTATATATAAAATCAGTATTACATAACTATTAATACATATATAAATATAGTATTATAAGATATACATATAGTATTTCTATAACTCTTAATATATTATATTATATGATATGGATATAATATTACATAATATAATATAACAATTAATATAACTTTTAATGTATACATTATATATTATTAAAATTTTTACCTAAATTCAGTTAAATTGTTAATTATGCTTATAATGTTAATATCTATAATATTTTATGAAATTGATTTAATGATATGTATTTTATTACTTTTTTTTAACTTACATTTTATTAATTATAAATCATATATATGATCAATTATAGTATCCTCAATCTAATATCACATAATATAATAATAAACATTATAGTATCAATAGTTGTGTAACTTAGTATATTACAATAAATGTATATAACTAGTAATATATAAAATATTATTAAAGAATTCCAAGTTGTGACTTATTAGTCGGATGTTCACTTTCTTTGCGATTAGATTAGATTCAATTCACAATTATACAAAAAAAAACTATTTTTAAAATTTTAATATCCTAATAAAATATTTTTTTTTATTACATTAGATTTTGAATTGGGTTTTTAACTTTTACAAATTCTATTTGGGTATTGAGGTTTTTTTTTCTTTCTAACTTGAGATTTGGGATATAATTAGTTTATTCTGAGTTTGGATAATAATTGGTGTGGTATTTAGGTTTTGGAATAAATATTTTAGAACATCGACATTAAGTTTATAAATTTAATAAAAATAAATAAAAGTTATTCAAATGTCAATACAGTGATATAATAAACAATACAATATATTTTCATCAATTTAAAAACAAAATTTATGCATATCATATAATGATATAAAATTTATGTTTATAAAATTCATAAAATCATATATTTTACATATAATAAGCAAATTAATTATTTTATATAAAATATTCTCTGTCAAGGTAACCAGTATCGCTGAACATACTATATTTATCCTGATATTAATACGTACTACCATCAATGTGTTTCAGAGCATCATTTTTGGGTTTATCAATTTTTTTTATTTTCATATATATGTATATATTTATAGTCTAATTTTTAATTTCTTCATAAATGATAATAATACATACATGCAAATATATCTCAATTTTTATTTTTTTAGTTTCTTAATAAATTACATTAATGTAAATATACTTATGTGCAAATATTAGTTTCAGAATTATTAATTAGGTTCAATAACTTTAAACTTTTTAAGATATTCTTCAAAAAAAATGTTTAAGATAAAAAATAAAAATTAGACTTAAAATATCAAAATTTTTACTAACCGATACGAGCTAATATGTACCAGTAAAAACCAGTATTGGACAAAACAAGTCGAAATACATCAAAACAATCAATTACTTAGCATCTTATCGACTATCATGATCTCTATTAAATATACAATTATGTTTTTTATTAGACGGTTTTGAATTGTGTTATCAAATATAACTAAAATGAATTATTACATTCAAAATTAAAATATTTATAATTTAAAAAATTTAAATTATTTGAATCTGTCAGAACCTGCCCAACCTGAACCAATTCAAATCTGAAAGAATCCAACCTCAAGAAAATCGGATCCTGAAAAATTCAAGCCTGCCTGAACTGATTTGAACCCAAAAACACCCCAATTGGAACCCATCCGTTTGCCAGCCCCCTTGTTTTCCCATAAGACCTTAAATTTATATATCAAATGGAGGCAGCATCTATTACTAAGGAGTTTTCAGGGTAGATCCCTGGCCTCTAAAGATCTTTCCCCAAACCCCATAAAAAAATAAACCGTTGAAATGTCTGCTCCAGTCAGCTTCCAGTAGAGGAAATATAATCTTACATATGAACAAAAATACAAGAAAATTTTATAATAAGGTTTCCGAATATAATGTGTCATGTGTGGTATGAAGAAATTATGTAAATTGGCTATACAAAATAGGTTAATATATACACCACATAATTTAGAACATTTTTAGAGATTTTATCAAAGAACAGCATCGGCATCCAATTGCTGTCGGCTCATGAGCACACCCTCGTTCCAGATCTCAATGCACCTGTGAATATATAAATCGTGTAACAGTGTAAATAAAGAGTCCCCTAAAAAATATCAAGAGAAACCAGGGCATTATTCACGGTTTGTGAGAGAAGAATCCTTACAACACAACCATTTATTCTCATGGTAGAGTATTCTAGGTTGGCTACCAGAATATAAAGAAAATGTGCTATGAAGAGCATGCACATTTCCACACATGATATGCTGAACTCAACTTATTAGTTTAACCTAGGGTAAGTGAATTCTATAGCTGGCATAAAAGATAATATCACATGCTTGTATGCAAGAAGCTTGCTTCATAAACTATTGAAGTTGTAACTTTTAGTACATGTTTAACAGTCCATTGATTAGTGTAACACGGAAAACCAGAATTGATTAATGGTCAGATGTTCATGCAGTATTAAGAGACATGGACACACACCTTGTTCCATCAACGGTAATACAGAGGAAGTGGCCATGCCGCCAACCATCTTCAAAATGGCCAAAGAAGACATCACCAGATTTTGAATAGAAGCGACCTTCACCATTGGCTTTTCCCTTCCAAAAGTTCGCAAACCACCGATCTCCAGTGTGAAAATAAAACCAACCCTAATGAACATGTAAAATCAAGACATCAAGCTGATTAGTACGTATATTGTCCATCAAATGCCAACAGGTATGTGATTAGTTTGTAAAAGTGTTGGATTTTTGGGCTTTGCTTGGTAGCTATTAGAGCACTGATGGTCTTATTGCGTTATTGAGTATCCACTTTAACATGTTATATAGTATCTTTCTATATAATGCTTAAATGCATTGAAAGTATATAAATGCCCCCAAAAACAACCCTTTTTTTCCCCTTTCCAGTTCCAGAATAACAGCTGCTAGCTTTTAAAATCATTGCGGCTATTTTCCAGTTCAGCAGTTTTACTATCCAATGTTAATGAGCAGTTTCCCTTTGCATCAACATAGATATTCTCTCAGTCTCCCATCTATAAGTTCACATATATATCTAAAAACTAGTCTTGCTACCTTAAATTTCTTTTTCTTTTTCCTGAATTTGGTACTAATCTCAAGCAGTAAAAGCAAATTGAAAATTAAGTGTTGAGTGCTGTTATCCAAACTGGTCAAGTCTTGAGTTTCCCAGGCCTCTCCATCTATTGTCAGATTTTAAGATTGGGCGTTTAACACCTATCAAGATTGTATTCTTGTTGACGGTTATGAGCTTGCCAAATGTATGCCCCTTTGTTTTAGTTGTTTGTATTGGGCCTACATGCAAGAGTGACTGTCAAAGGTGTTATCCCACATTGGTAAGCCTTAAGTTTCCTGTGGTCTTAGATTCAAGTTTAGCCTCTCCATTTGCTACCAATTGGGTTTTGAGGTTCAATGCCTTGCATAAAGTATCAAAATTTGCTGTGAATTCAATAATAAGAACCAGATATGGTTGAACGAAGAACAAATATATATATATAATATTAGGTGCATAAAAGATTCACACATAAAAAATAGTAGCTTCATGTTTGAAAAGAAAAGGGGGAAAGGGCCTAACCTTGCCATGCATCAGATCATCTCTCCAGGATCCCTGGAAAACATCCCCATTACTGAAATAGAATGTACCCACACCTGATCTCTTACCATAGCGCCACATACCATCATAAATGTTTCCATCACCAAGAATAAGACGACCCTAAATAAAATTTACTCAAATGTCATCTGATTTCATCTCTCAATGAAATAGTATATATCCTTGAAAAAAGGAGTTTTGTCAAATAAATCAGGGCTACATTCCAGTACCTTTCCTTCAGGAAGACCTCCTTGGCATCGTCCTCTGTAGACTCCTCCTCTATAATGCATCTCCACAATAGGACTCCACTTCTTTGGTGATTCTCGCTCAGCTTCCTGTGTCATTATTTATGACCAAAGTCTTAATGTAACAAGAAATTCCAAGGAAAAAATAAAGTTGAGTTACATGCCAAATGATAAAATATTAAGTTTTAAACTCCAAGAACGAATATGATATAATTTTTGAACCATGCAATTGAACTCAGTAAAAAGTCATAGAATGAACAGATAGGAAAAAGTGAATCAACTTTGAATAATGACTCTTCAATAAATTTTTCTACCAATGACCTTCTTGGCAATGTTGCAACATGACAAATAGTATTACTTTTAGATGCAGAAAGTTTGGACTGTAGATGTCTCTTTTGCAAAATGCAGTTTCAGATAAACATTAACAATTACTTAAATTATTGTAAAATTTAAAACTGTGATCATAACTTTAAGCTGACACAAAATCAAAATGGTTATGGTTAGTGAATAATAAATAAAGAGGTTTATGACTGAAGACACTGTAGTGTACTGAGACAATGATAAGTAGAAGCAGAAATTGACAAAGAATATTCGTTATGCCTTAAAACTGATCTTACAATACATGAGAAAGAATTCCAGAAAATTAAAATGCCTTAAAGCTGAACAAAATAAAAAATATTGCACATTAAAAACCACTTAAATAAAATGCAGATTACCAGCATAGAAGCTGCACGAGCAGAAAGTACTCCCTGCTTCTTAGGAACACCAGTCTTTCCCTTTAATAGCGTAGATCCACTGTTATAAAATTCCTTCATTGCTTCAAAACTTGCATCAGAAAATGCACCCAAAGACCTACTTGAACTGGGAAGTGCTGGGGCTTTGACAACATTTTCAGATTTTGATTCTGAAAATTCCATGGCATTCAATGTACTAATACCCTCTTCTGGCTCTTCCGAAGACCTTACCCCAACAGGAAGGCAGAAAATGCTGAGATTATCAAGAACTGGCATAGCTTCTGAGTCAGCTGCTCTTTCTTTGGCCCACTCCTTTGCAAGCTGATTCCCAGGCCCCAAATTCCAGCGGCTCAGTGGTTCCCGAGAGAAAGTAGGAATACCTGGATAACTTAGGAAAAGAAATGAGCTGATACACTTTTCTAATATAAATATCTCCAAGTTCTTTAGAGGTTACATAGACAGTCATCACTCATCAAATTGTTAATTGTTAATCCAATCTAAAAAAGAAAATTTGCCATTCCTACCTTCAGTAATATCATCATAATAGCTGGAAAAGTCGGTTTTTCCATCCAGTAAAGCAATCTCGTTTTGATCAGATCCACTGTCATAATTTCTACACTAGGAAAACATTTAATAGTTTTATAAGCATTTTATGGCAAGAGAACCTTAAAAGAAATTAAAGAGCAAATGAATAAACATAACCTCAAAGAGTAGATATCACTGGATTTGTCGTTCAGTGTATCCTGAATTTCACCATGGCGATCATCAAAGCCTCCAGATAGGCCTTCTAAAGCTACTTCTTTTCCCATTTCATCAGAATCAGTCCTATTCATCACCTTGACATCATTTGTATCATTTGACTGTGAAGGATGTCTCCTCAATAGATTAAAAACAAACGGGAAATGCTGTGCCAGTCTAGTGAAGATGCTGCTTTTCTTTGAAGCTTGTTCTTCAAGATGACTACAATTACAAAAATTTAGATGAGACTAAGAAGAACAGGAAACAACCAACAAAACTTGGATTCATAATCTATATACGAGTAATCAGGAGCAGGCAAAGGAGGTTGCAACAAACAGAAAAAATGGGAACCATGAAAACTAAAATATATTCTACACGGCATGTAAAATATGTCATCATCAAGATAAAACTACATCAGGCTTGTGCTTATCTAGCTACCATGAGCTCATGCTACAGAGAAGCCTAAGGAAGTCAGTAAATTACATGTGGAACTTCAATCAAATATCCACCACCTAACCATCAAGCAACAGAAGCTATCATAACTATTTATCTATCTATGCAGTGTTCAAGACAGCAAAGTGAGAAAGCTGTTTGGTAAGATTTAAATGGAACTCACTGTCATGCCTATTTTTCTTGTAAGTTTCCATCTAGCATTAAGACCTGCAATTTATAGGCTTGCTTTGCAGAACATTTCTCCATGATTTTGGAAAGGATGCTTTTACTTAGGCATATATTCCTAAAACAATTTCATGATCCTCGCCATGTTTTCTCTTCTCTTTTTATAAAAATGAAATTTATCTTCTAGACTTAAACTATAGTAAACTTGGGCACAGTTTGAGCTTTGGCTGTAATCCTTCTGGCTTTTTAATTGATAAGCAACTAGACATAGTCAGTAAACTCAACAGATTGTTTGAATCAATTTGACCCGATCAACCAACATGTAGAACCTGAGGAGCTAGTTAAACAAAATAATGTCACAACTCACAAGACTTAACCACGCAATGAATAATTGTTTTAAAGACCAAATTTGCAGTTGCAGTTCTGTCCAGGTGCATAATTTTATGTTTGCACAGAGAATGCCCAGAATATAGTTCTGATAGATATGTTAACAAGAAGGTTACTATCTCCAATCGATCAAAAGAAAATTGAAAGGGTAAAATTTTCATTGATCAAGAACATAGCTAAAACTGCTAACCACTGTTAGGAACTTTAACTACTCTTTGTGGTTTAGTCATTTAGAAACTTCTGAATACAAGTAATAAACAACGAAAAAACAAATAGTTTTTGCGAACACACAGTTTACAGTAATAATTAACAGAAGAATGATTCTTTGCAATGTAATGGCCTATAAGGAGTTTTCAACTTTTAGGTGCCAAGACCTCCAACCACGGCAGCGAGGGGGAAAGCCAGAAAATAAATTTGATAAACCCTAAAATAAACAGCTGACAAATGCTTACACATCAGAATTGCAGGAAAAATGGAAAGGGATACCAAGTTGACAACTGTATTAACTAAGATAAAATTAATAATATACTGGTGGCCATCCTAAAAGTTAGAAGTCTTACCCCAAGATAACAACTGTTGTGACTAGAAGGTTGGGCTCGAGCTTAGGTTCATGAACCACAGATATAATGATATCATTAGTGTACTCTGTAGTTTGACGGAATGTATGCAAAAAGGCTTGCACATCATTGTTGTTGATAACATTAGAACTTGCAACAACACATATAACCATGCCGTCGAGGTCCTATGTTCAAAAACGAAATGATCAAAGTTTTAATATAACAGATGCAATGGAGAAAAAGGGTAGGTTGTTCATACAAAGAAAATAGGAAAAACAATTATATTTGACCAGATGAGGAAAGGGTGAAGGAGCATTTAAACAACATAAAATACAAAAGTCATGCATGCACATATATCTCAACAGTTCAAATGAAACTCATATTAGATACATATTAAAAAATTTCCTTAATCATACCTTTACCCCTGCACCAATAAAAGGGCAGTCATACATAGCTTGCAAAATTGAAGTTCTGATATTGTAACCAGCTCCAAATCCAAGTTTTGCTTCTTTGTACTTTCCAAGAATCTGAGAAATTTTGCATTTTTTTTAGAAAGGTTAAGGAAAAACAAAGAAGGCATAAGCAATGCAATCTTATAATTTTGGAACTAGAAAGTATGCATTTCTAAGTTCCTCATCAGTGAAACAAGGTAAAGAGAAAGGTGTCAGTAGCAGATGCAAAAACAAAAGAAAAAACAAATAAAAGAAACAACATAGTTTAAGAACAAAATATAAAAGTCCGTGTAATAATAAATTCATATATGTAATTAACTAGCAAAAAATGCAACGTTAGGTCAACTTACATTTATAACTTCTGAAACTCCTAGTTCTTTCATATTATCATGAACTGCATCAATAAGTTTTATTTGCACCTCCTGGAGAATTCCCAGATTTCACCAATGATACAATCATAGCATATATTTAAGAGTAAACCAAATAAGGAAAAAGAAATGCTTACACTTATGACAACTGATATAGCATTTATGGCAAGGAAAACAGCATTATTGGCAGTTTTCAAAGCCTCGTCTAGAGTCACCAATTCGTTTTTTAGCAAGGAGTCAGTGTCAATTTCTGCAAATTAGAAGATACTACTTAATGTACTGTAAGGCTAACAAGTCTAGAACCCCACCCAACCCCACCCCCCCAAAATAAAAAAGAAGAGAAAAAAGGAAAAAGTGTGAAAACTATTGACATGATGGAAGGACTGTTTGTATTAAAAGTGACTTATTATTCAATTTAGAGACAAGTACTTTCAAGTAACTTACCTAGCTTCTATCATAATCATTAAAGAATTAGTTTGTTAAGTCAATCAAAGTGGAACCTAAAAAAAAGCCTAGCTTCACAAGTACCTTCAAAGCAGTTCGAATAAAACCATGAGACACAGCAAACCTCCTGGAGCCCAGCTAAGAGCTATTTTGCAAAAAAAGTGCTTAGTTCAAGCACCTTCTTGATAATGGCAGGTAATAACATCAGGATAACCTTGGGAGGTCTAACCTAGTTGTGACACAATAAATTCTCCTATATGTCCATAAAGGAGGCTTGGGAGTTCATAAATATATTAGATTATTAAGTAATTCTTTTAAAGAAATAGTAAATATTCAACTAACAAAATCTTTGCACCATACTTACCAATACAAAAATTTGTAAGCTCTTGAAGTTTTCCTGCCAAATCCTTGACCTGCATATTAAGTTATGATATGTCATGAAAATGTAACATGATAATTATCTGCTTGAATTATTTTCATAGTTACCCATACAAACCAATAACTTCAATTTTCAAACTTCCCCCTATTGGTACTCCATAAGGAACTCCACATAAGTTTATGCCTAGTTGCTATCATTAGACCTCCAAACGCTTAGAATTTTAACTTGAGTGAGATTCCTGCAACAAAACCCAGACTCTGGATATTTCCTTTCAGCTCTTAAGCATATTCAACTCTAGTTTTTGAGCTTCAGCCCAAAATGGTTTCAGACTAAGGAGGTCATCTCCAATCAGTCCTTTTCTATCAGTTTATCAGCCTTTTGTCATAAACCATATGAACTCTCCACTACTTTTGGGTTGCATGCTATATGCTCCATTACATTTTGTAAAAGGTCTAATTCTGAATTTGATCCCTCTACTTTATGGAGACTAAGAAGTTAGTCCCTCTAATTTGTCAAAATTTGATCCTCATACTTTATGAAAATTGAAAAGTTAATCCAACCGTTGGTAAACGCATGAACTTGCACTACTGATTTTAGTTAATTTGTTGCATATAAATTGTTGAATTGTTGGTTTTTGCTAATTAAATTGTTGAAATGCTGATTTCCAAGTCAGTAATTTAACAAAAAAGCTTAACAGTGACACCAAATTGGACTAACTTCTCAGTTTTAGTAAAATAGGGCATAACTTCTGACAAATTAGAGTAGATGGCCTAACTTCTCAATTTTTGAAAAGTAGAGAGATGAAATTCATAATTAGACCTTTGTAAAACTTAAAATTTCGTGCTATGATTCATGCATCTAATACCCCAAAAATAATATGGAACTTCACCTATAAAATGATATCACTTAGCAAATGGTTATATTCAACGTATTGGGAAGTTAGTTGATTTTTCAACTATGCTAAGTTTGGAGTCCAAAACATATGCATCAAAATGCCATGGTTTAATCCTGTTTATTCTCAATAGACCACGAGACAGACAGACAGACATGTAAAAATCTTGTTCAAAATTCAACCTTCTAGCATAAAATTCCTTTCTTCAAACTATGGACAGGTATGCCAAAGAATTATATACAATATAGTTTTTAACTGTTATATGATATGTTCTTTATGGAAAAGAAGGAAATCACATCACAACTTAGAAGCATTGCTGACCTCATCAAGACGTCTTTGCCCCTCAAAGGTGAAAGGCTTTAAAATTATAGCAACAGAAAATCCATTGGAAGCTCTTATTGTTTTAAGAATTTCCATTACTGCAATGTGATCCGAGCCATACCCAGCACCAGCCACCTGGTTGATAGAAGAAAAAAGAGAAGCAGAAGGAATGGGTCAAGCACATTACAACCAAAAATTAACTGGGTCAACAAGGAAGTTCACTATGAAATAGAACAATCTCTTGCTTTTATATACATCAGCATTTGCAATTTCCAATATTTGAAAGCTTGTAAATAAGCACCAAATATATAGGGGGCGCAAATGAACCATGGCAAGTAAATTGCGGATGTTCAAGAGCTTATGGAGTCTAATACACAAATGAGAAAACTTACTACGAGTAAATATTCTACTTATAAATGAACCAATATTGCTATAATAACCATTCTGATTGTATCTAGTATACTAATCTTTTAGACTTTCTTTTTAAGTCGTTTACAGTAGCAGGGTTATTTTATCATCATTGCAAACTGTTTCTGCGCAATATTTCATTTGACGATGAAAAATAATCAGTATTGATCATTTATGTTTTCTTTTGAGAAAATAATAAAATAGATGCAAGAATCCAAGGTGAGGAATGTACAAACAAGGATAATAGTTTTTGGACATGACTGCATGAAAATAGCAGCTTCCACAATCCTTGGTGTAAGATCTGGAATGGAAAACAAAATGAATATAAAAAATCAGCTTAAGTATTTGCAAGAATGTGACAAAAATCAACAAAAAAACCTTGATGAAATTACTTGATCTTAATGTAGAGAAGTTCTTCCAGTTACAACTCACAATTAATTATCATGAATGTAAATCTAAAATCTTAACCTAAATCGCTAAAAATCATCCATCCACCTCACCTGTCAACAACCACCTTATATAACCAGTCACAATTTCTCTCTTATCCATATAGAAAGAAAATAAAGAATGAGAAACACTATCTAGTAGCTTCTACCTAAACTTTCTAAGTTTTAAAGCAAAAAGCAAACTTGCTAACACCAAAATAAGTTTCAAACATTATGGTATACTATCAATCCTAGCTTTCATAAATGGACCTGCCAAAATATTATGCAAAGTCCATTGGTTAAATATCTTCAATTTAAAAAAAAAAAAGGCTAAAAAATTGTATATGAATTTTACATACAAAAAACAGTGAGCTAATATAATGATTATTGCTTTTATTTACCGTTTGGAATTTAGGTTCTCCAGACTTATAGTGATTGAGAAAGTTATTAAAACTTTTTAATCATAATTCACATCAGCTGTTACTTTCATGCCTATTTCACATTCATAGTGATCAGTTACAAGGAAAAGAAACCAGGCACAAAAATTATCAAGCTATACTCAACTTCAGTCAATCACAAAATAATAGATATATAAATAACCAACAAAATTTTGGATTCTTCATATGCAACAAACCGAAATATTTCACCACTGTTACACAAATTACCTTCATTCCAAATATCATAAAGGATTTAAATTAAATTTGTAAGTAAAAGCAAGAATCTTCACAAAAACAGTCAACCATAAGACATGATTTTCGAGGTAAAATAACTACGATGGAATCTTACAGTCTAGATATAATTTCAAATTTGGATTTGATATTTGGTTGATGTAGCATGATATACTAACTAAAGAGTTAAAGATAGGATAAAACCTTTTCCTAGGAACCTTTGTTGTAACTGCACATTTGATGAGTCTTTCATGAGAACATTCCTGGAAAGAAAAAGAAAGATACAGGAGAGAATCTCAAATATATTATCATTGAAAAAGATGTGATGCCAAAAGCTAGAAACCAATACTAGATCTTGAACCAAAGCTTTTGCTATAACATTATGACAAGATTGCTTGAAAGTAGTGAATTTGAAGAGAATATATCCATTCATAACAACAACCTGTCAGAATTTATAAAGCAACAAGATTAGAGAAATCTGAAGCAATTTTAGCACTTCACAGCACGGGAAAATGTTTTGAGCTTATATCTCAAACCTCTCAGCAGTTGTACTTTGAGCTCCAAGGAATGCAGGCATCTTACACTAATTAAAAAAATATTCAGTGCCAAAGATTTGCCCCAAGATAAGAGTCATTATTGCAATCCAGATTTTTGAAGGTTTTCTTAGTAATGTTAAGACACAACCATAGGAAAATCGTCTCCACTAGCCTATGCCACAAATAAAGTATGATAACCTCAGTAGAAAAAGGCAGCCTGGTAGTTGATTTGTGTTGATATATGCAATCTTAACCAAAGGCAGCAAATAATATGCTCATGTATAGAAAAACAGCAGTTTAACAAGATCAACATGACAACAAGATACTTCCTGTTGGCTTCATTTCCATTATACCGTCAACCATTTACCAAAAGCATGCCTAATTCAAATTAAAACCTTTAAAAACCAAAACAAAAAAATTAAAATCAAATTAAAGGGAAATTACCAAAATCTCAAAGAAGACGACTGGAAAGGCGAGTCCAAGCAAAATTCAAGTAGAGCATCTTTCCTACTACCAATGGCAATCACTTCGAGCACCCCACTGTTCCGCTCCATGTTTTGGCCGTACCCATTTAAAGAGCTAGACTGTTTCTCCATACTCATCGAAATTTTAACAACAGACGTCGGGTTATAACACAATCTTTTACAACACAAACTTTTGGGACCAAAGAAAGAATTGAAGAAAACAGACTTTGAAGAGAAACGGGTCAATAAGGAAATGCGAGAAACTACATGAGAACCCGTGAGAACTGGAAACTCCATTGAAGAAGCAGGCATTTTCCTTTTCTTTTGGTTGCAAAATTTTGTCAGCAGGGAATGCTTCTGCAGAGTGATTTAAAGAAATATTTTTTTGTACGAACTGATTTCAATCCGGAATTCCGGATAATAATGTAATGCAAATGGCAAATAAAAATAAAACAAGTAAAATTTTCAGGGATGCAATTAAAGCCCAACTAGTTTTCTTTTTCTTAATTTAAGGCCCAATTATGAAGGCAAATAAAATAAAGTTTTTATTGTTACACCATAATGCGGAATCTACCTATCAACTTATTTTTATTTTTATTTTTTAGTTAAATTTATCAAAAACTGCCCTCAACTTTTCAGGAGGAGTTTAATTTTTTTTTAACGAAAATATTGATAAAAATATTAAATTTTTAAATATGATAATTCATATATTTCATTCTAATTTTTTTATTTTATTATTATTTGACAAATAATATTATGTCAACATAAAATACACGTGAACCATCATGCTGGTTGTCATGTCAACATTATTAAAAAAAATTGATGTTTTAGTCAACATTTTTATTAAAAAATGATTTGATTCTTTTTTAAAGGTTAATGACCAAATTTAGGCTTTTTTTATTTACATTTTATTATATTAAATTCGAAAATGGGCTGGATGGGGATTATTTACAAGAATGGTATGAATTGGTTGGTAGAAGGTGGTGAATAGATGGCATCACCCTCAAATTTTGACAGACATTTAAAAAAATTTATATTTTAATAGGTCATGGCTTGTTGATAGGCGACACCAAAGAAATATGGGTCGAATACGACCCGTATACGACCCAAACCCAACCCAACCCTGTGGCAACTGAAGGTGAAGGGCACCTAACAAGCGGCACCAAGCTAGTGAAGCCCACCTGACAGGCGGCACCAGTCTCTTCTGCAGCGATGGGATGGGACCATCACTGATCTCGTGACTTATGTTTTGGGGACATTATAATGGTCCATAATCCCATTTTTTGATCTGAAAGAAAAAAAACAGTTTAGAATAAGAGAAGAAGAAGAAGAGAACGGGAAGGGAAGGGAAGGAAGGGAAGGGAAGGAAGGGAAAAAAGAAAAAAAAAGACAAGTAGAATAGGTAAGAGAGGAGAAGGAGAAGGAAAAAGGGATTGAATTTGGGGTTGTGTTTAGAGTTTGAAAAAAAAATTAAGGGGTTGTATTTAGGGGTTATAAGGGTTTAATGTTTAAAAAAATCATAAAAGGTATTTTTTAATTTAGTGGGTTTTTTTTTATAAATGTTAATTTTTTTTGTTGTTTTTTTATTTATTTTGGATTTTAATTTTTTTATTTTTGTAAGGATTATTTCGGTAAAAAAGGAAAAAAATTTATAGATTTTATTTTGGTAAGGTATTTTCTATTTTCTATTTTCATTCTTAAGTTTTTTTTATGTTTTTTATTACATTTAAATAACAATATTCGTATTTATGTAAAATCCTCTATGTTTTATTTTTTTATGTAATTTATTTGTCATGTGTGTTTTAGATTTGTTTGGGTTTTTGTCTGGTATTTTTGGACTTATGTCTGTCTTTAAGTTTTTTGTTTTGCATTGATGATAAGCAAAAGCCCAATCTGTTTATTTCAATAATAATAATAATAACAACAACATTCGCATTTATTAGATTTATTATGTTGAGATAGTTTATGTTATGTTTCTGTTATATTTTTTTATTGGCATTTTTTTAGGTTTACTATTAGATGCACATAACAATATATAGTCTAATTAAGTTTATTTTGTTTTTGATCATTTTTATTATTTTAACATAATTTTTTTGTTTTTTATGTAGGTAAAAGATGGGACCATTTAGTTGAAATTTATGAGATGTTTTTATTTTGTTAATTATATACTGTAATAGTATAGCAAAAAATATGATGTGGAAAAAACTGTTTAGTATTTTAGTAATGAAATTTTTGTACTATATTTATTGTATCACATTTAGGTATTTTGACAAATATTTAAAATGAAACAAACTTAGAAATTAATTATCGAAATTTGTTTTAAAATTGCAAATATCAAAATGGGTTCTTTGATTAATAACGATGATCACATATCAAACACAGTTAATAAGATGGTAATAAATTGTTATTTGTTATTCACGGGTTCCCTTATAAAAAGTTCCATGTCATTTAAGAAATTAAATTATGTTATAATAACTATTTTTTTGTAATTTAATATTGTTAAGGCTCGTACCGCGTATTGAGGGGTCATGTGAATGGTTTAGGACTGATGAACGACTGATGCCATACTTGGAGTTAGCCAAATTCGGGTGAACAGCATTGATCCGGACATTTGATTTGCGGTACGACTTAATATCTACTTTGGTAAAGCGTTAGCGCCCAAAGACCCACACTTTTCATTTGCCGTGTGGGGAGTGCACTATCACTCTGGAGGATGTTGCAGTGCAACTTGGGCTCCCAATTGACAGGAGTACGGTAATAGGGATAAGTACGATCTCTGAGCCGGCTATTCTTTGTGATAACCTACTAGGAGTCTCGCCCGGTGATGCTGAGTCGAAATTTACGGGTTTAAGATTTTCATGGTTGAAAGCCAATTTTGAGCATTTATCAATTAATGTCATTGAGCGGGATGTGATGTGTGTTGCTCAAGCCTACATTATGCACATTATAGAGGGTGTAATCATGCCGAGTGCAAACAACAACAAGGTTCATTTGATGTACTTACCCCTATTAACTGATTTGCATAAGGTCTGCTCATATAGTTGGGGTTTCATAGTACTAGCTATGTTGTATAGCGAGCTTTGTCGGACAACAAAGCCTTCTACCGTCGATATAAACAGATGCTTCATATTGTTGTAGTCTTGGGCTCTTTACCGGATGTCATTTTTGGCATTGATTAGTCACCAAGTATATGTATTTCCACTAGTGAATAGATGACAAAATTTTGCCGGTTATAGCAATTATTTGACATTTTTTTTCTAATGATATTATTCTAACAAGTTATTTATTTTCATAGATGGAGTACCAATCCAGGTATCGGGAGGTCATACACTGTTCCGATATATCGTTTGATGATTGAACAACATGCTGGAGAAGGGGTAAGCTATTCCAATATTTGTGACATGTAATTACTTTGTATATCTTACCCAAATCGTGTTAAAATTTAACCATGTTATTAATTGTGCAGTTCATCTAGATGCCCTATTGGAGACCGAAAATTACGGTTGTTATTCCCTCGTCTGCCTACATTCACTCACACCTATGATGCATTAATGCACGCATTATCAATTTCCAAATAGTGGAGTGGTATAACAGGGATCGAATACTCCGACAGTTTGGTTACATATAGTATATTCAGGCTTTGCCAATGCAATTGGGGAAGATCTACAGGATTAACAAGAAGGGAAAACATGAAAATAATTGGGTGTTTGTGCATTAACAATATGTTGCAGTGTGGGACAACCAGATTGCACCCTTAACATCTTTGACAAATACGTATCCCGCCTCTATCTGGTTTACTTGTTGCTGCCCTATTATTGGCATCAAGGTAGTCAACCTGTAGAACATAGTCGAGAACACAGATGAAATCGGAAGATGTCGTGTTTTTATCAATACGAAGTTAACCCTCTTCGCCAAGTTGGTGGTCATATGACCATAGCGAAAGCCCTCGTCGAAATTTTGAGCTCGTTGCCACGGCTCTATAGTACCCAACCACTATCGAAAAGCTGTGTTTGTTTCACCCTCCATGTCACTCTCAAGTCGAGTCATCCTTTCACAGAAAATGTGTGGCTCTAGCTTGTACGCTGTGTATGTATTAAGAAAGGTGGTGTTACAGTATCGCCTTAAAAATTTTACGTATATTGAAAAGATAAGGTCATCCTTTGCCCATTCTCACAACTTGTCACTACCAGTCTGCATTCTTATAATCTCAGTGAAAGTTAGCCGCAATGTGTCAGATGCAGTAAACGGATCTCCATGGTACACTGAAACGCATAATGGCAACAATTAATCATTTCCCTCTATCGGAGATGATGCAAATATTATCGTTACTAATAACATACCTCCGCAGGTTCGTAAGGAAGAATTCTTATTATTCCATGTTCTCCTAATCCACAATGACAAATGCTATCGGGAGCAGATTCTTGTTCCTGTCTTGAGCAACCACAAGAAGCAGGATCTGCATATATTTACCGTATAGCCAGGTCCATATACTTACATAAACGGTTTGCAGTTGAGAAATATGCGTACGCATAGATCAAACGTCTAGAACATCCGTTGAAAAATTCTTTTTCCAGATTACAGTTGGTCATCCGGGCCATAATAAGGTTGTGCCTGCAACTCAATTACAGTCTTCGGTAAGTACTCTCGTATAACAGCCATCCACCCCTGTTAGTCATTGTACGACGCATTGAAATCTCCGTACAATTGCTCTATTATCATCTGTTTAGCTATCCATGCCTTCTGGTATGATACTCGATACTAGAATCGTGCCTGCATTTTGGTAATCAGTATCGAAACTTTAATGGTCAGCATGTCTTTCACCATTTGCATGATGCACGTACAGATAGTTTTAGAATCAAGTTTTCAGTGATCTTTTGTCATACGTGTTGAAGTGCATGTGTGACGCCCAGCAAATTTTTGTATCTCCCACATCTGTGACTTCTGGATAAATGTATCTTGTACCTACCAATTACAGCCTTCCATCAATCTCCAACACTCTTCAATATATAATGTTGGTTTAGACACGGTGACTTTGTAGTCCACTGACACATTCATGCTATATTACTTAATGGCAAATACGCACCCTTCCTTACTTTCGAATCTTTGGCCCACTAACAACTCGTCAGGATTGAAATTTACGGCCAACCGATGAGTAGGTAGTATATCAGAGTACTCTAGAAACTCAACTGCATGCGTCGCATCGGGGTCTATGAACGACATGTGTGCCTCGGGATTATTGTGTATCACAATACGTCGAATCTGGCTCCTGACTGAAGACGCGTTAACATTTCCATCGTTACTCACGCCTTCGTTGTCAATATCATCCGGTATCTCGTCCACATCGGGATCACTATCACTATCGACCTCGTGATCAGAAGAATCACTACTACCGCTTCCATCATCACCAACCGCATCAGTCTCGGGTGCAACATTAAGATCGATGTCGCTCCCGCGTACAGTTGACTGACTATCAATGTATGATATCATAACCACCATACACGGCTCTTAAACTCCATGTTCTTCACTTAATGGAGTGGGATCTTCAGTTGTCTCCACATCAGCTAGGGGTGTTCAGTCGGTTAATCGACCGGTTAACCTACCCGAAATAACATTAACCGAATTAACCGACCTTTCAAAATTTTTAACCGTTAATCGAACCGAAATTTTTTCAAAAAAATTAACCGAACCAAAATTTATTCGGTTAATTCGTTCGGTTAACCGAATTAACTGAAAATTATATGTTTTTTATTTTTGGTTAAAAATTAACCAAATTACCCGAATTAATCGAATTACCCGAATTAACCGACTTAACCGAATTCCCCGAATTCCTCGAATTGCCCGAATTATATGTTTTTTATTTTTAGACTTTAGTTTTAGTTTTAGTTTTAAAATTTTATTTTTATTTATTAAATTATTTGTAATTTTTAAGATTGGGTTAGGTTGAGTTGGATACTTGGGTTTGGATTGGGTTTAGGTGAATAGTGGGCCTATTTATATATTATAATTTTATTTATTAATTTTTTGGTTAACCGACGGTTTCGAACCAAATTAACCGTTAACTGAAAAATCAAAAAATAATTAACCGATCCCCAATCAAAAAAATTCGGTTAATCAATCGATAAACCGAATTCTATCGGTTAACCGAATTTTGCACACCCCTAACATCAGCTAACTCGGCAAATAACTAAATCGGTGCATTTTGGTTGCTCCGATTTCCACAATAAAGAGCAATCATTGTCCCCACGTCTTCATCGTCTACAAGTTCCATCTCAGTGAATTTGATGGGATCTGTCGAATTGGAAACTTGTAGAAAAGTTTCGAGATCCTTCTCCCACAATGTTTAACAATTTTTGCACTAATTCTTTCCTTTATACCATCAAACGAGACATTTCTATTAAATCTCATTGCTATTTGTTGGCGACACTCAAATATACATCCAACTGTTGTTGTCAAAATTACTCTATTGAAATAAATGCATACGAAAAATTGATTATCCATCTTCAATACTAAATTTGTTAAGAAAGAAATTAAAATTATCAATACAATTTCGAACAACAAAAAAATTACTTTAATAAAAAATAAACTGTAAAAAACAACGAACATTATATCAATATGTAAATTAGTAACAAAATACCTTCACAATAAAAATTACATTTATAATCCTTTCTATTAAAAAAAAAACAAACATACAGACATTCACCTACCTCTTCTCTACTATCCTTTGTTTTTTTGCTTATTCTTTCTTTTTGCTTTCTATCTTTCTTTCTCTACTCTCTTCTCTACTAAAAAGTTTTTTTTCACCTTTCTTTCTTCTCCCTTTCTTCTTTCTTCTCTTCTGCTATCTTTTTTTTTTGTTTTGTTAAACTACTTCTCTTCTTCACCGGGGACCATTAAAAGGACTCCCAAATTTGCTTCACCGATGCCGCCTATCAGATAGAGGTCATTGGTGCCACCTATCAAATATGGCACCACCCCCGTATACCATTCCCTTATATCTAAGCAGGTATATACTAAATCCGTAAACCTGTATTTCTTTGGTTCCGCCTAAGCCATGACCTATTAAAATATATAATTTTTTTAAAATGGTTGTCAGAATTTAGGGCTGGTGCTGCCTATGCACCACCCTCCACCAACCAATTCATACCATTCTCGTAAATAATCCCCCATCCAGCCCATTTCTGAATTTAATATAATAAAATGTAAAATTGGAGTAAAAAACCCCCAAAATTAGCTATATATATAAAAATAACAATTGTCAAATTGATAAAATCTGTAAACATTGAAGGCTAATGTAATGGCCTAAATTCAAGGTTATCGAAACAGTGGTTTCGTAGCCACAAATCCAATTTAAAGATAAATTTATTTTAATATTTTTGTATGAATAATGATATGATAGGAAAATCGTATGAAAATATAGATAGAAGAATTTTACCGATTTAGTGGTTAGTTAGAAAAATAAATTATTGAAGAAATTGGGTAAAAATAAGGTATTGAGACCTCGATCTCATAAAACCGAGTCAAAAATATTTTTATAAATATTTATGAAATGTTAGTAATATTGTATTAAAATTTCGTTAGAAAATTTTAATGTTTGGGTAGTCAATTAAGTGAAAAGGACTAAATTGAAAAAGGTGTAAAAGTTGTTAGAATGATTAAATATCTCAATTGTTAAATGACGAGGGACATAAATTGAAAATAAGCCCAAAAGGAGATATTTTGGGCGGCATAAGCTGAGAAAAATCAGGAGAATTGGTGAAATAAGGGTAAAATGGGAAAATAACAAATTTTACTAACATAAAAATAGGACCAAATTGGAATATCTTGAATTCTCTTCATATTTTCTTCATTATCATCAGCCAAAAAATGTTCTATGGGTTTATTCAAGCTGGTACTTCATAATTTTTCCACCAAGTGAGTTAATCCCTGCCTTTTTCTTGTAATTTTTGTGTTTCTAAGACTTTTACAACTAGGTCCTATTACTAAATTCATTAGTTTTTGATTTCATGAATAAAATTGAAAGTCACCATGGTTGAGTGCTGTAAGTTTATGATGAAATAGCATGAAATTGAAGCTTTAATTTGTTTATGAGATGATTTTATTAGGTAATTTCAATAGAAATTGATTTGTAGGACCTAATTATGAAAAAGTTTGGAATTAAAGTCTAGTGCTAAAATTTTAATTTCCAAAGGTTATAAAGTAGTTTAAAGTGATGGAATAAAGTGTTAATTGAGAAAAATCAGCTCAATTGAGAGGTTAATTGAGTAGGGATGAAATTATCATTTATTGAAAGCTTAGGGGGGAAATGGTAATTAACATCATGCACTAAAACAGGTTGGACAGCAGCAGTAGGTTAACTTTGAAAAATCACCATAAATTTTTTAAATTTAATTAGAGAATGAAAAAAATATGGAATTAAAGCTTATTGAGTCTAGTTTCTTATAGAAGAAACGGTGTAAGCAATGGAATTGTAAATAATGAGATATAATAGATTTTGTCAGACAATGTCAGAATAAATTCGAGTTCCCCTGTTCTGACTTTGGAAAATCATAAAAAATTGGAGAAAAATAATTAGGGGCTTAAATTTATATTTTAAAATCCTTAATGAGTCTATTTTCAAAAGAAACAAACGAGAACATCATCCGAATTCTGTACAATGAGATAGTTAATTTTTAGTGAAGAGGGGTCGGGACTGTCGAAAATTAAAACAGGGGAAGATTTAAAGAATAATCTGTACTTATTGGCTAAACCAAAAATTCAAAAAATTTTATGGTAAGAAGATATGTGAGTCTAGTTTTTGGAAAAATTAGCGTATCTTAATTTGGAGTTCTGTAGCTCAAGATATAAATAATTTAGTGACTATGACTCAATGAGACAGCTTTGAATGCACTATAAACAATAATGGAATTATAGAGAATGTTACATATAAACATGAAATGTATTAGATTGATTAAATTTATTTATTTAGATCCAGAAAATTCAAATACGAAGCTAGATCGAGGAAAAGAAAAAGTTCGGGATTAGTAGATTTTTGTTTACGAACAAGTATCGAGGTAAGTTCGTGTAACTTGAATTATATTCTTAAATGCTTGAAATGTTTGTTATTGATGTGAATATGATTTGAAATTTAATTGTATGAAAATTGATGAAACATTGATATATTTGATAAAAAGGGGAAGAAATCCCGGTTGAATGGAAGGAAAATTCGATAAATCTTTGAAAAGGAATTGACGGTAAAAAGGATCTAGCCCGGACGGGTGATCCTATCCTGATATAGCCCTCTCGAAGAATATGTGGAAAATGGATTTAGCCCGGACAGGTAATCCAAATTAGGGTCTGAATTTAGCCTGGACTGGTAATTTAGATCCAAGCTCATTAAAGTAATTGTCATTGCAGGGGATTTAGCCTGGACTGGTAATTTCGCTGTAAGGATGAGGTTCGCGGGAGTGTGCTCTCTGAAATGGAAATGTGCGCACATGAATATGAATTGACGGACCGGGATCTGTACACTTAGGTGTACCCCTGAAAATCCATCAAAATTCCAAGTAGTTCAACGGGATAAATATGGAAAAATAACAAGGGAATGGAAATCATGAAATTGATGAGCTCATCAATCATGGTATATATTATTGATACATGAAAATTATTGAACTAACTTGAATGTTGACTTTGTGCATGTTAAGGGAATAATGCATTGAATGGATGTATGAATGTTTATTGCTTTGTATTGAAAATATAAGGTAAGTATAATTCTTGTTACATGAGCTTACTAAGCACAAAGTGCTTACCCTGTTTCCTTTTCCCCTATGTTGTAGTGTTAAGAGCTCGGAGGTTGGATTTGGTCGGAGACGCATCACACTATCAACCTCAATATTTTGGTATATAAAGAAACTTTATTTTGGAAATCAATAGCATGTATAAGCTAGTAAAGTAAATGTTAATGTGAAATGAATGTATGGTTAGCCATTGGTATGGCTAACAAATTTTGGTTTTGGTATGTGATGAGGTTATCTTATGAATATGTTAAATTTATCTTGAAAATATGTTGAAATGGATTGGTTGTGTTGGATTAGTCTCGGTTTAAAATTGCAGGGAATATTAGATATTTATAAAGGGGTTATATTGAGTTCAAAAAAAAAAACTTTGGGATATTGCGAAAAATTTATTCGGTAAAATCTGGTAATGCCTCATACTCTATTTCGGCAACGAATACTGGTAGGGGGTATTACAGCTAAATTTAGCATTATCCCTATTATTATTTATACTATATATTGAGCATTTGACTGAGTTAGTGTCCTCCATCAATTTGGTTGTAAAATAATCAAAAGTCATTTCTTTTACAAAGCAATAAATATCATTTTGAAGATATTTCTAGAAAAATGTATACACATGGTGAAAATCATAAAATTGGAACCCTGAGATTTCATAATTTTACTATCTCAATTTTATCATTTTAATCAAAACCTCATTTAACTTTTATATCAAATTTGTATTTTATTTATATTTATTGATTATAATTAATATTTATTTTTTAAATAAAATTTATTTATATTTATTGTAAAACCTTTCAATATTTTTATTTTACCCAAGTGATATTAATTGATATCCTAAATTTAATATAAGTTTAATCATATTCTTTTAGTTATGATTCACAATTCATAGAAGGCTTTTTACACGTTTTAATGATAATATTGAAAATTAATAAAAGAAATAATAATAATAATAACAATAACAATAATAATTCTCAAACCGTATTAGGGTGAGTTTGGATAGCGGTGTGTTTATCTACAGTTAGTGTAAAAATAGTGGTGGTGGTGAGATTAGATACTGTAACGTGAGACAAAAAGTAAATTAAATGAATCGTACTACACCCTATCGTCCATCCAAACCTGCCCTTAATTAGATTAGTCGGTTCAAGCGAATAGCTTAACTCGTTACGCCAGTAAAACACGCCAATAAATGCACAACATAGACAAATGAACTTAATTTTTTTATTAAAAAATATACATTTTATATTTAAATATATTTGGTCTCAATAATTTTTAGGGCAATTTTCCAATAAAAGCCCTTTTTTTAAAAAAACTACTGAAATGGGCCAATTATTTAATTATTTACCGGAATGGTCCATTTTCCGCAAAATCGCGTCCACGTCAGCGCGATGTCAGGGTACGCGCCAGGAAATCGCGTCCACATCAGCACGAGTTGCTGACATGGCAGCAAATCGCGTCCTTGAGGGAGCGATTTGCTACCACGTCAGCAACTCGCGCTGACGTGGGCGCGATTTCGGCCTGCGCGTGAACAGTACCCAACGGTCCAAAAAAAAGTATAAATACCCCCCTTTTTATGTGTAATTTGCCCATTTTTTGGTATTTTGCCCCTAATAATACATATTAATGTGTTACTGTAATATGTAGCTCAAATTATGTATTGTAGTTAATATTCATAATATTGTAGCTCAAATTGTCAATCCGTCTATACTATTGTACTAATAATATATATTAATGTAATATTGAAGAGTTAATTGATTAAAAAAATAAATGCAACAAGTACAAAAAAGATTCAAATTTATTGGCAAGAAGATTCAAACCAAGGTACTAAGGGAAAAGAGCAAGCATCTTAACCAATTAAGCTAAACTAATTAATTGACATATTATAGAAATATTGTTATTATCTTAATTATATTACTTACGTTCTAACGATTTATCGGACCTATTCCATACACGTGTCAAATCAAAAAAAATAATACAACAATTCTGTAAAAAAAATCGGTGTTTACTTCAAATAAATAAGGAAAATAATGATTTGAATGTTTCAAAATTCAATTTTAAACCGAAAAAAATCGAAATTCAGGGGCAAAAAGGATCTTTTTCGATGAAAACTGTGGCAAACCGCCTTCGGCTGTTTGTCAGCGCGTAGATCTCGAAAAGTTATTCGAAATCAAAACAAAAATCGTCTCAATCGGACAACCGAGCCAAAAGTTATAGCCTCTCAAAGTTTTTCAAGCTAAAAACCATAAACTGTTAATGAATTATTGCTTCTACGTCAGCAAATCGCGCTTACGTGGACGCGATTTGTTGCCACGTAAGTAATTGCGTTGACGTGGACGCGATTTGCTGACACATCCCCTGACATCACGCTGACGTGGACGCGATTTCGGGGAAAATGACCCATTCCGGTAAATAATAAAATATCGGGCCCATTTCAGTAAATTTTAAAAAAATAGGGTTTTTATGTGTAATTTGCCCTAAGTTTTATCCAATTGTTTATGGAAACACGTATTTTCTTTTAAAAATTGTTCTAAGTAAAGTGATAAAAATTTTATATAAAATCTTATTAAATGATCCATAAATATGTGCTTTTTAATATAATTATATAAAAAGGTAAAAGATAAAAATATCATCTAATAATTATAATTTAAAATATGATATATATTAATTTTTTTAATTGAGATTAATTCGGAATAACTCAACAATGAGGTTTGTGATTACGGTTAAGCTGTCATTGTGGCGTTTGGTGCTAATTTCATTCCATTTTTGACAAATAAATAAACAAATTGTAGCTGGCATGGAATAAAAACTGCCACTCCAATCAAATAAAAATAAATAAATAATTAAACAGAAATTATCCCTTCAAACAAAAATATTTAATATATATTATCAATGGAGTTTAATAAATATATTAATTGAATTAAATTGAGTTTTTAATTTTAATAATTTTTAATTAAATTAATTGAATCGATAAATTGATGGTATGATCAATTCAACCACCGATCTGTTGGTTAAATTCATTCATTATATTACCTCATTTTCTTTTTTATTTTCACATGCTTTCATTTTGACAATATGAAAAAACCCCAGAAATTCAAACCTCCTCTTCTCAAATTTTAATTTAGAATTTGAAAAATAAGAAAACAATACTACAGCGGATGTTGATTAACATTTAACTACCATAATCTCACTATTAATTTTCAGTTTAAAAAAATTAGAAGACATTTTTATAATGTATTTGTGTAATTAATGCTTCGAGACTAGGGTGAAGTTAGAAAAAATTTTTGGAACGAAATTAAATTGTACATTTTTACGATAGTAAAAATATAATTTTACTATTTTAATAGTTTATCTTTATAATTTTTAAATGATTAAATCAAATTTTTACCATTATTTATTTAAAATTTTATAAATTATAAAAGAGTCTAAATGGAAAAAAATTCATTTTAAATGGGACCGGGCCCCTATCAGCCCATGGCTTCTCCATTGTCAGTAGAGGTATTCATGGGTAAAGTATGATATTAACATATTTTACACTTGCTCATGTCCGACCTGAATATGGGCCTAAAATTTTGTCCAAACCCTCTCATATTTATAAAAGACTAACCCAAATTAACTTTAGATTATTTTTAATATTTTAATAAATATATTTATATTATATTATTTTAATATTTAATATTTTTTTTATTTATCGAAAGTTTTTATATAGTCATCTTAATATTATTTTAATGTTTAAATTAGAGTAGTATTATATATTTAGTATAGGTTTATTTTTTAATATATTCTAAATTACATAATATATAAAAATAACATAATATAAAGTATTATAAACTTTAAAACGGGTCAGGTCGGGCTCGGGCATTGAGTTTCAAGCTTGAGTCCGGCCCATATTTTAAATGAGCTCAATTTGTTTTGGCAAAACCCATTTTTTAAGCCTAATATTTTTGCCCAAATCTTTTCAAATTTAGAACGGACATTCGGACTTGAACGAATAACCCGATTCATGAACAAGTTAATATACTTAAAAAATTAAAAACATTATGACACCGGAAAGAAGTAGTCTTCATTTTCTATAAAAACAAGAAATCTACATGAATTCTAAGACCTTAAAATCCAATTATCCAACCCTCGTTTGTTAAAGAAAAAAAAGTCTTAATTTTCTCAAAATGCATGCAATGAAACGGCACTAACAAATCTTATATGATCCATGACGGAAGAACCCATTATTGTCAAATATGAAATTTTCATTAAATTGGAATCAGTGAATTACCAAATGGGAAATAATCCAATCCCAAAGTAGGCGAACTCGTTGCTGAAGTAATCATAGCAATACAACCTTCACGAAAATCAAATTTGAAGAAGAATATGAGGTTTGGATTTCTGAGTTTTTTTTAACTATTATTTTTTCTTTTATTTTGATTAATAATTAGTATAGAATAAATTATATTTTAGTCCTTTAAAGTGGTATGCAATATTTATGATAATGTAAATTGTGCCATGTGGCATCTAATGATTGGTCCACATGTCAAAAAAATTCCATATAAGATTTCTGTTAAAGTTTGCAATCAGGGTGACCAAAATGAATAAACTGTGTAACATGCATACTTAAATTATAAACTTTTTTATTTTAAGTGTCTAAAATTAAAGTTTTTAATAATTGAAGGACTATTTATGCAGTTTACCTTTCTTTTTCGTTTATCCTTTCCCCAGTGGTTGGATTACGTATTTTTCTGAGATTTTTGTCTTTCCTTTTTTTTCCAATTAAAAAGTTTCTTAACAGAATGACAGAAGTACCCATTTTCATTCCACGACGTGACATCCAGGTCCCTACTTCAGTACAAATATATTGACCCAACCTGATCATGCGCTGAGTTCGTAGTAAGTTCCTTTTTCTTACTTTTCTTCCTGCCCTTTGCATGTTCGAGAAAAACCCAAGAAAAAAAATATTACTACTACGTAAAACAACAACACTCTCTTTGAATTTTGATTTTTTTTTCATTTTCAAAAAAGAAAAAGAAATCCATTTTAGGTTTTCTGTTTCCAGATTGAAACTTCCTGTTTTCTTTTTATTTATTATTATTTACAGTGAGTGCCCAATGGGGGAAAGGGTGATGGTAGCAAGTTTGTCTGCAAGCTTCTCTCTCCCTCTCCCTCTCTCTAAGTTAATTTGATTTTGTAAACTGAAAGAAAAATGTACAAAATCAGGTAAAAAGAAAAAGGGTTGAGAGAAAAAAAAAAGACATTAATAAACAGAAAACAAGGGAAATCTGCTGAGGGATGTTTTATGTATATGTGTTAGTATAACTACATGACACCAAATCAGAGAAGAACACCTTTGTTCACAATCTGGCATTTAAAAGCAAGAGAAAGAAACAGTAGCTGAGTTAGTTTTTTTCTTACTTTTTCTTTCTCCTCCTTCTCAAACTTCAACTCACCTTGATTTTAGTTTGTCTTTTAGATATTTTTTTTCCTTTTTAGGGCTTTCATCAATCAATTCTACTCAAAAATCTCAATACGCCCTTTTCTCAGCTTTTTCAGATAAGATTTCAGTGTGGGGTTGTTGTTAGATTATGGGTTTTCAAGAGAGGAGATAGTAGATGATTTATAGCTGAGAAAAATAAAGAGGAATAGTTACTTGAAGCAAAAGAAGTAAAGAAAAAAAAAGGGGTTTTGCTTAGAGATGGCTGCATCTTCCTCGTTAGGACCTTTTGGAATTAGAGAAGAGGACCAACACCAGCATTCTACAGCAGCACCAACTTCAGCTATGGGGCCAGCTCCACCGCCGCCTCAGAGGAAAAAGAGAAACCAACCAGTCCTACCAAGCAAGTATCCCCATTTTTATATATAATTAGATTCTACTAATAAACCCAGCTATATGTATACCAATAATTCAAGTGAAGGATCAAAGTTCCTTATATGGACATGAAACCCTAAATTCCAAGAGTTTTTTTTAGTGGAATGACAAGGGGTGAATGTGTTTCTTTTTTTCTTTTAAGATTCTCCAATTATCATCCAAAAACTTTCTTCATCCTTATTGCAATTAATCAAATTTGAATATGATAACAGATCCAGATGTGGAAGTGATAGCACTGTCTCCCAAGAGCCTAATGGCAACAAACAGGTTTATTTGTGAGGTATGCAACAAAGGGTTCCAAAGGGAGCAAAACTTACAGCTTCACAGAAGAGGACATAATCTCCCTTGGAAGCTTAGACAGAAGACTACAAAAGAAGTGAAGAGGAAGGTTTACCTCTGCCCTGAACCCACTTGCGTCCACCATGACCCGTCTAGGGCACTTGGTGATCTTACAGGCATCAAAAAGCATTACTCGAGGAAACATGGTGAGAAGAAATGGAAGTGCGAGAAGTGTTCTAAGAGGTATGCCGTGCAATCTGACTGGAAAGCTCATTCAAAGACCTGTGGAACTCGAGAGTACAGATGTGACTGTGGTACTCTCTTCTCAAGGTTAGTTAATAATACAGAAAAAAAATACTTACTATCTATGTTCTATTACATATCATCATCCATTCACCATTTTCTCATGTTTTGTTCATTACAAAGTATCGATAGCTTCTGTGAAAAAAAAAAAAACAGTTTCATCTTTTGTTTTTCCTAGGAACCACCGCCCTTTCTTTGTTTTACATTTTATTTCTCCCTCTTATTCACGTGCTGCCATGCCATGTGTAGAGTTTACAGTGTTGTTGTTACCATTTTTGTTATGTTGTGGGTTAGCTAGACTTGTTGAGGTTTTTAGTTTCATGATAATTTAGCCTCTAAACTCTTAAAAAAAAAAAACACTTGAGCTTTAGAGGCCTGATTGATTTAGGAATTTGGCATCTTGATTTATCGTCTTTCACTTGGTTGAATACATTCTCTTGGTAGTTTGTCCAAGTTTTGTTGACATTCTTTTGACTTGTTTAGGGTTCACTACACATTTTCTTTTGAACCCTAATACTTCAAAGGCAAAGTATGACTTATGACACTTCATTTAAAAGCTTTGTTGGTCCAATGTAGCAAACGGCAGCTTTTCAACGTTACATATCTTCATTTTCTTATCCTTGCATTTTTTGGGGTAGAATAATATCTCAGCAATACGAGACAAACAGAAAATAATAGGAAGAAAAATGAAATGTAATTAATCAAATTACCTGACAACTTAAGGTGTCCATTTAGGTAGCTAGTCATATGTGCCTAAGATCCTTTCCACAAACTAACTTTCAAAATCTTAAAATTTGATGTATTGGACATAGCAGACATGAGTTGCTGTTTAAACTTTGTATTGAACTCCAATCTCAACCCGTGCCCTTTGTTTTGTTTATCTTGTATTATCTGTATATCAGCTGGTTATGTAATTGATTCCTCCTATTATAACTGTTGCAGGCGTGACAGTTTCATCACACATAGGGCATTTTGTGATGCACTGGCTCAGGAAAATGCAAGGCAACCTCCTTCCTTCAACTCCATTGGCAACCATTTATATGGAAGTACAAGCAATATGAGCTTAGGGTTATCTCAAGTGGGAACTCAAATGTCATCAGTACAAGACCAGACTAGTAATAACAGTGGTGGCCGTGACATTTTTAAACTTGGTGGTGTTGCCAGGAGTACCCAATTTGATCATCTTTTGCTCTCTCCATCAATGGGATCATCATCATCATCTTTTCGACCCCAACAATCCATGGTTTCTTCAGCTGCTTTCTTCATGCCTGAGTCTAATCAAGAGCATCATCCTCAACAAGGGATTTTGGGAAACAACAAACAGTACCACCAGGGACTAATGATGCAGTTTCCAGCAGATATCCAAAACAACACAACCAACACTCCTTCACCACCCAGTTTCTTCAATCTTAGCTTCCTTTCAAATTGTGGAAACGGTACCAACCCGGACGCCAATCTAACATCATCAGGTTTGCTAACCCCTGAACATTTCGACAATGAAACTGGAGGCGGTGGTGGTGGGACGAGCGAAGCCTCAGATCCCTTCTCAAACACTGTAATGGGAAACCAAATCACCACTAACATCCCTTCTGTCTTTGCTCAAAGCAATAACATTGCAGTCCAAATGTCAGCTACCGCATTGCTCCAAAAGGCTGCTCAAATGGGTTCAACTTCAAGCTACAAAAACGCCTCTCTTATGAGAAGCTTTGGTAACTCAAACTTTGGCGGCACATTGGGAGATAGCACCGGGAACAACCTACATGAACTAATGAATTCCATAGCCGGAGGTGGGTCCAATACATTTAGCTTTGGACATGGACAAGAAAACCCATATGCAAATAGAAGCAGCGTAGAACAAGAAAAGCATGTAGAGCAGCAGCCGCAAATTTTGAATGTTAGTGGTGGTGGTGGGTCAGATAGATTGACCAGGGACTTCCTTGGAGTAGGGCAAATAGTTAGAAGCATGAGTATGGGAGGGGTTTCACAAAGGGAGCAACAGCAACAACAACAAGCGATGGGGTTAAGCGCCTTGGGTTCAGAGAGAAGTAATATTACTGCGCCGACAAATCACCAATGTTTAGGAGGAAATGGGAATTTTCAGTGAAGATCAAAGAAGAAAAAACAAGAAAAGGGGTAGGAATATGAAGAAAGTACAAAGGTACGTATATTATTAGTGACGAATTATATGATTAAAAGTTTATTACTTTTTCAATTCCATAGGTAAATGTGTCTTTGGTTACTGTTTTTGCCTTTTGGAGTTTGGAGTTATTTTATTTTATTTTTGTGTGTGTTCTTTGAATTCTCTGACATGTTTTCTTGCATGAGGCAGTCATGAGTTGTTTCACAGTAGTAACAGTGCTTATGTCTTTTGTTTCTTTTCTTGTCTACTAGTTTTTTTTTTTTTTTTTTTCTAAAAAGAATTATGGGCCAGCAGTGTCACGAGTGTTGCTCATCCACACTCTTATTATGTTTTCTACAAACACATGGGAAAACTATGATCTGTTGAACTCTTTTTATCTTTGCAGTGCAGGTAATGTTCCATGGCAAGTCGTAAAGGCTACGGGGGGAGGGGGATACATGATTAAACTCTGTATTCTGTTTCTTTACTTCTCTTCAACTGTTAATTGGGAATGAGTTTCCTCACCTACATTAATCCTTTTTCATATATACTTTGAATGCTCTCTAAAATCTTTAATCTTTTTAAAATTAATTTCTCGTTTTTCTATCCATTAAATTTAAACTCCAAATTTTTATTTAACAAGCGATTATAAAATTTTAGTCTTCCCTCAAATTCACATTTAATTTGGAATAAAGTGTTGATACACTGTGGCAGTCACGGACTAATTAAAATCCAGAAAGTGAGAAACAAAAGAATGGGGAGGAAAAGGGCAGATGAGTAACCCGATAATTACCATAACCAACAATAATTCTGGAGGGATGCCACCTGATTTACTGAAATTTTCTGACCCAATTCTATCACTCACCTCTAATTACACATATTCCTACCTAAAATACCTTGCTGCTGCTTATAGTTAAAATTTGGAAAATTTCAGATTCCGAAATCAATGACATAAAATTTTATGATAGATCAGTAAGAGTCCCTCCAATTACATTTTTTTATACTAATACATAGATACATCTTTAAAACCGTTGGAAATATATTAACTAAAATTTATAGATATTTTTATATTAATAATAATCCCTCAAAATTAATTTAATCTTTTCAAAATTATAAAAATATGATCTGATGGGATTACATTTTTATTATTGTAAAAATATACAATTTAATTTCAGTCTCATAAAAAAACTTTTGACTTTGTCTCCCAAATTAAATCAACATCTCCATTTAAAAATGCAACATGTTTTACTATTACAGTCAATAATTATTAATATAAACAACTTGTTATGAAAGTGTATAATTTATAAAAGGAGTTATAGATAACGTTTTACCCTTAATTTTTAAAGTAATGGATGAAAATATTTGGTGAATATCTGTACTTCCAGAAAGATGAAAATAAATGGAGTAGAGTGCGATGTAAAGTTGAGCGAATAAGAATATTTTGGGTATTAATTAATTAACAAACTGGTACTATTAGTGTTGGGATTAGGTATTAGATGGTCAAATCAATAAATATTTTGAAACAATAATGTCTCTTCTCTTACTACTAGATGGAATAAAAGAAAGGCATAATGAATTATTTAAATTTTAATTTTATAAAAGGTTTTATTTAATTTTTCATTTTTTAAATTTATTTCTTTTGTCAAATTACCTCGAAATTAATGAAAAAATGACATACATGTAGATATACGTCAACATTTAATTAATTTTTTAAAATTTTAAATTTTAAAAAAATATAAAAACTAGTTTTAAAAATTAAAAATTATAAATGTTGATATGTTATCTACGTGACAATTCATGTCTATCGTTTTTCTATCTATTTTGGGATGATTTAACAAAAAAATATAAATTTAAAGGCTAAAAGAAGTGAAAAATTAAATGGAAGATTAAATTATTATTTTTTAAATTAGAGGACCAAATAAATTATTATATTTAAAATAATAATAAAAAATTTAATGGAAGTAAATTTGATTATTATTCTATTTATGTATTGCTAGAAAAAACATGAAGAAATTTAATATAATGAAATACTATTATCAACATTTTTACAATAATAAGGTTGCCAAAGTTGAACTAAAAAATGTATAACCAAAATCTAAAGTTTAAATTCAAAAGAAAAATCTTCAAAATTTGAAAGAGAGAATTGACTAAGTTTATTTGTTATTATTGTGGTTGGTACCACCATCCGGAACGCCGTAAGTTGGCGGAAGCATGCTTTGGCATTTCCACCCGAAGGAAGAAATGAAAGTAGTTGCTGAATGTCAAAGGCAAATCCAATAACAAAACAAACTATACAATTAAAACTCACATCACATGACAACAAATTCCTGTCACCATAACTTCACAACACGTGAATCCGGGGAAATTAAAAAAAAAAATTGTATGGCGCTGCTACCAAGGCACAACTAAATTATTACGTTTTAATCGCTCAATTATAAAAAAATTATAAAATATCATTAGGTTATTTAAAAGTTTTCATTTAACTTGTTGACTTATTTGTAACTTTTTATTTAAGTCGTTAGATTATTAATTCTTTTAAAAATTTAACTAGTGAGCTCCAAGTGACGATTAGTACGATGGATTACTACCTATTGGCGAGTAGAAAAATATACCTTGAATTTAAGTCGATTTGGCGGTCAATACTAGAGATTGAAGAAGAAAACTGTTTAGATTTTGTTTCGCAAATTCGTTGACATTTAAAACTATTTCATGAAAAAAATGAATTGGTAAAGAGAAGGGGAAGAAGAGTTTTCAATTGGTGCAGGCAATACCAATAGAGAAAGTCATACAACAATGATTTTAACAGTCCAGTAATTTAAATGAGAACTTTTGAATAATTCAATGTTCATTTTGTAACTTTCTGAAATTGAGTGATCAAAACATAAACTTATTAATAGTTTAGTAACATTAGGTGTAGTTTACCCATAATAAAATTGCGGATTTTACTTTTTTTTTATGATCAATGTATCTTTTATGTGTCTGCTTTACAATCAATGAAGATTAGTTCTCTCGGGGTTCGTGATTGCCCTTTCAAAAATGTGTCTTATCACTATACACAATAGTTGTTGGTTTAGGTTTTACTTTCTTTTATAATTAGTGTCTAATTGTATTAGTTAAAGTAAATGTTGTTTGAATCGGATTGGATCAGCCAGTCGGATCGAGAATCAGTACGAACTGTTTGAATTAGGCGATTGAATAGGTTTTTTAAAAAAATTTTAAAAATTTATTTAATCAATCTAGACAGGTGGATCGAATCAATTACGTAACCGATTTTATTAAAGTAAATATAATTAATGTATCACTTTTTCTTAAATTCGGTAAAAGTATGGCATTGTGAGAAACTTTTCCGAATGGGCTAATAAATACATCTTATTCCCTGCTTACATAGAGCCATGGATCCATTTAAAAAAAGTAATGGAGAAATATGGAAGTGCAAGCATAGTTGACCTAATATTTCCCTAAGGGGGTAATCACAAGCAGAAGAAAAATGGGTACTTAGTTTAATTATATGCACCCTACAACAATTTAACTTTGTTCATAAGAGGTAACTCAAGCAAATACATTTGATTTTTAATTAATGGTATTGATTGTAATTTTCCTAAATCGCATCTTCACAAGAAAGTATAAAAACAAAATTTGCATAGGCATTTGGAAAGGAATCTATATCCATATATAGTGAATATGTAGCCTACCCGTCAAAGTTGAAATTAAACACAAAATCCATAGAAAATTTTGCTGTATCTAGCAAAAGCCATTTCAAGTCTCTTTTTTCAACTTGTCTTGTAGTTTTTCTACATTATAATTACCTATAATTAATTAATAATAAGTAAACTTGGGGAAAAGAAGTTAATGTAAGTATTTCCTTTTCATTTACACACTATTAGCATCTCGTATTTATGCTCAATATTTACACATAAAAGAAAAAGAGAGACATAATAGAAATTGAGGGGCAGTGGAAATATCTGATAAAACGATGATGAATTGAAGAATGGGTCAAAACTTTTGTGTTAGAGGGAGAAAAGGATGGGGGAGTTGATAGTCATTTTAAGTGAAGCAGATTCCATATCCAGCTACGATGCTTGATAGAATTCAAATTTGGCATCAGTTCCCAAGTGTGTGAGAAAGAATAGGAAGCAAAGCAAGTGGGGCTGCCACTAACATGCACAGCCACAGCTAGCTGTTTGGTGTTAGCATCCAAGACAATTATTCTCTCATCATCTGCAAACATATATACCACCACATCTCTGCAAATCATCTGTCAGAGACAATGAGAAACTCATCATTCATTATTTCAATCCTTGTTCAGATATCTGATCACACACAGTTTTTATCTTCAAAATTTTCCAGTAGTTAATAATAGGTTAAAGGGTTTTTTACCCTAATAACATAGAAAAAAATAATCGTTTATCTAAATAATACTCTTTTTTTTTATCAAAATAATATGGATTTGGTCTAAGGAATTCGAAATCGTAGGCCCAAATGGCGATTTGGGGTGAAAACGAGGCTCCCTGTCAGAATTTGACTAATGGCAGGGGAATCCAACACATTAGGAACACAAATTAGGCGCCAACATGGGGATTTGGGAACCCAATGCCAAGTCATGTTGGGGACAATGGAGCAAAAAATCTCTGCTATCTCGAGCCCCGAAATCGACTAGCAAGATGGTGATTTGGGGCTTTGAGGCCCCAAGACTATAGAGATTCTTTGCTCCCTTAATCCTGACATGACTAGGCAAGTAAATCTCAGACGATCCCACCTATTCTTCTCTATAAAAAAACCCCGCAAATTTGTAGGGCCCTTGTTTGGAAAAAAAAAACCTAGGTGTTAAAAAAAGTTGTGATGTTCACTACAATTTAACCCTAAAGAAACAAAATTATTTTCCAAAAACTCTAAATCACTTATCAATTTAACCCTAAAGTTTTAAAATAAGCAATTTATTTTCTCATTATATTTTTTAATTTGAATTTATTAAAAATTTTAATTATTTTGGGGTATTTGTGAAATTTTATGGAATAAATTGCTTACACTTATTTTTTGTTTTTTCAAGTTCGAAGTTAGAAGTGGAAAATCTAGCAAAAAAAAAAGATAAGCAAACCTATAACGTAACTATAGTAAGGTTTAGGGATGATGATATAAAAAAGTTTAAAAATTATTATGTAAGTTTTTTATTACAATAGCATGATAGAGTGATTATATTAGTATTAATACAATGTACAACAAGGGAAGAGCGTTAAGAGGAGGTAATGAGGAGTAGGTGGTGTGGAGGCTGGTTCACCTAAAGAGACGGAGAGCTAGAAAGAAATAAGAGGATAGGCTGATTGTTGAAGGAGAAGATATTTGCTCAGAGTAACTTTGATGGCTTAAATGTCGATCCCTTCTTCATCGTTGTGAGTGTATTTATAAAAAATGTCCTATTATCCACCAACGTGACGTGGTAGGTTGTTATGAAGAAGGTTGTCATCATGCAATATGTGAGGGACGTGCATCGTGGGGCCCATTATATTATGCCTTTAGTCAATATGAGGTTGTTATGCCCAAGTGGGTCCTTGTTGCCTCAAAGGTGTGTTTACATCTAAAAAGTAAGTGCTTGTCTCATTTCAAAAGAGCAAAAAGTCTGGTTAGAAAGGCCTATCTTACAGGTAGTCCAAAACACGGAAGGTTGATACTTCTTTAGCTAGGATGGATGGTCGAGCAAGGCACCTTTTCAGGTGAAGTCAAAGGGGTGGTCAACGTCATCTATCCTTCTGACACATGTACAAGTTGGGGAGAGGTATAACAATAGCCCCCCAAGTTGAGCAATAGGTTACAAAATGGCCTTCTGTGAGACATTACTTTGCCTAAATTCTTAAGGACGAAAAAAATGTTTCTCCTTGTTAGGGAAAATGAAAAGTTGTAATTTTTTTAGAAGATTTTCCATAAATGCAATGTTTAATTCAACTGTACCTGGGAAACAACAATGATTAAGGGTGTCTATGTTGAAAAAAATCTAGTTTGAAAACAGGTTTCTTCCACAGCGAAAAATTAAAATTTTTAAAACTGACTCGATTTGTGATATTTATAACAATAAACCTTAGACCAAAATCGTACCTGTGTTTTCAGATAATCGAATCCTTGATTTTTTTGGCTTTCAACCAAACGATCTTCTTCACTATTCTCGTACCACGAACTGCTTCGAGTGTGGGCTCGAACCAATTGAATTGAAACACAGAATTAGAAGAAGTTTTTTTCTCATTTTAAGGTGAAAATGGAAATGATCTCTTCTTTAATAGAAACCAGTAAAATTTTTATTCTGGAAAAATATATTTAAAAGTTGAGAATAAATTCTCTCTATATTTCAGCAGAATAACAATCTCTAAAAAGTTGTGTAAAACTCTACTAGTGCCATCTATTTATAGGAAGAGAAGGTAGAACTCTTGTTGAGTTGTAGTGGTTTATTTCAAGTAGAAAAACAATATCCTAATTAGAGTAGGGGAAGGGTGGACATTTTTACCTAGTATTCCTACTAGGGTTGTCGCCCCCTTCATGTCCATGAGGGGTTTTAGGCCTCTCTTACATCGAGTTCCAATTATGAGTACTTCCTAGGCCCTTTTTGACCTAGCACTCTATAATGTAATCCAACTCGATTTAGTTTTTCTATTTCCCAAAATAAACTTTAATATTTATATATTAAATAATTTTCTCATTCCAAATTTACCCTAGTAAAATTTTTGACAATTTTACCCCGATAAAATTTTGACAATTTTGCCCCCAATAAAATTTCGAGAAAATTAGTTCAATATTTCACAACTCAACATGTTCATTATGAATGAATAATTTATTTTCATTTTCGGGCTTTAAAAAATTCCAAAAACATAAACTTATTCTTCCATCATTTTTTAAGTAATCCTATATAAGATTGCAAGTTTCCATTTTCATTTCCATTTCTATTTTTTGAAACCTACATTCATTTCCAAATGATTCTATTTCTCCATTTCGGAGAAAACCATAATCATTCTTGAATGTGTCCCATTTCTCTTTTTCTATTCATTCCATTCATTTCTATTCAAACACACAATTCATTTTGGTTTCAACGAGCTAGCGGAGGGACCGATTGGACATATGAAGTTGAGGCTCAAATGATTTACAATTAAGTTTCAACTTTTCGCCTATTAATTATAAACTCATTTAGTCATGAAGTCATTCCACTATAGTATCATGACTTAACTTCCCCAACGACATACCATTACGAAAACAATTACTCAGTGCTCGTCCAATGAGCTTGTTATTAGTGTGTTACCCTCATAGGATATCCTTAATCTCTTTGGGATAATATCTGTTCTCCCAATATGACCCTATTTTATCTTATGGTAACCATTATATCTTTCTTCATGAAAGTCAATCACTATTAATTAGTGATCAAGTCATCCATCACAAAGATGGACGACCTGTGGCCACATTTACTTTTCATCAACCGTGTAATGCCAATGAGAGGATATCATTTACCCATGTTTTGGGCTATGAATTCCACTGTTGTGAATGACGCTACATACTACAGAAGTCATACACCCAATGCACCAGATTTCGGTTCATTATCTATTTGAACTTAAAATTTTACTTACATCAAAGTGTACGAGTCAAGCATACATAGTCCACCATCCACTCAGGATTTAGATATGTCACACTATGAATGTCACAAGTGAATAAATCCATAAAATAATTCAGGATCTATTCTTCTTGGGTTTTATCTGATGTACTGTCAATTTAATCAGTCACATCTATGTCTCTATCTTCTGGGAGTCATCTGCTCTGAAACCCAAGACAAGGCATCTCCCCAATTGGACTTGATAGACGACATATTAGTCTTTCAATCCATTTCCTCATTCCCGATTAGACTAAGGACATATTTAGGTTCATCTATTAATACAATCTGTCTTTCCATACAACAATCCGACCATGTAATATTGCTTAGTATTAGTTAAACATTAGACAACCAATGAGCAATATTTGCTTCCATTTTGCTTTGCGTGCAAAAACCGTGTGAGGAGAATTATAAAAGTATATTAATATAATCAATGAATTACAAGTGTATATTGATGAAAATACTACTTAGGGCACCAGATCCAATAGTCTGATATGTGGCAAGACACTATTGGTCGTGGTCTTCAAGACTGAAATGGTGTATTTGTAAAGTATTTTTGATAAAACTTATAAATCCAAAATTTGATTGTCCCTAAAGTCACTTTTACTTCATCTGATTTCCAAGGGATTTCCTGTGTATTTCTTCAATCGCTGCAAGCTTCTCTTCAATTGCTAGAGTTAAGTGTTTTCTTGTATTTGTTGATGGAATTTCTATAAATGTTTGTTTTTTTTTTTCATTTTCATCATAAGTGTTGAAACCGCTTTTTTATTAATAAAAATTTAGCTGTCGACTTTGAAAACAAAAATGGGAGTCGCCACCGATCTTTTATTAAGGTGTGATCGGTTCACCATTAAAAATAAATTTTAGGTCTGCGAGATTTGAGAAAATAGGTCCGGGAGTCGGTTACGCACGAGGAAAGGTTAGCACCCTCGTGACGCCCAAAATTGGTACCGAACTGATTGTTTAATGTCTTAATGTCAAAATTTTGAAAAGATTTTAAAATACGATCCCTTGAAATGAAAATTTGAATGAAATAAATTGGATGATGAGACTTACTTATTTCAAAGAAATAAATTGCCGCACTCAGTAAGTTAGAGTGCAACATTTTAAATCCTCAAAATTAAGTCTATCTTTTGATTTTCAAAACCTATGCATTTTAAGAAGGGTATTTGGTTAATTGGGTCAAATGAGAAAATCAAGACCCAGTAAGTTAGGGTTTGATTTCACAAAATTCCTAAATATATCGAATATTGCCTTTATTTTAAAAATCCTTGATTCGAGGTAGCAAAACATCAGATTCAATAAGTTAGGATCCAACATTTTGAAATCCCCAAAGAGTTTTGTTTAGAAGTTATAGGGTTTAAAAAACACTTAGCTATTTGAGTTCTATGAGAAGAATCGAAGCCCAATAAGTTAGGACACAATTATCTCGAGAATTGCAAACACAGAGCCTTTTTTGAAAATTTGTGAAATAAAATGATTCTAATGCTTTAATGAAACATTATTTTTAACACGAATATGATACAATTGAACAAAAATGTACAATGTAATAGAATAACTTGCAATCCAATTGTACACAAAAACATTAAGCAAGCAATAGGCAAATTCAAATAAAAATAACAATAATAATTTTAAGCACATTAAGCAAATACCAACATTAACAATTGAAAATTAAAAGAATCAGTTATCAATTTCAAATGACACATTAAGGTAAGGAATATATCATCTCAACAATGATTTTGAAAAAAGCAACGATACATTTGAGTTTGAAAGTAGATTTAAAAGAAAATTAAGAATGATGTTAAATAAAATAACTTTATTTGAATGAATTTGGAAGTGAATATTATAAGACATACAAGCATGGATTTAGAATGAATATTTCATAAGCATAATGTAAATAATAATATATAATAATATACATTGGAATATTTTGCATAAGTAGAATATATAGAAATTGGTATAAAAGAATATAATTTGAAATCATTGATCGATTACACAAAATAAATTATTATATAAATAACATTAAATAATAAAAAAATGCATGATGAAATACTAATGTATAGTAATAAGACAACATTTTAAAAATAATATATGACAAATTTTTAAAAACAAATATATGATAATAAATCTAAAATACTAAAACAATGAATTTAATTCACAAATAAAAATACATAAGCAAAATTGAATATCATTATTCACAAAAGATTTAAAATCATAAAATATAATAAATATATATAAATAAATAAAAGGTATAAACAAATAAAAAAATGTAAGAATGGTAGCAAAAAAAAAACGAGGAAAAAAGATTAAAAAGAACAATAAAAAAATAATAGTAAACATAACTAAAAATGATTAAATCAAAATTAAAACATTTGAAGGATTAAAATTGTAATCGATTCAAAATTAGGGGACTAAAACAGCAAATAAACGCACGAATTTGTGTGCTTAAATCCCGTCCACGGAAACGGCGCCGTTCTACCATGGATTTAAAAGAAAATAAGGTTAAATATGCGATACAAATTTTAAAAAGAAAGAAATCCGATTAAAACTGACCAAAACATAAAGGGACCCTCAGCTCAAATAAACCAATAAGTCAGAATGCGCGGATCCTCCCCGGGTCGGGTCACCGCGCGGATCTGGGCCAATACGACACCATTTTGGAGCCACTGATCAGACTCCAGACGGTGTCGTTTCGTACATCATGCAAAGGCCAAAACAAAACCCTAATTGGCAGCCTCCCAAGGACTATCAGCAGGTAAGAAAAAAGAAAAAAAAAAGCCCCTCCTCTACCGTTCCAGAAACCAAACCTTCGCCCATCTAACCCCCAATTCACGCGGAGGGGAAGAAGGCTTCATCGGCGCCGACGACAAGGTAAGATCCCTCCTTTTCTTTATCTTATGTACAAAATATATAAAAACGATGAATAAACCTAAAAGAAATAAATAAAAAAATCGTTTCTGTTTCTCTCTTCTTCTTTTTTTTTTCCTTCCTTTTCGGATATGTATATCAAAAGAAATGCAAAACAGATCAAAAGAGAAAAAAAAGTATAACTTTTTAGAATCACCTGAAAAATGATGTTTTTTTTATTATTGTTGTTTTTCTTTACATTCAGTTCCCGTATCAACAAAAAGCTCTCTTGTTTGTTCTTATAGCCGAATAAATGAAAAATAACCCCCCGAATCCCTTTTTACATTTTCTTATTTACTCCTATTTTCTCTAATTTGCTGTCGATTTCTGCCTCTTCTTTTTGTCTGTCTTTTGTTGCTTTGTATACTTCTATTTGTTGTAGGTACGGTGCTAATGTAGCGGTGTGACGTGGCACGTACGGAGGCGCAGACGTGGCACGTACGGAGGTGAAGGCGCGCGCGCACGGAGGCTCGTCACGTACGGAGAGCTCGGCTGCGACGCCTGGTATCTCAGAAACCCTAGGGTTTCTGTTCGTTTCAGTTTTGGGCTAGGGGTATTCGGGCTTGTAATTTTGTTTAGTTTTTGCTGTAATTGGGCCGTGTAAATGGACACTATGTTTTTTATTTTATTTTATTTGGTTTAATAAAATGGGCTGGGCAAATATTGGGCCTTACAATAAGGATCAACTATGGATAGAGCTCAGAGATCTAGATCTATAAGACGAAGACTGGATATGAGGGATCAACCATTGAAGGGTAGGTCTTCCACCTTAAAAAATAGGCCAGTCATGACTGCTTCAAGCTTGAAAGGAGGAAACCCAGAAAATAAGAGTGTAAAGGATAAAATAGTTATTGTGGTAAATATGAATGTACTACTATTGAGCAAACAAACACAGAGGGAATTGAGGTGTTTGGGGCTCCTTCAAAGTCATCCTAAATATGATTTTAGTGCTCCGAGCAGGATACACCATTTAAGTGTTGTGTTTGGGCCAAATTATGGTGGAGGTAGGCTTAGGTTCTATTTGCCTTTGTACGCATTGGAAGCAAACTTTCAGTTTCCCTCACAAGCCTTCTTCTGAGATCTTCTAAATGCTTATAATGTGGAACTTGGGTAGCTAATTACTAGTTCTTGGTGGCTAATTATAAGATTTATCATATTATGTGGTCAACAAAAAATATGGTCTGATGTATTGCTATTTCAATGGCTTGATGACTAATCATAAGATTTTTATATGGTCTAATCTTAAAAATATCATATAGTGAATGTGTGGTTGTAGTTGCTCCGGCAACGGTTGTAGCATATCGTAACTCGAACTCGGCGACCGGGTCGGGTAAAGGGTATTACAAATTATATCTAAACATTTATATATATATATATATGAAATCAAACTCAACATAAAATAAAATAGTAAGTTCTATATAAACTTACTTATTCAAAATGTGAAAAGAGAGGATACTTTAGGGACTAAAATGTGAAAAGAGAGGACACTTTAGGAACTTCACTTCGATCCAATTCTTGATCTATACAATCATTTTATATCACCAATTAATACCAAATTTTTCCACACTATGCTATGATATGTATGATCCTATAGAAATTTACTTTTTGATTTTCCCCAAATTTTACATTTTGTTCAAGTTAGTCACTAAACTCTAGATAAACATAACTTTCGATCCTAGCTTCGGTTTAGCATTTGATTCCATACTTTCTCATTAGGGACCCCATATTTCCTATTTCTAACAAAATTTCATGATTAATTTTACATTTATTCAATTTGATCCCTAATATAACAAAGTTGACAAACAAACTAAATCAACTTTACAAACTAGTCCTTTTTCATAATCTAAGCTTAAAATCTATCTATTTCAAACCTAATTCTTTAAGAAATTAATAGTGGAAACTTTTTAAAACATTAACAATTTTTCAAATTGATACATGAGCTAGCTAAATCAAGCTCCCATGACCTCAAATCCATAAAAATTACAAGAAAAGAACTTGAATTTGCTTACCAATTAATGACCGAATGTTTTAGAAATTCTTAGGTTTTCTTCCCCCTTTTTAGACGAAAATGGAGAATAGATGAAGAAGATGACTTTGTCATCCACTAATTTAACTTATATAATAGTATTAATATTTTATTAAATTGGTTTAATTAACTTAAACATAACTTAATTTACTTAAGTTAATCACCAAACTTAGTGGAAAATGTCATCATCATCCACTAATTCTTATTGAAAAATGATTTATTTACCATTTTAGACCTTTGGCTAATTGCTATTTTAATCTCCAAGCCTTTTGTCAATTAGAAATCTATAGCGATTGAACTTTACGATTTAGTCCCTAGGCTTTAATTAGCTATTAATTCAGAAAAATTACCAAACCAATATTCAATATATATATTTATATTATCCCCGTAAATATTCATATTTAGTATTTATGGACTCGATTTATGAAAATGGGGTTCCGAAACCGTATTTTTTGGTACCACTGAAAACCGAGTCGTTACATGAACTATGCTCATTATAATTTTATTTATAATGTAAAGTAACCCCTTATAAGCCATCAAGGTAAGTTGAGTATTTTCCTTGATTACTTACTAAGAATTTATGCTTAACGAGCTGTAGTTTCTTACGCATAGAGTAATTGTAAATTATGTGCCACATCTACTTCGAAAGATTCCATCACCTTCACAAGTTGAAGAGAATGTACTAGAGTTTATTTCGTATCTCCTATACTTATTTTGTAAGTTTAAAATTTGCTATATTAAGCCATGAGTATGTGGAATTGATGTTGGAATGTTAAATTCGTTTTGAATGAGTCCACTAAGTCTTGATATGTTCTTTTAATATTATTTCAATGATTTTATGAATGTGATAAATGGATGTACATATTTTAAGGTTGATTTTCACAAGTGTTAGATTTGTTTATAAGATCGTTTTGTGTTACCATGTTTGGAGGCATATTGGAGGTTTTTAGGGTGTTTTAAACTTGGTTTTTGAGTCAGTTGGTTCAAAGTTTTGATACCAAACTCAATAGTATTGATACAAGTGAGTCAGAGGCTGAAAATTGCTACAATTCCAGGGACTTGTATTGGCACAACTGGAGATTTATGTCGCAACCAAAATGCGTGGCCCAAGCCATTGTATTTTGTCAAGTTGTTTTGACTTTTAGGAAGCCTATTTTGGGTCCTGATCACATTCGAACCACTTCAAAATAATTTTTAATTATTTCTAAAGCTTCCAAGTTGTTCTAAACATGGATTAGTGATTTTATAAAAAAAAATTTAAATTTTAAATTATTAAATTATTCCAAGGTTTTTGTTTGTTCATGCTCCGGTAGTATTTCCCATACCAATCATAGGAATGAGTGAGGGGTGTTACGAAATTATATTTTTTTCCTTTCAATCTTTGGATCGGGCTTGGACAAGCTTGGATAAGGATTTTTGCACTTGAGGCTGACCAACCCAAATTTAATTTATATAATAAAAAATATTATTATTTAAATTTAATTATAAAATATATAAATATCAATTAAATATATTTTTAATATTTTAATAATTTCTTAACAGTAAAATAAACTTTTTGAACGAATCAAACTGATCTAAAAATGAGCTTGGACTTAATTTTTTTAAAAAATCGAACCTCAACTCGACCATAAATAACTTTAATGGTGAGTGGTGGAATGATTGGCTATTAGCTATAATAAGAGAGCAAGTATCATTTTTTCTTTCTGAAAATTTAAAAATTTTATGTACAAGGATTGTCACCTTGTCAACAAAAGAAAACTTGCTCTCAAGTACATAATGATACTACTCACAAAGTTCTCCTATGAATGTGTATAATAAATTATGAGAAGTATTAAAAAAACTACATATATTTTAATTTTTTTATATATTTTGAAAGTTTTTATATTTTTAAATTTTATTATATTTTATTATTTGTTGAAAGTTTAAATAGTTTTTAAAAATTTTAGAATTAGGACAAAATTGATGCAATATGTAAATTTTGAAGGTTATTTTTTTTAGAATTAAGACTAAAATGACATAATATGTCAACGTTGAAAGTAAAATTTGTTATTATGCTAATGAAAAAAAACTGAGTTATTTTTTTTTTAATCATTTAATAGTTGAGTGATAAAAAATATATAATATTAAATAATCAGAATAAATTGTAACTTTTAATCTAAACTGATGCATAGTTGGCAATTTATGTCATTTATTTTATTAAACTTACAATTTCATATGAAGACATATCCAACTAGAAAATGATTAGTATTGAATCAAAAACATAAAAGCCCCTAGAGGTGGCAAATGACGGATTCGGGTGGAATTAGATTCCACTTTCTTCATATTCAAACTTTTTTGAGGTGGATTTGAGTTTAGATTTTTTTGAGCTTACATTTTTGTGGATTTAAACTCAAATTGAGTTGAGTGGGCTCTAACGAGTTAAAATAATTTAAATTTTTTTAAGTTATAAATATTTAAATTTTAAATGTCCTAATTCATTTTACTTTTATACGATGATACAATTCAGATTTGTTTTATAAAAAGTAAAAATTATATATTTAATGGAGTTCTTTTATATAAAACAATTAAATTACTAATTGTATGTAAAATTTATTTTATGATATATTAATTGAAGAAAATATTTATTATTTATTATTATATTATATTGATAATTGAATATCTTTTATCTTCTTTATTAATTTTATAAACCTAATACTCATATTCTAAAATACTTATTCTAAAACCTAAACCCAAATAATATACCCATTATTTCCCAAAGTTAAAATAAACTAATTATAACCTAAATCTCATGTCCAAAAATAAAAAGAAAATAAACCCAATACCCAAATACAATTTGTAGAAGTTAAAACCCAATTCAAAATCTAATTTAATAAAAATAACATTTTATTAAGATATTAAACTTTTAATAGTATTCTAGTTATATACATTAACTATTGATACTATATCTTTTGTTATAATCTACAACATAATAATAGTTATATATATATGTGTACGTATTGATAGTTTTAGTCATAGTTAATATATTATATTATTAGATTATGTAATAGTATATCATCTATTATAGTTAGCTATTAAAATTGTAACCAACCAAATTGAGCCCATTGGTTGGTAAATTCAAATTTAATTTTGGACCAATTAACAGTTATGTATATGTATTAATAGTTTTAAAATATATTATTACATTACTATAATAGTAATGCATGATATATTAATTATTATTGTTTATTATTATTTTGGTTAAAATATGCTCTAATTCCCTATATTCTTCTTACATTTGAAAGTTAGCTCTCCTACTATATTATACAATGCTATACTATATCATATAATATATAATACATTAATAGTTTATATATTTGCATTAATGGTTAAACAATATAATATTATGTTACACTATATATTGTTGGAAATTGTAGATTACAAATTTAATTATTGATGAGCACTTATTCAAATTTAGAAAGTGATGATTTATCATTCAATGGATACATTTCCATGGGACATATTTCTTCTAAGAAGTATATCCAACATGAAGGGTTGTGATTCCTCAAAATAATCTCTATTGAGTGCATATAAATAGAGGGTCTATGGTGCTCACAAAATCATTACAATCAATCCTATTTTCAAATATTAAAGTAAGAGTTAGAGAATTCCTCAATTTTGCTAATCAAAGGAATTCAAAGCTTTGTTATATCCTGGGAGGACCTTTGGATTAACCCTTTAGCAACTTTGTGTGGGGACAAATAGTTCTCTTTAGAAAGCGTCACCCGCGCCTCGAAGTCTACTGTTTAATTTAATATCATCTTCGAATTTATCTTCTCCACTCAATATATCCAACAATCAAAGAGAACTATTTTAGAGATGGCAGCGGAGGCTGCCATTGCATTCAAAGTGATGAACCAAGCGTTTGTGAAACTTGATCGATTTGATGGTTCAAACTTCAATTGCTAGAATGATAAGATGTTGTTCCTTCTTATTGTCTTAAATGTGGTGTAAGTTCTGGATCCAAACCTACAACCTGTGGAGGATCCCGCCCCCAATGCAAACCCTGAGGAAATTACGAAAGTGGCCGAACTCAAGAAGAAGCGCAAAGAAGACAATTTCACATGTCGAGGACATATCCTCAACATCTTGTCTAATCGACTGTATGATCTCTACATGTCAGTGCAATCCCCGGTGGAAATATAAAAAGCTCTTGAAGAGAAATATAACACCGAGGGACAAGGTACTGATAAATTTTTAATGATAAAGTATTTTGAATTTAAAATGCTCAATAGTATCCCGATCATGGATCAAGTCCATGAATTACAAGTCCTTGTAAGTAGACTTTGTGACTTGAAAGTTGTTATTCCGGAATTGTTACAAGTAGGGGCTATCATTTCGAAGTTGTCCTCGTCTTAGAACAATTATCAGAAGAAACTTTTGCATATAGAGGACTTCACTGTAGAGAAAATACTTTGGCATTTGCGTATTAAAGAGGAAACTCAGAAGTGTGATGTGGTGTATCTTCCCCAAAGTTCTAAAGTGAACCATGTGAACGAGTCCAAGAACTCTCGAAATGGTAAGCGAAAGGCCACATCCGAGACCAAGGACGCGCAAGACAAGAATAAAAAAATATCACAATTGTTATAATTGCTATAAGAAAGGATAATATATTAAGGATTGCAAACTTCTTAAAAAGAAGCAAGGTGCCACAACTTTCAAAGCCAATATGGTAGAGGACATGAACTTAGTGGCCATGGTTACAGAAGGGATTGAGAGTTTGGAGATTGGTATGATTATTGAACTCAACATAGCCATGACCGATAAGTCCTGTAATTGGTGGCTCGACTCCGAAGCTACTGTCCATGTGTGTAATGACCGACAACCAATTCAAGAGCTATGAAATAGTGGCAAACCGTGAAATGCTTATGGGCAACTATCAATCGGTTAAGGTACTTGGTCAAGGGGCGGTGGAATTTAACTTCACATCTAAGAAATTAACTTTGACCAATGTGTTGCATGTTCCCGATGTGAGAAAGAATTTAGTGTCCGCAAGTATTTTGTGTAAGAAGGAGTTCAAGATTATCTTGGAATCTGATAAGTTTGTCTTGCTTAAGGGTGATATATATGTAGGAAAAAGATATTCTAACGAGAGTATGTTTATTGATATGAATAAATTCAATTCATCTACTTATATTATTGAATTTTATATTGTGTGGCATGCACGTTTAGCACATTTTAATTTTAAAACTTTACAATATATGCAAAAGAATGGTTATATCAATCTAAGTAATGATGAGTTTATGGATAAATGTGAAATTTGTATTCAATCAAAAATTACCAAGAAGCCATTTTCTAATAAGTGTGAAAGGAATTCACAAGTGTTAGATTTAATCCATTCAGATGTTTATGAATTAAATGGAACTCTAACAAGATGTGAAAAATAACATTTTATTACTTTTATAGACGACTTCTCTAGATTTACTTATGCGTATTTCATGAAAAGTAAAGACAAGGCTTTTAATATGTTTAAACATTTTAAAAATGAGGTTGAGAATTTGTTTAGTAAGAAAATCAAAGTGCTTCGTAGTGATAAATGTGGTGAATATTTTTCAAATGAATTTAATGTATTTTGTGAGGAACAAAGTGTGATACATGAGTGTTTCGCGCCTTATACTCCGTAACAAAATGGTTTGGCAGAAAGAAAGAATCGATCTTTAGTGGATATGGTTAACTCGATGTTGTTAAATGCTAAACTTCCATATAACCTATGGGGTGAAGCATTATTGACCGCGTGTTATATCCTTAACAAAATATCATCAAAAAATTTCAGAGTATCTTCATATGAGTTATGGAAGGGTCAGATGCCAAACTTAGATTATTTAAAAGTGTGGGGATGTTTGGCTTACCATAGAGTTCTAGACCAACACAGAACAAAGTTAAGACCAAGAGTCTTCAAAGGTGCATTCGTTGGATATGCCTAACACTTTAAGGCTTATTGTGTTCTTAACTTAATGTCAAATACAATAATTGAAATAAGAGATGTATTGTTTGAAAATAAGGTTTTTGATAATTCAACAGATTCAGAAAAAAATATCAACCAATGATCTCAAGTGATCAAATCAAAAGAAGTTTTTGTGACAATAAGGATACGAAGCTAAGGAAAGTCAAAGAGTGAGAAAAGTAAATGACTTTGGTCCTGATTTCATTTCCTCGCAATCTCTAGCATTCCTTGTTGAGGGAAATAGAGAATCCGTAATTAGGAAGATCCCCATAATATTTAATGTGGATGGTGATCCACAATCCTATGGTGAAGCCATGACTTCTAGGGATGTAACATTTTGGAAATAGGCGATCAATGATGAAATGGATTCAATATTGTCCAACAATACTTGGATTCTAGTTGCTTTTCCTCAAGGATCGAAACCTATCGGGTGTAAATGGGTGTTTAAAAGGAAGAATACTCCAACAAGGAGTTCTCCAACCTTTAAGGCTAGGTTGGCGGCTAAAAGATTTAGGCAAAAGGAAGTCTTAGATTATTTTGACACCTATGCACCAGTGGCTAGGATGACCTCCATTCGAAATCTTATTGCACTTGCATCTATCCATAAATTACATGTACATCAAATGGATGTTAAGACGACTTTTTTGAATGGTGATATCGAAAAGGAAGTCTACATGGAGCAACTAGAAGGTTTTGTGCTCCCCGGGAATGAACATAAAGTGTGTAAGTTGATCAAGTTATTATATGGTTTAAAATAATCACCTAAACAGTGGCATGAGAAATTTGACTCGATTATCTTGTCATATGGTTTTTTACATAATGGTGCGGATAAATGAATTTACACTAAATTCACCGATATGTACTGTGTAATTATTTGTATTTATGTAGACGATTTTTTTTAAAATTTTTGGGATGAGCATAGAAGGTGTTCGTGAGACTAAAGACTTGAACCCAAGACCTCAAGCACACACAAAAATCACTTAACCACTAAAGAAAACGCTTATTTATGACAAAATTTAACAAATCACACATACGAAATTTAGGGCGTTACAAAACCCATTCTAATCGCGTCATTGATAATGGAAGCCCTACCTTGTTCTAGCCAAAAGTTAGTTTCAAGGTTCAAAGAGTAATAACAAGTAATCGAATGACAACGTGCACTAAGGATCAGGATCTAGTGTTCATATTTTAGGAGGATGAGTTTTACTCTTAATAGATGAACATTAATTATCATGAAATCCACCTATATAGATGTGAAGTGGTGCCGCTTAACGAGATTTTCTTTATGGTTTTCTCTCGTACATGTTCATGAAATGGGATGAGCACATGACCATAATGGTGCTAAAGCAAATTAAACTCTTACTCTAATACTTTATGATTATGTGTGAAAATTTTTCGATATTGACTTTAAGAGTGATGCTTTAAGCAACTAGCCACCATTCACTTTGTTGATACTTTGAGAGTTTGCACTAAAGGAAGGTTCAATCTGTGGACACCCTTCTTTATGCATAATCATTGTGTACTTATTTTCTAGAATTAACAATCTAGTGGGGGATTGTTGGAAATTGTACTTTTCCTCTAACTGTTTTGGCAACTCATCCTTCACTTTTTCTTTTCCAACTATTTCATCGAAGTCATGGATAGCAGGATTAACAAGGTTGTCTCCGGGGTTAGAGCCTGATCCAGCCTGAAAATTCATTGGCGTTGCAGCATCGGCCTGAGACTGCTGAGGTTTAATGGTGACAGAGGATTTGCGTGGATCCATCTCAACTTGCTGAGGGGTAAAGCCTGGAGGATAGACAGGTCCCTCGCTATCTCCTTCTTTAACGTTAATCCACAAAGCTTTTTCCTTTATCAACTCCTCCAGTCAACAACTGAGTCAACTTAGCCATCATATTCCCCTGAGATTCCATCATTTTATCCATCATTTTTTATTGAATCTTCTCAAGCTGCTCATTCATTTGTTGTTAAAGCTGATCTTGCATTTCTTTTTGAAACTGTTCTAGCCTTTGGTCCATGTCTTTAGTTTTTAATCAAGTACCGTAGCAGTGTTTGGCGAGTTGGTCGGTTTCCAAATTAACTGAGGAATGATTTTAATCGATTAGGCTCTTTTAATATTTTTTAAATGCATATGAAGCAATACAATGCATGAATGCAAAAAAAAACGTTGATTCTAATTCAATTACATTTAGATAAAGCAGATGCATGTACGACCTCGCCCTTATATTCCAAGAGAAAACATCGATCTTTTTCTTCATCTGCCCGTTTAAGATAAATCCTGCAAATTTCCAATAGATGCCACTGCTAGCTCCCTTTTCCTTGATCCTGGTCACGATCCATCATTTACCTATCCTCGTAATGCTCATCAGCTTCTTTAAGGGAATTGGAACGTCGAAAGCTCTTAGACAATCATCTTAAATCCTCGGGCCACGAAGTAAAGTCACAAACTTCTTCATTACCCTTCTTTTGTTGTGTTTCTTGGAATATATTCGAGCAGTTGTATTTCTTCCACTTTATCAAGAAACCCTTTTTCCATGATAAGCTTTCTATCTAGTAATTGAATATGAACCGACGCCTTTTATAATGAAATGAAATGCCACGTCATGCAATCAAAATAAAACACTAAAAGTCAGTATCTTAGAATATAATCAAGAAATAATAAAAAACCTAATAGGATGTCTACTAGGGTTCAGTGTAGCTCTACCTAGGGTGAATTCCTAAGGTTCATTATATGAGGTTTGACTTCTAGAGCAAGGGTACCTGAACTAGTAGATTCCTCAATCCTCACCCATTATAGGCTCATATGGACTGTGTTTAGTTTAGGGGAATACATTTCCCTATGGCTGCACGGAGATGAAAATCTCACGAAGACATAGGTACGGATGTATCCCGGAAGCGGTCCACTACCCTGCACGGAGGTGAAAACCTCACGAAGGACTAGTTTCTCGCTCCCACTTAAAAGGGTAAAATTATTCAACTCATGTAATGTGTAATGCAAACAATACTTAAATCCATTAAGCAAGAAATAATGAATGCAACAGGATACCATGAATTTTTTTAAAAACAAAATTTTCTTGACGATAAGAAAAGAATTAATCAACTTTGTGGCTCGACTCTCTTATAAAAAAAGTCTTCTGCGGAGTCACCAAGCTGTCGAAACCATTTTTTATTTTGGAAAAAAAACAAAAATTAGTTGACGACTTTAAAAAAAAAAATTGGGAGTCGCCACCAATCTTTTATTGAGGTGTGATTGGATCACCTAAACAATAGCTTTGGTCTACGAGTTTTAGAAAAATAGATTCGGGAGTCGGTTACGTACGAGGAAGGATTAGCACCCTCGTAACGCCCAAACTTAGTACCTAGTTAATTAATTAGTGTCTTAATATCGAAAATTTAAAAATATGATCCTTAATAAAAACTAAAAAACTTTACTTATTAAAACTCTTATCATTTTAGAGAAAGAAAATGTCACACCCAATGCGTTAGGGCACGACATTCTATTTCCTCAAAAATGATTTAGTCCAAAATACTCTTATAATAAAAATTTAAAAGAATATCCATTTATTTAAGATTTAAGAAATCGCGGCCCAATACGTTAGGGCACAATTTCTCAAAATCCTAAACTTGGAATATTTCCTTTGTTATCATTTTTTTAAAAAATATTTGTCTCGAGAAATCAATACGTCACATCCAATACATTAGGATACAACATATTAAATTCCCGACAACAAGCTTTTCATTTTATTTTTTGATTAATGAGCAACTCTCGATCGTTAGATTTAACGAAGAAAATCGGAACCCAATACGTTAGGGCTCAATTTCCTTGAAAATCCTAAATATGAGTATTATCTCAATTTTGAAAATTTTTGAATAAAATGATTTTGATGCTTGAATGATATCGAATACAGCCTTTTAAGTGAATAGAATGCGATAAATGATAATATACAACATGGAGCGATAATTCGTAAATAAAACATACACTAATGAATGATAAATAATAAATAAATTCAAAAGAAAATACATAAACCTATTTAAGAGAGAATTTAAAGGTAATAGATAAAATAATATGAAATCAATAATATATAGAATAAAAATAATTTATTACAAATTATATATGTATATATAAAATAGTATTGTATAAAAGCATTTTCATATAAATCTTTAAGACATATAAATATGTAAAGTGAATTTCGAAAATATATTAAAAAATAGGGATATCAAAGAATATATACAAATCATGTTGAATTTACCTAAAATATAAAAAAGTGTGATAAATCGAAATAATAGCAATATATATTGAATTTCAAAATAATGATACATTATATTTTAAAAAAAGAGAGTAATATATACATATAATTCAATAAACTTATAGCCATAATACATATAAAACGTAAAATAAAATGGAAAATACTAAGCTTAATCATTAAAATAGTATTAGATTCAAAATTAAATATATTTTAAAAAAATAGTGGTGTAAGAAATCAAGCACATTGAATTAACAAGGATTTAAATTGAACTCCAAACAGAATTAAAAAATGAAGGGCCCAATTAAAAGGCACGAATAACTCATAGGGCTCGAATGAGAAAATATCTCTATCCTTTGAAACGCGTCACTTTATTAGGGCTAAAATAAATAAATAAAATTCGCAATGGTATCACCTTCTCCCTTTTTTAAAACCGTAAATAAGTAAAAAAAACAGTAAGCCACCTTTAAAAAACTGCCAATCATTCTCCCATTTTTTTATTGATATTTTTCCTCCTGCCACAATGAAGGGAGAGGCCTCTATTTATAGTTGAGTCTCTCCAAATCTAACGGTACAGATCAATTAAATCAACAGCTAAGATTAAAGGGTATCTACAAATTAAATCTCTAAGATTTCAAAATCATATCTTCCAAGATTGCATATCATATTTAAGATTGCATATATCATATCTAAGATTGCATATCCTTGAAGATTATGTTTCTATAAGCTTGTAGATGGACCTTCAACCTTTTTAAGTAATAGACTATTCCGATCGGGCCAAATGATATAATTTTGTACTGGACTTAGACTTTATTTTATTAGTGTGAGCCCGGGTTAAAATTGGGTATTACACCATAGATAGTGGATAGACCTAAATAGACTAGTCAAAAGCAGAAATTCATTAATGAAAGAGGGATTTAGAAGCAGTTTAGACTCCAAGCTTTGAACAAGATAAAAGAGGGATTTACACAGCAGAAGGGTGGGTGAGTAGCGTATATATTTATTGCGGAGGGGGATTGGCAAAGTGTTAAAGGCAGCCCACAACAAAGTGGGTCCATTATGAAAAGGGCGGGGCGGTGGGGGGTTTAGGGGGCAAACGAAGAAAGTAGTGGAAACAACCACGTAATGCCTGGGCTGCCACTCCATGGGAAACACGATAATCCTGAAGCTACTCACAATATATCAATTAAAGTGACGTATCTAAACCAATTTCTAACCTTAAATCAAATGTCAAATTTTTAAATATATATGTACAATATTTATCAAATTAAGGCGGTGTTTGTTTCATTGGATTTTTTTTATTTTCTAAAAAACCTGATATTTTTTATTGTTCTAAAATTATTTTCTGAAAAATTGATTTCAGTGAAATAAACACGAATAAATTATATTTATTATAAAATATTATAAAAGCATTTTTCCTTTTACAACCGAAATTTACCTTATTAAGATTTTATAATAAATAATATTGTATATAGACTTAATAATAATTAATGCTTAATTGAAACTTATTTTCAAGTTATATATTATATATTGATATATGAGAGCGGAAAGTGAAATATTAACGTTGAAGGGGATAAATGAAGTTAAGTAGAATTTATATTTATATTATTAAAATATTCCTATTTTATAGTATAAAATATTTATAAATTGCAATATATACTTATTATTAAAAAATAATATAATTTTTTAATAAAATATTAAGAATATTGCTTAAAATTTAAATTAAATATTAATGTTAATTTTAATATGAAAAAAAGTTGTAGATATGGAATAATTTTATTATAATGATAAATTATATTAATTAATTATTATATGATATAAAGTATAAATATGCATTTTTAATAATATAATAAATTATAATATTTGATATTAGTATTTTAATATTTTAATATTTTAAAAAATAAAAAATAAAAAAAATATTAATAATATTTTACTTTATTCAATTTAACTTTTATATAAAAAGCAAGATACTACTACTGTTTTCCAGAAAATGTTTATGTTTTTCAAAAAAGGAATTCATTTAAAAAAAATAAAGTTTATTTTCAATTAATTAATAAACAATTTTCTGTTAACTAAACTACTTTTATAAAACAAATATAAAAAATATAATATAGAATTTAAGAAAATTATTTCCTGTGGAGCTTTTAGACTCGACAAATAAAAATTAGAGATTGACAAATATCCTGTAAGAGTATAATAAAATATTAAAAAAGGATAAATATTAAATTCTCAAAATTACTTGTGAAATAAAAAGAAATACAAATATACCAAATATTAAAATAAAATTAATCACAAGTTGCATATATGATTGAGATGCTTAAGGATTTGAGTTGGAGCAACTATTAGATAAAATATATTAAATGTTAAATATAAATAAAAAAATGAAGCAAAATAAAACAAACCACACAAATGAGGCTATGGATGGTGAGTATAGAAGATGCGGGTTGGGGTGTGATCTTCGCTGCTTGTCCTTGCCTTATTATTCCGTGCTCTTTTGGAACTCTCCCATTTAGGGCTAGTTCTTCATTGCTTTTGAGAAGTGCTTTTGAGAAGTGTTTTTCAAAAGTACTTTTGAGAAGTACTTTTTAAAAGTGCTTTTGAGAAATTTGATTGTTTGGCATTGCTGTCAAAAAGTGCTTTTGAAGAATAAAATGTCCATTTTAGACATGAGATTATAATGTAACAAATATGTATTTAAATAATGTTCAAATTAGTTAATATTATGATATTTTAGCAAAAATATAAAAATAATTTATTATAACTTATTGTTAATATTTTAATATATAATATTAATTTTAAATATTTCTAAGTAATTAATATTAATTATTTATAAAATTTAATTAGAATATATAAAATATATTTAAATATTTAAATATAAAATTAAAAATTTGTAATTAGATATTGACACGATTGTATTATTATAAAAATTATTTTTTATTTTTAATTAATTAAACACCTATCAATTTCGTTCCAACTGTCATTGTATTGTAATATTATAATGTTTTTGTTTTAATATATGACAATGCACATTGTTTGTCATATTTTTGTTCTGATTTAATGCACACTACTATTTTAGTGTAATGTTTGCCAATAATTGTTTCAAAATGGTATGAACTTTGGACCAAAAGAAAAAAAAAGTTATATAAACAACAATTCAATAGAAAGCCGACAAAATTAATTGAAGTTGGTTCGATTCGATTAATTATTTTAACAGAAAAAAGCTCAATTCAACTAACGGTTTAGTTAATTATAGTTCAATTAACAATGGATCGAACTAACTATTTCATCACCCCTTAGATTAAATGTTTGAGAATATAAAACAAAATACTTAGAATTATAAAAGCAAACATAGTTTCAATTGAACAGTTTAGCGTGTATTGTATTTCATTTAAAGGTTCAACTAAAATCTTTAAACAAAATCAGACCTATAGTAATAAAACTAGTACATACCATGATGTAAAAAAGTACAAGAGAAACAGAAGAGCAAATTTCAGTCCACTCAGATGTTGAACATATTTTGGAAATGTATAAGCAATGTCTGCAACCATACCAGCAAGCATCTCCATTTTGAACCAGACCATCTAACAGGATCCATCTCACTAATTCCAGTTACAACTCCTGTGTATCTGCAAAATGAAAACTTGAATTAAGGCCTTGATCGCTTGGTAGAGTAGGTCTTTCGTCCCTTCTTTAGGCTAAATATAGGACCAATGGTAATTTAAATGTTTTCTCCGCATGAAAAAGGATGTCCCAATACGGTACAGTGCGATTCAGGCTTTAATTAAATGAGGAAACAAGTGAAAAATACAACCCAAAATCACCCACTTAAAAACCAAGTTGCATCTACAAGCACTAAATTTACCATTCAAACCAGGAGCATAATCCCCACGTTTGTAGTAAGCAGGACTCTTTGCGGCTCTCCACTCAGCCGTCCCCATACCATCTGTTACATGAAATAAATAAAGTCCACAAAAATTTAATAGACCAATAAAATTTCATTCCAATTCAAATTGCTCACAATGATTATTCTCGCAGACCAAAATTGCAGGCAGATCCCAAAGTGCAGAGATGTTCAAATCCTCAAACAACTGCCCTTTGATTAGCAGCCCCATCACCATATAAAGCAAAGAATACAACACTCTAGGGGCAAGCAGTGGTAATCAAGAGCATGCAAGCATTAAAAGAAATAAGAATATAACCAATAATATCAGCAAAAACTGAATCATCAAGACAGAGGGGAAAGACAATTTTCTATATCTTCATCTACAAATTGTACCACTATAAAATCTGATTTCAAGGTCAAGCTTCTTGTTTTCTAGATCAGTTCCTAAAAGAAGTGTACACATCGGAAAAAATTCTTCAAAGAATGACACCTACGAGTCAACTATACTAAAATAGCATTACATATATCATAACAATGTCCAGCAAAGACAATAAATTGATTACCTTTAAACCAACAAGCTAATAAACAATAAATTGAGGCATTACTGTTGCTCAAAATGAATCATGAGAGTGACTATGCACGAAAAAACACCAAGGTAATAACATTAGCTTAAAAAACCCAACAAAGACAGCACAAAGTAAACAAAATTTACTTCTAGTTTTACGTAATACTCTAGAGTTCAAATCTCACGGAAGCCCTTTATATACTAAAAATTTAAGCATGTCATATTCCTTAAGATTTAAGAACCAAACCTCAAAAAATATTAACTTTGGATCTCTTCTCTTTATTTTGCCTATCAAAAGTCCAACACAAAGTGACAAATTTTACTTCTAATAACTTATCACATTACGCAATACTCCAGAGTTAGATGCCAAGAACAAATCTCACAGAATTCCTTTATAATTTATATTATTAAAATTTTAAGCATGTCCTATTCCTTAAGTTAACTCCCAAACTTTCAAAAATTATTATTAACTTAAACTTTGCGGCCCCAAAGACTGAAACATATAAAATAAAGAAAAGGTACTTCTTTCAAGGCATAGGACATACCAACTGCATAGCTGCCTGGTTTTCAGCAGTCAGTGCTTGTAAAGCGGCTTCTTTCTCCCTTTCCCTCTTGAAGGCCCCAACAAGAGCAACTTCATAATCTTTTTTCTGGATTACAAAATCATAATAGGCATAAAAAGAAAATAGTTTAACAACAGCTCTAGGTTGTGTGTTTCCTCAACAAAGCAAGATTTTTGCATACCTGAGACATCGTTTTATCAGATGAAAGTGGACTGAATGATCCAGGAGGGCATTCCCATTTAAAGGGCCCAGGTGATGCTGGAATGCTTGATGCCAAGTTATCATTATCCAGATTTTCACTTTTGCCATTAACAAAAGCTCGTAGATGAGATACTTCTTTCTGAAAAACAGAATTTTGGATAATAAGGATAACTAGAAACCTGAAAGAATATGAGAACCATGCAAATGAAATAAATAAAATGAATCATTTAAAATTTGGCATGACTTCAGCTCACAAAAATAGAAGATTTTGCTTGCTGCTTGAAAATTTGTAAATTAACATTTATTATTTCTACCTTTATTTTTCAGTTAAGATAAAGCAAAACATAATACAATTACTGCTTGCTCAATAGAAAGGAGATTCAGCAGAGAAGTATAGTGAAACTCATATTGATAAATAGAAACTTAGCAAACCGCCTACTATTACAGTATTACAATAACTTTAAAGGTACTTTCAAATATGATCGTAAGTTTAACAATATCATACCTTCAGCTGTTGAATTTGCAGTCTCATAGCAACAACATCTCCAGATGCATCTTTATTTACCACTGCCTACAATACATTAGTTCAAATCTTTCAATAAATATGACATCCAAAATTTAAAAACTATATACATTAACTAGAATTTGACTAACTGATTAAGAGGTTAAAAGAAATAAAATTTTTTTAACAAAAAGTTGTATTTTTAAATATATATACATGAAAAAAACTTGGTATCACTCTACCTTTTTAACTAAATGGGTTCCACAACACAAAACTCTTATTATTAGTATACAAGTATAGATTATGTAGTCTAAACAGGCTCAAAGGCTAGCATCGGTTCCCGTTGGGAACAGAAAATGAAACAGAGGATTTCAGGAAATCACATGAATGACGAGTAAGCCATGCATTGAATTAAAAGTAGCTAAGCAAAGATCTCATACATTGTTCTTAATAAATTTAACCAGCTGTGCAAACTTCAATGTACTTAGTGTCTCCAATGAACAACTGCAGAAAATGCCCAAAAGTTCGAACTTGAACAGTTCCAATGAAACCAAATTAATTTTGAAAACAATTTATAACCATGAACAGTCTCTATATCCTTTGTTTTTCTTTTATCGGTTCTTCACCACATAGTAAATAGGCTCACTCTCATATAAGAATCAAACAAACAATTTACACCACAGTTCCAAATCTCAATCAAATAGAGACTAAAGGAAGAATTAACTAAAAGAAACCACAAAACCAATAAGAAGAAACTTTTTAACAGATGAAAGTGGAAGAGTAGCAAAGCAAATCCAGAATATAGGTTTGATCAGATAATACAATTCGAAATTAATGAAAGACCCAGAAAATCTAATCAAATGGGAAGTAATAGGAGGAGTAAAAAAAAAAGAAACCTTTCGGCAGTGGCGAGATTGGTGGGCACATCGTCGGTGCAAGCGAATTGCAATGCTGAAACAACTACTTGCCTGTTTCCCTTCTCCATTTCTTTTATCTTGATTCTCAATCCCCAAACCACAGCCGCCGAGTAGAGTAAAGCAAAGCAGTAATCCAGAATTTTTAGGGAAAATTCTAATCGAAAGCAGTAAGCCAAAATTTTGAAAGTGAAAATGTGAAAAAATGGGTATAGAGCTCCTCCAAAGAACCAGAGAAAAGAAACTTTTTGGGGGAGAAGGCAGGTTAAAATGGGAAATTATCAGCCAAATGGACTTTTGGCTGAAGAAATGGAGAAATTTTTAACTTTTCCATCAGCCAAAAAGCACTTCTCAGATGGTGGAAAAATTTTTGAAACGATGGCCGTTCTTCTTTGCTTTTAAGAGAAAAGCCCTTTTTGTTGCAAAAGCCCGTTTAAAAAGTAGAGGAGAACGGGGCCTTAGTCTCTCCTATCCGCTTTTAACCTGTCCTTTTTTTTTTCTTTAAATATTTTTTATTTTGTCAACCCTATGTCCCTATCTCATTTATTTTGATATGCAATTCTTTTAATAAAAACCGTATTCTTTTTTTTATAATGTAAAATTGGAGAGTTAGCCCCGAACAAACATACCCACGTCACACATGTATTGTTCAAAATTAGTTATCCAAATAAAACTCTATTACTTGCTCTCAATGTTTTGGTCCTGACATTTTAGTATTGTTATTACAATATTTTAAAGGCTTAAATTTGTAAAAGTTTCTCGAACTTTTTCAGAAATAAAAGCAATTAAATCGTTGTTTTTTTACTTAATTTAGTTCCTGAATTAGGGGTGAGTAAAATTTAATTCGATTTGAAAAAAATCAAAAAATATTCGAATTTCAAGTTAATCGAATCGAATTGAATTTTAAAATTTGAATAATTCGAATAATATATTGGTATAATACCATTTTGGTCCTTGTCAAGTTTGAAAATGAGTAAATTGATTTCTCTCAACAAAAATTACAAAAATTCAAAATAATTTCTAAAATTTAAAATATTTATAAAAAAATTCAAAATTTAAATTTTTTTTAAAAAATTATAAAAAATTAAAAAAATTCTAAAAAATATATAAAGAAAGTTAAAAAATTAAAAATTTTCTAGAATAATAATTTTAGGACCTAAATAAGTTCATTAATGATTTAAGTTTATCATAATGTTTATTTATTTTTCTTTGAAAAAGTTTTCAAATATATATGGTTTCAAATTTATGTGTTATAACATGAAATTAGTTATACTGTAACAAGATTTTAATTTGACATGTTTATTTTTTTTGATTTAACTCGAACAATTTCACTTAATTCGACTCGACTCGATTCGAAAAAATTTCAAATTAAGTTAGGATGATAAAATAAGACCATCAACTCAATTAACTTGAAATTTTTTCAGTCGATTCAACTTGATTCAATCGAATGCTCACCCCTATCCTGAACTGCCAAAATGCATTAAAAATGCCCTTTGGCTGTTAATTTTAACAGTTGTCTCCATTTTTTTTCAATTATCACCACCACATGCCACGCTGTGGTTGTGACACGTGGCAAAAAATGATAAACAAATATTTTAAAAAATTATAAAAACACTAAAAATATAAAAACATTAAAATTTTATAAAAAATATAGAAAAATATCTTAAAATTTATAAATAAATAAATATAAAATATAGATAAAATTTATTAAAATTATAAATTTTTTTTTTAAAAATATATAGAAATTACTATAAAATATATAAAAAAAAGATAGATTTTAAAAAATGTGAAAAAAATTATAAGATTTAAAGTTATTATCTCCACTAAAAAATTATAAGATTTAAAGTTATTATCTCCACTATGTTTAATGCTGTGATTGTGACATATGATAGAAAAAAGATAAAATTAAAATCAATAAAAAGGAAAAATGAGGCCTATAGGCCGGTTTTTATTTTTATTTAGGGTTTTAAGCAGATTTTAAAATTAATTAGGGATATAGGCCGATTTAACTAGAAAAACACATCTAGCTAGGTGCGCTTTCCAGTTAATGGTCAGATTTCAACGGCATTTTGAATGTTTCTGCTGACGATAAAAAAAATTAAATACCCAACAGTAACTTTTTTTTACCCTATAAATACCCCTCAAATTTCATTTTTTTCATTCACATCCTTCTCTCAACTCTCTCAAACCCTCTCAAGTCTCTCAAGTATCTTGTTTTTAATATGTTTCAGTATTTTTTTAAAAAATATTACTATTTTTAATAATCTCGTTTTTATTCATTTAAATCGATTTTTCACGAATGATTGCCTCCCTAATTCGCTTCGACGACAAGCATATTTCTGCCACTCAATTAGCAATGGTAAGACCGAAATTTAAATTTCATTAATTTCAATAATGTGAAATTTAATTTTTTTATTGTGTAAATAGGCGGATGATCGTGTTCTGGAGGACTTCATCCATAATATGGGAAAGCCTGCAATCTTTGAAATTCGTGGCCACTTACAAGTGATTGCATTCTTACATGCGTTTCACATGTCCAGGGGCCTGCAAACTCGATTTGCAACTAATCAGCGCGTTGGTGGAAAGATGGAGAACTAAAACACACTTTCCACCTTCCATGCGATGAGTGTACAATCACACTTGAAGATGTAGCGCTACAACTCGGTCTGATAGTGGATGGGCCAGTCATCACAAGATTTGCGATCGTTACAAACAAAGTAACCTTCTGCTAATCACTGTTGGGAAAGGTCCCGAACAAGTTCGAAGGTGGTTGGATATTGATGAATCGGTTGAAGGATAATTTCAACGAGCTCCCTGAAGACCGAACAGAGAAGGTCATACAACAATACGCTTGAGCATACATCATGAGGTTAATAGGAGGCATTTTAATTCCTGACAAATCTCGAAATTTGGTACACATAAGGTGACTACTACATCTGGTGGACTTCAATGAGTGCGAGAAACTAGGTTGGGGATCTACCGTATTGTCCACATTAAACCAAGAGATGTGCCGGGTCATGCTACCGAGTGCGACATCGATTGGTGGTTGTATGCTCCTGCTGTAATCATAGGCCTGATGGCGACTACCGTTTCTATGTCCTAAGGTATGACCCATATATGTTCCAATTGGTGACGAGGTAAACATCATTTATTAACAAATACATAGTTTGTACAGTAATTTTTATTATTATACGTTTAGACTAACATATCACTTATACAGGTGGATCCATGGGCTGAGCTATGTGGGACTGCTCGAGGATCTAGAAGATATTAGGCTATTGTTAGATCAACACTCGAAAGCCGAGGTTAGTTACCTATTCTTTTGAACTTATATTAATCATGTAATGATTCGTAAAAAAAGCATAAATATCGATATTTATAATTTTACTTTTTAGTTTAAACGGATGCCGTCACTGACACCGATGCATATCTTTTATCCCGTTGGAAGTGTTGCACAATCGATAGATGTGGGACGTAAAGGTGCTGTTGGTAGTGTACATGACGGTGGAAATGCAAGAAACAGACTAGGTGTTGTAGTAGTTCGGGTGGAGGCAACGAACTTCGCTCTACCGCAAGACTTGAAGGAGCTGCACAAGGTGGACATGTGGGGGAAGGATAATATCAACTGGTCGGTGTGGCATGGGGAACACATCAAGGCGTGGGATCGTAGGATGTAATTCATACCCGTTTGCGAACAATTTTTCTCAACGGACATGACGGCAGTTAATGGTTACTTGGCATGGTTCAGAGCAGTCAGTAACCCGTATCTACTATCACCTAAGAAGAGGAGTCAAAAAATTCGGGTGAATAGGTCATGTCGACCGTTACAACATACTAGAAGGGGAGATGCGTCGTTTATGGCTACGCAATATCCTGGTCACTTCGGTCAAGGTATTCTCATTCAATTAAGTAAAATTATATTTTATTCACAAGCACCACTGCTTTACGAATCACCGCTGCATGTGGTCGGTTATTCTATTCCTGTAGGTACATATTTCGTTCCACCGACGTCCCCCGCATACTACACCACTGCACAGATGTCGGTGTCGAACCTCGTGTTGGGACAAACGTCGACGTACGCATCGCCATCGATGTAAGTGCCCATGCAACAATTGATGCTTGGTACATTTCTGACGTACTCGAAGTTTGGGGCACCTTATGGTTTCACGCCTATAGTGACTCAAACACTGCGTGCATCACTATTTTACGAGGGGTGGCTCATCATGGCGTCTAGTGGATGAGAGAGTGGCAGATACATGATGGCAAGAGAGGACGATGCAGCAATCAACCATGAAGAAAGATGAGAACAGTGCCAATCCTGAAGATACGGTCGCACAAGGGGTCGTGCTAACTATGTACTCATGTGATAATGAAGATGAGGATGAAGTTTACAGGCCCGCACCTCTAGATACACCTCCGAATACTACTTCAGATACACCTCCGGTGGTACGGCTGGTTGTACGTAGAAATCCTCCACGCTATCATCATCCACAGCTTTGTGGCACACATTCTCCCAGACGACACCGTTGATTGTATTTTTGCTTTTAATTTTTTAACGTAAATATAGATATGTCATAAATAAAAAAACTGAGGTTATTCATTCAAACAAACCATTTGTCATTATTACTATCTATGTTTCATCGATAGATAACAAATGTTGGATTTTGTTATCGACATATTATTTTGAATATGAAATTTTTTGGATTTACCTTGTCATTTAAATAAGAAAAAGAAGAAAGATGAACCTGAAAAATGTAGAAGAAAAAAATGTTTTCTCTTTGTACATCCGAAAGTCATGACATTTCACAACTAAATAAATTGTATGTCCTGAAAACCAATCGCAATACGAAACATCGTACTTTATTGTTTATACTGAATACTACAAACATTATTAGTATGGCACGCACATATGAAAATAAAATTTGGTTATAAAAAAAAAACACAAATGAATATGAAATTTGGCTAAAAGCAATGTTGTCAACGCTGAGGCTCCAACATTTCCCTATACAAAAAACATGTTGGCTTCAAATGCCTTGGGTTTCTGCAATATTCGCATAATTTCTGTTGATCATGCCTCTTCTGAATATCCATATTGTTCCTTATCTAGGTGGAATTCAGGCGACCTTTCAGGACGCGACGCAGGTCCTTGGTTGGCACCAGCTCGAATGACGCGCTGGACATAGGAGGCCACATACTCTCATTTGGGACAGGTGGGAATTTAGGACTCCCACTGCAGGGGTTACATGGTCATGTGGCCAGGCTGAGGCACACGCTCGTGTGACTCATATGGCTGAGGCACACGCTCGTGTCTCAGGCCGCGTTGACATTCGAAGTAGGGACACACGACTATGTCCCAGCCCGTGTCCGTGCCCGTGTAACTCTCTAACTTGGGTCACAAGGCCAAGCCGCACGCCTGTGTGCGAGGCCATGTAACTCTCGAAATGAAACCTCTAAAAACCTACAGGGGACACACGGCTGAGACACACGCCCGTATTTTAGGTCGTGTGGACGAGAAATAGGCCAAATTCAAGCCCTTTCTTTCATCCAATTCAAGCACACCTAAACAAGCCATTTGCACCTATGACCAAGGTATCAAAACCTATTTAACTATGCATAAAATGACCACTATCAAATGATCAAATTCTATTCAACCAATATGCCATAAAGGAACCTCAAATACATATATTAAGCATACCTAAATATGTGCATATTTAACAATTTATCCATTTACTTGTGTCCATATCAAAACATATGAAAATGATTCTATCATTTGAACCACTTCTCACATGCATCAACCATTTAAATGTTACCAATCTAGCCATTTTCAAATGGTTCCAACAACCAACATATATACATACCAAATTAATGTCCAAATGGTCATAATTCAACTAAACATATTTGATTTAAATTCTATATCAATACATGCCATAAATTATCATTTTGCAACCATGCCAACATTTAACACTTTAGCCATAAACCATACATCAATTCAATCTTATAAACACCAACCATCCAGGCATCGAAATAACATAAGTTTCACAAATTCAAAGCAACATTTCATGCCAATATCACACACAAGCATACCAAATTTGGCCATTCAAAACAGATCATCACTAAACCATTTCAACATTAGCCATCAAGCCCAAAAATGCCAAAATGTCATAAATCATAAAACCATATTTACAAGCTAAATATAGTGGTCATATCATCAAGCACAAACACCTATACATGCCATTATAACTGTGACCAAAGCATAAAAAATCTATCGATAGAATCAATAGATTGTGCGATGGATCTCCGACTAGCTTCCAACCTGATCGAGCTTCCGATAATCTGTAAAGTAAAGGAAAATAACTACGTAAGCAATGAATGCTTAGTAAGCTTGTATAAAATTTAAGCATAATATTCCATTTCAATAATAAAATTTATAGAATAAACATAAATCTATGCCAATGTCATAAGATTCATAAATCGATATGATCATCAACTCACAAATGAGTAAGTTCATTAATGTCACTTATATTTATCATTCATAACATGATAGGATTTTATGAGACTTAATAGATAATCATCAACCTTTTTATAATATTATACACTTTTCAATTTACTTTCTTTTCATTCCATTCCTAAAGCTTATCATAAGCCTAAACAACATTATCAATTCTTGACTTAGTGTATTTATCCTTGATATAGGTATATTTATCCATAGCATACATAAATTTCTCACATATAGTACATCATTCAAACTCATTACTCCCTTTTCATCAAATTTCATTTCAACAATGAATTTACCATTTCATTACCTTTCCTCACCCGTTTCATATGCACACATACAAGTTATAAGCATAACATCAACCTTGACTACAAGCTAGTATATTTAAACATAGTTCTTTTGGGAATCAACTTCATGATCAACTATTGTATAAGAAATTACACACTTTGATTTATTCCACCTTTTTATGGACATAAGCACATTACCGATTGAGTATTTACTGTTTCATTTGCATAACACAAAAGGCATAAACATAACATTTACCATAATCACAAGCTAGTGATTAAACACATAACTTACCGATATTATCACATGGTAAGATATGGTACATAAACATAGCATCACTTAAATCATACCTTTCATATTCATGAATATTCATACTTTGATCATTGGTACATCATACCTTTCCATATTTGTCGTAATGAAGTCAATCAAAACCCTTACCGGAGCTCACAAAAAGTGTGCTAAATGATGGTCAAAACTATCCTTTTTCTATAATCGATGGTCATCACCATCCCTTTTCATATTCGATGAATACTGCAAAGACGACTGAAACCCTGGTACATGTTTCCTATTGTGCCATGGTCTAACTATGGTCTTACATATGCATTGCCATGGCCCTGCCATGGTCTTACATTCATAGTGCCATAACCCAATTATGGTCTTATCATCAGAATGCCATAGCCCAACTATGGTCTTACGTATAAACACCGCCATGGTCCAACCATGGTCTTACGTCCATAGTGCCATAACCCAATCATGGTCTTATCATCGGAATGCCATAGCCCAGCTGTGGTCTTACATATAAACATTGCGATGGTCAAACCATGGTCTTACGTTTGAATAATTTCCATAGCCTCGCTATGGCCTTACGTGCCAATGCAATTGTCTCCATTGATATCAGAAATTATCATTTTCGTAAAATTTTACCATTCTTGTTCTATCAACAAATCAATTTAATATTAGTAATTTTACATCATTTAAGCTCAAACATTCACAAACAATTAGAAATATAATTGAGTTCATATTAAATGAACTTACAAGACTAATTTGCAGTAATGGCTCAGTGTATCTCAGTCAGTGATCAACGTAATATCAATTCATTATTTTCGTTTTCAATTACACACATCATTTTAATATAATATCATGCAATTAGGTTCATATATTTAATTTAAAAATGTACTAAATTTAAATCGAATGAACTTACCTGACTACATTGCAAAAGTAACAAAGTATAGGGGCATTTTGGTAATTTTATATTCTCCTCAATTTTCCACTCGATCTTGATCTAAAATAATAATTTTATTCAACCTATTAATTTAGACAGTAAAATAATGTATTTTATGCAATTTAGTCATTTTTGAAATTTTTATAAAATTGCCCCTAACATTTTATTTTTATTCAATTTAGTCCTTAAGCCTAAAACGTGCAAATTAACCATTTTTTATTCCAATTCACATCAAATGAATATTCATGGCACACAAAACATCCCACATTTATAGTAATTTCACATCAAATCCTTATATTTTTTCTATTTCAACAATTTATTCCCTAATCGATAAATTCATCAAAAATCACTTAACAATATACCTTTAAATAACAACTAATATCTCAAATTCATCATTTAAAATAAAAAAAATCACTAGATTCATCAATGGAAACATTTAAAATCTTTAACAGTTTCAAAATCGAAGGTATGGGCTAGTTGAACCTAGTTGCAACGATCTCAAAAACATAAAAATTAAAAGAAATAGATGAAAAATGGCTTACCATGCAAATGTATAGCCATAGCCAAACCTTGAAGCATTTCTACGGTGAATTTAGTGGTGAACAAAAAGAAAATGAAGAAGAAAACCTTATGTTTTCTTATTTTAACATTATTATATTATTTTAATATTAAAACAATATATAAAACATATAAAATTAAAGGAAATTAAAACTTAAACCGTCCACCATCTTAAGAATGGGTAATTTACCCATTAAGGCTATCCAATTATGATTCTTTAAATCAATTGACACCTTTAAACTAATAGCGATTGACTGTTTTAATTTTTACGATTTAGTCATTTTCGCTTAATTAACTATTGAAACATTAAAAATTTTCAACGAAACTTTAATACCACCTTAATGACATTCTGTAAATATTTATAAAAATATTTACGACTTAGTTTATAGAAACGAGGTCCCGATGCCTCATTTTCTAAAACCACTAGACCTTAGGGTCTTACCACTAAAACTTAATAAATCACTTATATAACATAAATTATCAAATTGAAAACCTTTTTAAAACCATATTTGACTCGTTAGGTTTGGCAACCCTAAAATCACTATTTTCGACACCACTGAAAAATGGGTTGTTACACGAAGTGCTTGGAATCTCCCATAATCGTAGGTCCCTTCCGTTAGGTTCACACAATAGGATGCACCAGTCATTTCCTGGTTGGACCTAGTGTGCTCTGTGACTTGAAAATTGAGGTTTCGACGTGAGTAGTATACTACATACATCATGTTCGCTCTTGTTGTACTTCGTCAAATATCTTGCATCACGTCACGCAGAATGTACCGTCGCCCCCTATTTGTTTATCATACGCCGACTCCCTCTTAGGAAAAAAGATGACCAGTCGAAAGTATATTTCTTTAACAACCAATGTTACCAGCAAATGACGCGTCCTTTTTAATACTAAATTGATGCACTTGGCCAAGTTTGACGTATGTGCTCGTATCATAGACCCTCATCGTACAAGTGCGTCCACTATTCAAACGATATATTCGAAATATACGCCACACCGTAGGCGTTAAGGATGCTCAAGTTGTTTAACTTTTGATGGAAAACATGTTGGACGAGCTCGTAACTTGTCGATAAATATATACCAATTAATGCAATGAAATAACCCCATAATTGAAAATTCAATGTGTAGTGAATACATAGTTGGAACTACAAACTCATGTCGATGACTAGATCTGGCTCAATTGCCAAAGAATATTTTTGGTAGTAGTTGGATCCCACATGTCGTATGCAGTACCGATGATGAGTGCGATCCCGTAGGTATATGTGACGATTAATCACCAAAGTATTCCGGTTCCCCTATCTGATATGACACATATGTCGGGATGTGGCAAACGAGGTGGCGCAAACAGCTCAGGAAGAAATCCCACTCATTTTTTGTTTCTTCAAGAGTTATTGCGAACGCTATAAGGAACATCTTCTAATTACTGTTCTAAGCAATATAAAAAGAGGGCTTCCAAAAAAAAACATAACCTCTTGTGCAACTACGAAAAAAAGTCAATTTTTATATTTCGCATCTAATTGACTTGTAAAAATATGATAATTTCCTTCATGAATTATTATAAACCAACTCGTTGGATTCACGGGTTACCTGATCTGCTGTTTCTAGGCCCAAGCAAATACCTCCAGGAATTTGAGGAATTTTCTATTGCATGATACTTGGTTATACATCGACAAGCAAGAAGAAGAAAGAAATTATCTAGCACTTCACGTCGATATACTATTTGAAATTGCGTTGCTGTGTCAGAAGAAGGATAGCTATACTGATTTGGTATACTCTAAAAATACCTTTGGTACAATATTGACGATATCACAAAGATTGAGTTTCGGTGAATTCCCATTTACACAACAATGCTGCTGATACCTTCTGTACAGCCAAGTGTCGTCAATTTGGACCATAAGCTTATAGTGTTGAAATGTATCTCTACATTGCTCAAAGGTCTAAACGAACCGGTGAAATAGTCTTTTCCCGGGGACCATCTAATTGCCGCAATACCCTAATCGCATTTCAAGATCAGTTACGAAACCTGGTACGTATTGATCCAATACCTGACACCATTGCCATAGATAGTTATACGAACCCTCTCACTCGTGATGCTACTTCTCCTCAGCCTTCTGTTTTGTAACCCATACTTGATAGTACGTTGGACTATACTGGTATTGGCTACATATGTTTGCAATCAACACTGGTATTTCAATCCGGGGATTGGCCTTCACCATTGGTAGAATAACATCAGTAATCATGTCTGAGTTTAGCCTTAGAAGGTCCTAACTTGTACCCGTCGTAACACACATATAGGGATCGGGATATTTCTTTATCATCCATAACCCAGTTTTTTTTCCGGTAAGATGCCATGATTTTCCACTTACACCTCCTGTCCTTTATTTTGCACTTTCCTTCAATTTTTTGGAATGGGATTTCGTGATGTAATAGTTCACACCATTTTTGATGCTGTACCACTTTATACTCCTTAAATCATGGATCTGGGTCCAGAGCATTATCTGAGGCGTCATCATCAGACTTACAAGGTTCCAACTCTATTCTAACTGGATCCGATTCAAAAAATAGTACCACTTTTGAACCATCCGGACCGTGCTATCGAATTGGCTTAGGTTCTAACTCCTCCCCCTCGTTTGCAATCGTAACCCTTTCTTCCACACCTGCATCCCTTTCCTCGTTCGCGCCTTTATTGTCTTCTTTGAGCACTATGTTGGACGTACCTTCGTCAGCCCTTGTCGAAAGGAGTAGGTCATCGGTTCTCTTGTAACCCATGTGTCCACCAGAATAATCTTCGGGTTGATGACTGGGGTACATCGATGATCCCCCGGTATAATTGCTTCTGCCCCATAACATCGACCTAGTGCCAAAGTTGAAATCGAATGACACTGATCGAATGTTGAGCTTGAGTGTCTAGATTTGGGTTATTCTGATACCCCTACTGGAACTAATCCCTGAAGTTTAGACCAATGCTAGAGATTGATGAGTGTTTGCCCATAGATGTTTTGGGAACATCGTAGTAGCCAATTTGAAGGAGGCTTGAAAACCCACCGTACAACTGCGTAGTAAGACTTTCTGCTTGAATTTTGGTACCCGTATTCGCCACGATGGAGGTCGAAGATGGGCCAGATCCATTAGCAGCGGCGAATGCGACATATAACTCAAGAATAACATTTTTGCTTGAGATGTGCGATGATCTAACCATCTAGAGATGCATCTTACTAATCACATCGAATAACTCATACTTATTGGGGTCAACAAATACAAGAAATCTGGATTGCAACCTCGTAATTCTTCCCTGGCTCAATCCCTCGACTTTCCTCTTGATTCTGGTCCGTAGCTCACACATTTGATTGATACTATTGAACGCTAAGTCCACAGGCTTTGCTCTTACAAACACCACCCTAAACTCCATATTACAAATTTGACCGTCGTCGTGTATAACGGTTTGGATGAATAAACACAAAAAAATAAGTAGAGAGTTGTTCGAAAGAGTACACATAACTCTCACCCGTGATGCAAGGTTCTTTTGTTTGATATTAAATCAATATGTGTCTATGTTATGAAAATTACGCCTATTTTATAAGAATATTATGTAGGGAGAAAGAGAATACGTATTATGAATTTTGTTCACGAATGCACACATTCATTGCATTGTGTATGATGCAAATAATTTTCATCACACATCTAGAACTCATATAATATTATCAAGATTCTGCACTTCATAACGTGCACAAAAGTCATTTGAAAATGTACTTTCAGCCTCGAGAATAATAAATATGTTAGAGAAAGCTTGTCTAGCTAGGCAACTTTCATTCTCAAACATATTTACTATTCCTCAGGTTGAAAAGCTTGATGTTTAGAATATTTTGGATGATTAAACACTTTAGCATGTTTAGAATATGTTCCAGCATGCTTTGAAGGTTTTTCTTTGCAAACAGACCCTTCCGTGCTGCTATAAAATGACTCTCACATACCAAGCTTCATCATCCCTCACTCATATAATTTCTCTCAAATCCTTTCTATTTCTCCACTATAAATCATTTCTTGATCTTAAAAATATTTAGTTTACATTCGAGGTATTCTTGAGTTGTCAGTGATGCGATATTGCTCCGAGCCGCACACATTTCATATATCATGCCGAGATGAGATCATTGCCTCCGAAGCCTATCATAGGGAAGTCGGTTATAGAGTGATTTTACTTTGTACGGTCAAGGGTGGAAGTCGACGTGGAGGTCTCAATCGAAAACTGTTATACGGTAATGGATCGGGGTATAACAGAGGAGCGAGTTGACGATCATTATGTGACCACGAGCTCAATCATTTTGAATACCTGAAAATGATGCCTTATAAATACTGTACAGAAGTTTGAGGGCCTATTAATACGAAAAAACTATGGGGCTTCTAGTTATAATCGGTGTAATTTTTTTTCTCTATTTCCAGGTAACCAATACCATTAACCTTTATTCTTGTTCGAAGGCCAGTACCGTCATGGACGCAAGAGGGCTCTCAGGCAGGGAGCAGCTGTTACCTTGCAGTAAATGAGATGCTTCTTTTGGAGTGATGACGATTGTCGTTATTACGCAACCCATTAATAACTACAACAATAACTATAACCACTACTACACAGACTCGAGTTTGACCTCTACTGTGTTGGAACATCCACTCTCCTCTTGAGAGCCTTCTTGTGTCCACCTCGGTGTTGGCTTTCAAATAAGAATGCCGACTGCTTGGAAATAAAGAAAAAATTACGTTGATTACATCGGAAGTCCCCATAGTTTTTTCGTATGATTATGACCTCAATCTTATGTATGGTATACATAGGGCATTATCTGCGGGTATATAAAAATCTTGAACTCCTGACCGCGTAATGACCGTCACCAGACCCCCAGTTACACTCGAACCTGTGACCGCATCACGGCTGTCAACTGGGACATTCACGTTGAATTCGACCCCTGATTGTATCAATCATTTTCTCGTTAAGACTTTGTTGAAGGAACATTGGTGTAAGACTTTCCAAAATTTCAAATTGGTCTACCTTGCAGTTTCAAACTTCTAACATTGGATGATGAAACATGATGCAACATAGCAATGCATAAGCATTAGATCTTTGTGCATACGTAACAAGAAGTGAAAGGGTGGGATCCAATGATGCATTGTAACAAGTAATCATGGTACTTGAAGGGGTTGTGTATTTCAAAACCTAACATTTATAAGGAGGAGTATCACGTCTATTTTTTTGATGATAGGGAACCATACTATGAGCTTTTTCGCTCATTTTAGATGCAACAACCAATTAGCTTAAGCTGGACTCATAGTGTAACGCCTTCCACCCGACCCGATTAACCAGATCCGAGTGTTAGGCGTTATGCTTAACGACTGGCTCACTTAGACTCTTTGTGACACCCCTAAAGTGACCCTAGTCGGAAAACGGTCTCGGGACCGCTAGACCGAGTCACCAAATTATTTGAATGTGATAATTATTGCCTAAAATATGTGAATATAAATGTGTGAAAGCTTTAAGCTTCGATTTAGTTAATTGCATGTGAATTTAGTTGATAGGACTTATGTGAGAAAATTTAAAAATGTGCTAGGCAAATGCAAGTGGCCTAATAGTGCATGTAATCAAAGGGGTGGACTTGCATGTCAATTTCCCCCCATTTAAGTACTAGTGGCCGGCCATGACAAGGGATGATGGGCAAAACATGTTGTGTTAATGGAAAAATAAAATAAGAAGCATGGGCAAAACATGTCATGAAACATGTTGTGTTAATGGAAGAATAAAATAAGAAGCATGGGCAATAAACTAATAAGAAATTGAAGGAAGAAAACAAAGAGAAAAAAATGTGTTCATCATTCTCATGCATGACAAAAAAAAAAAGAAGAGAAAGGCTCTCATGTTGTTCTTGGCCGAATAGGAGAAAGAAAAAGAAGGAAAAAGAGCTTTGAGGAAATCGGCTATGGTGGTTTGATAGACTAAGGTATATTTGATGATGTTCCATGAGATGCATGCATGTTTTAGTAGTTAGCTTGAGTTCTAAATAGCCCATGGTTCAAATCTTTACTATGTCATGGAGATGATATTCGGCCAAGGTGGATTGGTGTTGATATCATTTGCATGCTAAAAGTGAAGCTTTGTAATGGTGCATGTGATGGTGGATTGATGATTCTTGAATCTTCTTTTTAGCATTTTTGAGTGAGACATTAAGTTCTTTGTTTAACCATGACCAAAAATTGAAATGGTATGGTGTTGTGATGCAATCGGCCCCAACATAGACATGTATGTTCGGCCACATGAATAAGTACATAAGTTATGTGTATATTCGGCCATAAGCTAGCAAAAATGAGACTTTAATGAGTTAAATTTGTTTGAATTAAGCTCAAGAGCAAAGGGGAACTAAATCCGATAAAGGGAAGGAAAAAGTGGTCGAATAGCCGCCGAAATCGTTCGACAACATCCGAGGTAAGTTTTAAGTGTTTAAACGTTGAGTAAATTAAATTATAATAGGACATGATGAGTTGATTTAATAAGATATGATGTGGCCATGATATGTTCTAAGCTCAAATGGTAAGTTCTTAAGTGTTTGAGCTTGGGAATTTAAGGGAAATTTGAAATAGTCTGCTTAGGACAGCAGCAGTAACGTGACTTTAGAAAATCACCATAAATTTATGGATTTGAATTAGAGGCTGAATGAGACATGAAATTAAAGCTTAATGAGTCTAGTTTCTTATAAAAGAAACCGTGTAAGCAAAGGAATTTCCGATAATGAGATACTTAAAGTTGTGTGAGACAGCGCAGAATGACACTGTAATCCTCTGTTCTGTTTTTAAAAAATCATTATAAATTGTACAAAAATGGTTATAAGATAAAATTTATATTTTTAGACTCCTTAATGAGTCTAGTTTCAAATGAAATCAAATACAACACATTTTGAATTCTGTAAAATGAGAAATTTGATTCGTAGTGAAGAGTGGTCAGATTAGTCAAACAGTGAAACAGAGGAAACTTTAAGAAAAATCTAGTATTGATTGGCCAAACCTAAAATTCTGGAAATTTTATGGATGGAAGATATACGAGTCTATATTCAGGAAAAATTAACGGAAAGTGATTTGGAGTTTTGTAGCTTCAGTTATAAATAATTTAGCGACTATTGCTCAGGAAAAACAGCTTGTGCTGAATTTGAGATTGTGTTGTAAACCTTGGTAAACTTGTTTTAGTTGCTCATAAGCTATTGATTAAACCCATACGTGAATTCTAAATTGTGATATTGGAAAATGATAGATGTAGATTCAGCCAAGACATTGTGTGTACGTGAAAGTATATGTGGTATGTGAAGTATATTTGGATAATTGTGATGTGAATACATGAAAATCTATATTTTGATTTAGGATTCTATGTGATAAGGCCTAATGGCCGATGTGATAAATGTGAAAGTGTATATATGTGATAAGGCCTAATAGTCGATGTGATGAATGTGAAAGTGTATATATATGTGATAAGGCCTAATGGCCGATGTGATGAATGTGAAAGTGTATATATATGTGATAAGGCCTAATGGCCGATGTGATAAATGTGAAAGTGTATATATGTGATAAGGCCTAATAGCCGATGTGATGAATGTGAAAGTGTATATATATGTGATAAGGCCTAATGGCCGATGTGATGAATGTGAAAGTGTATATATGTGATAAGGCCTAATGGCCGATGTGATAAATGTGAAAGTGTATATATGTGATAAGGCCTAATAGCCGATGTGATGAATGTGAAAGTGTATATATGTGATAAGGCCTAATGGCCGATGTGATGAATGTGAAAGTGTATATATGTGATAAGGCCTAATGGCCGATGTGATGAATGTGAAAGTGTATATATGTGATAAGGCCTAATGGCCGATGTGATGAATGTGAAAGTGTATATATGTGATAAGGCCTAATGGCCGATGTGATGAATGTGAAAGTGTATATATGTGACAGGGCCGAGTGGCCAACGTGATGGATGTGAAAGTGTATAAATGTGATAAGTCCCGAAGGGCATTTGTGTCAGTACTATATCCGGGTTAAAACCCCGCAGGCTTTATGCGAGAATATTATCACTGATTAATGTCCGTAAGCTTCGTGCTCCTACTATATCCGAGCTCTAAAGACCCGATGACTACGTGTGGGGATTTTGTCCGGGTAAGACCCGATAACTTCGTGTGGAGATTATGTCCGGGTAAGACTTCGTAATAAGAATTGCTTATAAATATATTCAATGCGAAAGGTTAAACAGGTATGTACTCCAAGTTTATATGTGAGCTTGATTTGCACTAAATCATAAGGTAGTTATGTGATGCATACGAGAGCAATCTATGAGACTATTCCTATGATTATGTGACATCGGATCAGTGTGAGAGGTTATGTGAAATCATACGATATATCTATGTCACATGAGCTCACTTTTATGTGAAAGTTTATCTGCCTATTGTATATGATGAGATGTGCATATTCGGTAAAGGGATGGTATGCCCGAAGGAAGAGTGAAATAAAAAATACGAACAACTATGTTATAATTTGATTGTTATCTGTTGACACTGTTTAAAACTTACTAAGCATTAAATGCTTACTCCGTTCTTTGAATCTCTGTTTTATAGATTTTGGTTCGTCAGCTATCGGACTCGGGATTTTTGGAAGTCGAAGTCTCCCACACTATCAAAGCCCCCTTTTGGTACAATTTTGGTTGAACTTTGAAATGGCATGTATAGGACTACCCTTTTGTTGTTGGTCATGTACCCTTCGGTTTTGTGTAAATTTGGATAGCCATGCGAAAATGGCTTAAATATACTTTGATCATAGCATTATAATCGTTTTGTATGTTGTCCGTCGAGAGGTATGGAAATGTTGGTAACGGTTAGCCATGGGAAGGGTTATTCTTGATCACTTTTGGAATATGTATGACAAACTCTAGTTGATCCATGGAGGATCATGAAATAGGTAAAGTTTACCTTAAAAAAAAACAGATGCTGGCAGCAGCAGTGATGTGGATGTGAAAAATCATTAAAAATAGTAGGAATGGAATTAAATAGTGAATAAATTATGTAAGCGAACCTTGATGAATCTATTTTCATAGGAAAGTAACAAAACGATCATATGGACAGTATGTTAAGAGATATTCAGGTTCTCGTGAGACAGGGCCAGAATGGTTTCTGGATTACCTGTTCCGACTTTGGAAATTCATTATAAATTAACTAGAGATAATTAGGAGTCATGCCATATATGTATAGATTCCTCTCTGAGTCTAGTTTCTATAGAAACAAATGGAATCAGTATTGAAACTCTGTGTAGGGAGATATCCAAATCGTAATGCATGAAGGTCAGTGTAGTCGCACCCTGTAACAGGGGAGAATTTAACGAATAAACTGTACTAATTGGCCCAACCAAAAATTCTAGAAAAAAATATGTAGATGGGCATATGAGTTTAGTTTTAGGGAAAAATTACGAAACTGATTTTTAAGTTGTGAAACTCAAGATATGATTTTTAAGGTGACAGTGACGCAGTTAGCCAACTGCCTGGAAATTTTTAAAATGGACTGCGATAGTAAGCGAATTTAGTCTGTGAACCCCTCGTGTCCGACTCCGGTAACGGTCTCGGGTACGGGGTGTTACACTCTTTTTATACTTTCCTATGTAATTATGCGACTAATAAAATTTCTAAGTCTTTTGTATATGAATTACCTCATTTTACTTATTATGAATAACTTTTTGTACAGTGTAAAATCACATTTACAATTTGAATAATACAACTATTTTTTTTGCCTTATTTCCATCACTATGCAAAGTATTATATTTTATGTACAGACTGACTTCGCCTTAAGGCTCCTCTTATGAACTTATGTTCTATCATTGCTTATAACTAGTCGTATGACTCTCTTAGTTTTTCCTCTGGCGTGGATTGTAACTCCGCCACAATCTTTCTCTTCCTTGTATGCATATTAGCAAAGATCGTTGCTTCTATTGCGTAGACATGGCATTATCTCTCGTCTCCCATCTTTCTAATAGATCCTACAATCAAGGGCATCCATAACAAGTTCATAAGAACTTAGTGATCATGCATTTATATCATCATTTCACATTAAATGTAAACATTTAACTTTTCTCTATGGAACCAGACATGTAGTCATCAAACTTAGTAAGAACATGTATTAAATCTCTACATACCTTAAACTCCTTCATATTTTATAAACAATCTTACCTTAATGTTATCGCACGACTTACTTACGGTTGTACCAATAACTTACTTTTCATTTCACCTTCCTACTAGTGGTCAAGGAAGATTCCATCTGCTTCTCATCTTCATGCATTTCTCGTCATTCTTTCATTGCCACAAGCCAGACAGTTGTGTTTTATTTAGAGTCTACCACTTCGGCGTTGCCATTGACTCTTTGTCTCGAGGTCATTTCATAGATTGCACCACTAAGGCGTATTCTTGGCTTTAGATGTCTTCCCTTGTCTCCAGGAGCTTTAGACACTCGCTTGATCAACAAATAGCCACGAAGGCGTCCACTTAACTTAGAAAACCACAAAGGCATCCTTACATCATTAGATAGCCACAAGGGTGTCCAAATTCATACAATAGACTTCGTCATGAAGGCGCTTCCAATAAAATCAACCACGAAGGCTCTTCTCATAACATAATCAGCCAGAAAGGCTTCTCCTTGACGATTTCGCCACAAAGGCTCACATATAACAGAGAAAAGCCACAAATGCTCATATAACAGAGAACAACCAAAAAGGCTTTCACATATAATAGATTCAACCACAAAGGCATCACTTTTAGGTAATGGTGTTTTTCACAATAGGTATTTGCCTAAACTTATTGCCATGAGGTTTGCCTCTCATCGCCTAGTACTCACCCAACTGTCCTTTTCATTTCCACATGACGCCATAGTCCTAGAATAGGTCTTACACAATATGGTCTTCATTTCCCCATATGATGCCATAGCTAACGACTAGACCTTACACTATATTGTCTTAATTTCCCCATATGATGTCATAGTCAACAGCTAGTGTAACACCCATAACTCGGTTCCGTTGTCAAAATAGGGTTACAAAATATTATCGTACGAAATAAAAATTTTTATAACAAATAACATTTAATTTTCAATTCAGTTAATACATAAGTAATTCAAAAATAGAAAAAAATCTTACATTTATGGACCTTAATAGAGCCTACAAGGACCTAAAATTTTTTTATTGAACGTGTTGGACAAAGTAAATAAAAAGCCTTGAATTAATTTAATTTTTAACAAGTTTTTGAAAGTCTAAAGGATTTCTACTAATATTTAGGTGGACAAGTATTGGTAGAACTCAAAATGGAAATACCTTGAAAAGGCTACAGAATTGTATCGGTAGAACTGAGAGTTCTACCAGTACAACTCTGGGTTCTACTGATACAACCTGGACTTCTATCGGTATAACACACTTTAGTGAGCAAAGTAGTTTTGACCTGAGACTTCTACCGATACCGTGAGGACTTCTACCAAAACAAGACAAGACAGTAGCCAAAGTTCAGCATTGTAACACCTTTAAACACATCAAGGGCAACAAAAACATGCCAATTACGCTTACCTAGAGTTAACTAAGTTTTCTTTCAAAAATCACCTCACATAGTGCTTATAATCTTCATATCTGAAGTCAAACATACAAGCCACCATACACACACATTGAATTTGCTAACCTTGACCTCAAACACCATGCCTAGATCCAAACCAATTACTACCATTCATGATCAAACATTGAGCACAACTCACCTAAACTTAACTAAGTTTTCTTTCAAAATTCACATCACATGGTGCTTTTTCATCTCTTAAGTCAAACATAGAAGCCACCATACACACACATTGAATTTGCTTACCTTGACCTCAAACACCATGCTTAGATCCAAACCAATTACTATCACTCATGATCAAACAATGAGCACAACTTAAGAGTTAACATGGCATATTATAGGAATTTCTGAAGTTTATATCATCAAAAGCATACCAACCAACCAACACATAGCTATAAACTTATAACAAGTTCATTAGCCCTACTACATGCCATATAAGCCTAGATATTTACAAAATCTACCAAAAGAGTTCTTAGGATAGTGTGAATCTTTAAGTTGATCTGATCGTCCGATTGTCTACAAAATGGTATCTACAAGAAAGTGCAACAAAACACGAGTAAGATTTTGTAAGGCTTAGTAAGTTCATTGATTAGGTGATAAAACTTACCAAAATAAAATAATAATTCAAACAATTAGTTTAATGAACAGACTCCCTGTCACAACCTAATATCAGAATTCCATTTAACACAGTTCACAGCAGGTAAGAAATGCTCAAACATTAACACGACTCAATAATAATGCCCGATGATCAATATACAGATATGAGTACATGGTTAACCATCCGAGAACATACCAAATGCTCATATGAGCTAATCCAAATGATAACACACCTCAACACCAAGTGCCTAGCCCGTAGGCTAACGACCACCGCTAAGAACATGCCAGAAAACCCTGAAGTATAAAACGATAGTCTGCAACAAATGCCAGACTTCGGTATATTCAGTGAGCATGAAGTAAATAGGAATCATTATTTCATCTCAAATTAATCTCGTACAGCGCACACTATAACCTATTGGCATGCCAATCGTACTCTATCCTACGTTCATTGGTTCAAGAGATTTCAACGATAATCAATGATATAATGAGTTGTCATCCAATTCTTATATGCATATATAATAGTAATATCCAAGCCACAACAAATTAATTCATACAAAAATGAAATTAAAAGTATTAGAATTAAACCAAGCGAACTTACAGGACTAATCCGTAGTGACAATGAAGGTACATGGACTATCCCGTTATTTTCTCTTTTTCACGGCTCTCAACGCGTTCTTGATGTAGAAAAATAATTTCATTCAATTAACTATATGAATAGCAAAATTAAATCATTTGTTGCAATTATGTCCTGTTTGAGATTTTACAAATTTACCTTTACATTTTACTATTCTATTTAGTCCCTAGGCCCTAAACATGCAAATTAACCATTTTGAATTTAAACTCACCTTGACCGAACCTCTTAGGGCCTCTCTACAGCTCTTATTTGCTATTATTTCACAAAAAATCCTTGTAATTATTCACTTTAATAATTTAGTCCTTTAATGTTAAAAATAATCAAAAATTACTTTAAAAATAATAATCCAATCTAACAATAAAGCTTAATAATCTTCCATAAACATTCAAGAAACAACTCAACTCTTCAATGGAAAAAGTTATAACGTTTGATGGTTTTATGAATTTGTCCTCGAGTTAGCTAGATTAAGCTAATACGAGCTCAAAAACATAAAAAATTACTAAAAACGGACGAAGTGTTACTTACCTATTGAGGAATCAAAGTTGGCCGAATGGTGTTCTCTTCTTTTCTCTAGGGTTTCGACTAAGGAAGAAAAATAATAGAAAAAAAGGTAATGGAATTTCCACTTTGTTTTAATTTAATTTAAGCTTTTTTAAATAATTACAAATTTACCCTTTTAATTTCACATGAAATTTTAGCTAAATGAAAGCCAAACTGTCCACTCACCTTCCTAATGGTGTAATTACCAACTAAGTACCTTCCCTTATCAATTATCATCTTAAACCTTTAATTAATGGAACTCAATTTTTGTAGCTTTTACACTTTAGTCGTTTTACTTAATTAACTATCAAAATGATAAAAATTCTTAACCAAGCTTTAATATGACACTAATGACTTTATAAAAATTATCTAATTAATATTTATGAACTGACACATCGGAGTTGTGGTCCTAAAACCATTATTTTTGACATTACTGGAAAATGGGCTGTTACAACTCTCTCATTAGGGAAATTTTGTCTGTGAAATTTCTTACCAGTGAAGAAGTTCGGGTATTATGATTTCATCGATTCTTCAGTTTCCCAAGTAGCCTCCTCAACCCCATGCCGATTCCATAGATCTTTAACCAATGACATTCTTTTATTTCGAAGTTCCTTTACCTTACGCGCCAAAATCTTGACCGCTTCTTCAGAATATGATAAATTTGGCTGTATCTCAACCTCACAAGGGGTGATGACATAAGTAGGGTCTGACCTGTACCGTCTCAACATCAAAATATGAAAAATATTATGAATCTTTTTAAGTTTCGGAGGTAGAACTAATCTATAAGCTACACGACCAATTCTTTCTATGATCTCATATGGCTTGATGAACCTTGGGCTCAACTTTCCTTTTCTGTCGAACTGAAGCACTTTCTTCCATGGTGAGACTTTTAGAAATACTTGATCACCAACAGCGAATTCTATATCTTTTCCTTTCAAATTCGCATATGATTTCTGAAGATCTAACGTTGCTTTTAAATAGTCATGAATTATCCAAAGCTTATCTTCCATGTCATGTATCAAATTAGTACCAACTAACTTAGATTCACTCAACTCTGAAAATACAACGGTGTTCTGCATTTTCTCTCGTATAAATCCTCGAACGATGACATTTTGATACTGGATTTATAGATGTTATTATATGCAAATTCTGCCAACGACAAACACATTTCCCAGCTACTTTTAAACTCTAACATGCAATTTCGTAACATATTTTCTAAAATCTGTAGTACCCATTCTAATTGTCCATCTGTTTGAAGATGATATGCTGTACTGAAATTAAATTTAATGCCCAGAGCCTCGTGTAGTTTACCCTAGAATCTTGAGATAAATCTCGAATCTTTATTAGAAATAATATATAATGGTACTCTATGCAATTTGACAATCTTTGATACATATAGCTCTACTAGCTTATCGAATGAATAATCAATACGGATCGGAATGAAATGAGTTGATTCTGCCAATTTTTCAACAATAACCCAGATCGAGTCCTTTTTCTTCGGTGTCACGGTAGTCCCAAAACAAAATCCATCGTAACTCGCTCCCACTTCCACTCAAGAGTAGTGACTGGCTATAATATCCCTAGTGATACTTGATGTGCAGCTTTCACCTGCTAGCAAATTAGACATTTAGTTACAAATTAAAAAATTTCCCTTTTCATACCTGGTCACCAGCACATTCTCTTTAGGTCATTAAATATCTTAGTACTACCCGGATGAATGGAGTATGTACTATTGTAAGCCTCTAATAAAATGTCTCGCTTTAGCTCTGGATTATTCAAAACACATAACCTATTATGAAAAACATCATACCATCAGCATCTACAGTAAATCCCGTAGTCCTATCATTCTGAATCTGCTCTCGTCTGGCTAGCAATTTCAAGTCATGATATTGCAACTCCTGAATCTGCTAAAGAAATAACGGTTTAGCCCTGAGTTAAGCTATGATAGAACCATCACTCTCCAGTGAAAAATGAGCATTCAATGCTCTCAAAGCAAATAGTGATTTGTGATTTCAAGCATTTGTAACCACGTTAGCCTTCCTGGGATGATAGTCGATCACAAAATCATAATCTTTTAGTAGTTCCAACCATCGTCACTGCCTCAAATTTAGCTCCTTTCGAGTCATCAAGTAATTTAGACTTTTATGATCTGTAAATATATGACATTTTTCATTGTAGAGGTAGTGGCGCAAAATCTTTAAGGCAAAGACAATAGCAGCCAACTCCAAATCTTGAGTTGGATAAGTCTTCTCATGTTGCTTTAATTGACGAGAAGCGTAAGCTATTTTTTTCCCAACTTGCATTGATACACAACCCAAACCACTAAGTGACACATCACTGTAAACGACAAATTCTTTCCCAGATTTTAGCTGTGTTTGTACTGGAGCTTTTGTTAACAATCTTTTTAATTGATCAAAACTCTGTTGACACTTGTCTAACCAAACAAATCGAACATTCTGAAACAAAACGAAGATAATTTTTAACAAAACGACGATAATAACCTGCTAATCCCTGGAAACTTCGTACCTCTAAAACATTCTTCGGAGCTTTTTAGTTAAAAATGGCAGAGATGTTACTCGGGTCAACTCGTATCCCATCTGCAAAAACCACATGTCCAAGGAATTCAACCTCCCTAAGCCAGAACTCACATTTGCTGAATTTTGCATACAACAGTTTCTCTCGTAAAATCTGTAATACAATTCTCAAATGCTGAGCATGCTCATATTCTATTTTTAAATAGATCAGTATATCATTAACGAATACAACCACAAATCTATCCAACTGAGGCTGAAAAACCCTATTCATCAGGTCCATAAATGCAGCTGGAGCATTAGTTAATCTGAACGGCATTACTAAAACTTTATAATGACCATATCGGGTTCAAAAAGTAGCCTTTGGCACATCACAATCCTTTACCCGCATCTGGTAATACCCTGATCTGAGATCTATCTTCAAAAATACAGTTGCACCCTTCAATTGATGGAACAACTCATCTATACAAGGTAATGGATATGTAACACCTCTAACCTGTATCCGTCGTTCGATTAGGGTTACAGAGTATTACCAAACAAATGGAACATTGAAACATACATTTCATATACTATTATAAACATATTATAAACCAATCATTCACATACATATCATCCATAAATTGAGCCATCGAGGCCTTAAAAACACCTTAGAAACAATTCTGGACCTATTTGAAATTATTTGAAAAGTCTAGGAAAAAGTTACAAAAATTTAAATACAGAGGTCACACGGCCGTGTGCCTTACATGACTGAGACACACAGTCGTGTCCTAGCCCGTGTCCTTTCCCGTGTATCTTTCTGAGTAGGGTCACACGGTCGTCTCACACGCCCATGTGTCAAGCCATGTAACTCTTGAAATAGCCCCACATGCCCATATGCTAGGCCTTGTAAGTCATTGTCTTGAATGCAAAGGAACCTTTTGGGGACACACGACTGTGTCACCAGGCCATGTGTCACACACGGCTGAGTGACACGACTATGTTGCCAGGCCGTGTGTCACATATGGCTAAGTCACACGCCTGTGTGTTAGGCCGTGTGGACCTATAATTCACCCAAAACAAGCCATTCCTAACACCAATTCATGCACAAACATTTGAACCATATGTGCACACCTATAAAGTATCAAACCATACCTAAACATACATATATATATGCCATTCCAAATTCCTAATTCAACTAAGCAATATGCCATTCAAAGGCACCTCAAATGCAATCATCAAGACTTACCTAAACATGCATATTTTGCCACTTAGCATTGATCAATTACTAGTTTCAAAAACTTGACAAACATGCCTCAACTTGACCATTACTATTCCATCAAAAAACATGCCATTTGAGCCATTCAAAACATGCACCAAGAGATAGCTCAATGACACAAACCATCAAAGGATCAAAGGTACCGAACCAAGATTACATTCACAACTTATATTAGCCAGTCCACCAACTAAACATTCATCACAATGACATTAGAATTCAACCTATACATGTCATTATAAACTTGGCCAAAACATTCAAATACTACTGATATTTAAACTGGATAGTGTGATAGATCTTCGACGAGCTTCCAAATCGATCAAGCTTTCGATAATCAATAAAACATTAGAAAGAAACTATGTAAGCACATAATGCTTAGTAGGTTTGTATAACATAAACACAACTTACCATTTCATTTGCATAATGTAAATAACATAATTATAACACCAACTAATACCATAAGCTTGACACAATGCCTATACAACATCACCAAATACACAAGTTAGTGCATTTATACATGGTTCAAATGAATTCATCCATAATAAGGAACTTACACATTTGTTAATCTCATTTAGGTCACCATTTCCTTTTCATAAGTACATGATACATTCCATTTGAACACTTATCATTTCCTTTCCTTTTCATACCCGTTGAACCATCTAGAATATCATCGGATACACGAGAAAGCTCAAACGAAGTGTGCTTAAACATATAACCGTAACGTTTCATTTATATCATTGCTCACACAAGATGTGAAATGGGCCTGCTCACACAAGTTGTGGGTCGGAATGTAAGCTACACATTGCTGATCACACGAGCTGTTGAGTATCCGTAACAAATGTAATACCTCAACCATTGGTAGGACATTTAAGACCAGCACCCAAAACATAAAATCCCTAATGACATGTCATTTGTATCCTACGAATTTCTAGGGTTCAATTGGGACTCGATAGCCGTTATAACATTGATTTAATTACACATTGATCATTTGCCATTATAATAAACATAATAACATATATTTAAATAACATGAATATAACAACCATTCATACGAACTTACCTCGACGACTAGGGCGTAGAAACTAAGTTGAACTAATCTGAGGCTTTATCTTTTCCATGATCTAGATCCATACGTGGTCTATTTTGATCTAAATAGACAATTTCAATTCATTTAATACCTCTAGTATTCAATTTATTCCACAATTCACATTTATGCAAAATTACCATTTTACCCTAATATTTTAACTTTTCATAATTTAGTCCTTAAGCTCACAAATTGATATCTAAGTATTTTAATCCCCCTTTCAAGCTAACCAATTTCTCTAGGGACTTAATCCAACCCATACTAATCATCATTTCATGAATTTCACATGAACTTTTACTATTTTTACAATTTAATCCCTATATGTAAATTTCATCAAAAATCACTTTACAAAACTTGTTTATTTCTCAATAAAGGTTCACAATCTATCATTTAACATAAAAAATCATTAAAAAAACTCATGGCAAGTCCCTCAACCTTTAACAGTTTTACAAATTGACCCCGGGCTAGCTAGATTAAGCTAAAATGACCTTAAAAACATAAAAATCATTAAAAACAAAATGAAAACCACTCACCATGCACCAATATAAGATTAGCTGAACTTCAACGCTAAAAATGGCTATTTTGGTTCTTCAAATTTGGTGGAAGAAGATGAAAGAAGATGAAGTAATTTAGTTTTATTTATTTTAACCTTAATTACACATTTACCTTTTTAACCTTTAATTAATATCAAAATTTCATCGAAACCATATCATGTACATCCAATAACCACAAAAATGGTCTAATTACCATTGAAGCCCACTTGGTTTCATTTCTATAGCTTTTTAGCCCTTTTTAACTAATAGAACTCCACTTTTACACTTTTTACGATTTCTTCCTTTTCACTTAATTAATCACGCAAACATCAAAATTTCTTAACGATAATTTAATACAACCTTACTAACATCCCATAAATATTAAAATAATAAAAAAATAATAATATACTCGTCAGATTTTTATCCCAAAGCCACTGTTCCAATTTCAATGAAAACGGGCTATTACAGGATATTTGTTCTTTATTGTTACCTTCTTCAACTGTTTGTAGTATATACACAGTCTCAATGAACCATCTTTCTTGTTCACAAACAGCACTGGTGCAACCCAAGGATATACACTCAGTCGAATGAAACCTCTGTCTAGCAATTCTTGTAGCTGTACTTTAAGTTCTTTCAACTCAGTCGGTACCATTCTATATGGTGGAATTGATATCGGTATAGTCTCAGGTATCAAATCAATAATTCAACTTCATGCTTTGGTGCTAATCCTAGTAAATCTTAAGGAAATACATCTGTAATTTCACTAACAACTGACACATGATTGAACTTTGATCTAGAATCTCGAGTACCCAATATGTAAGCTAGAAATTCCTCAGAGCCTTTACAAATCATTTTCTGTCTGGAGATAGCTGATACAATTCTTGTAGCACTATTAAACCTGCTAGACTCAATTGTAATCAACTCACCTGTCGGGCATCTCAAATCATCTGTTTCTGTCTACAGTTAACCACCGCATCATGTAATGATAACCAGTCCATACCCAGTATTACATCAAATTTGTAAAATGGCAGTAACATCAGATCGATAGAAAGTCACAACCTTGGACTTTTAGTGGACATTTATAACATACTAGATTAACTTTCACATTGTGACCCAGTATATTTGTAACTTGAACATTGGAAACACGGAAATTTACACATTTTTACATACCCTTTTTAACTTAAAATCATACAGTTTCAGTAAAATTCTTGTCGAAAAAATAATTAAGTTTTGTGAAATAATTAAAGTGCACTTAAAATATGAACATGTTGAATTTCAATTAATTTTAAAATTAATTTTTATGAATTTTGGTTATTTTCGACAGATTTGCACAAAGGGCGAAAAATGGCTCAACAGACACTACAAGAAGCACAAAATCGAGAAGTAATTTGAAGTATCGAGGTGAACTAAATTTCAGCCTAAGACGGTAAAGAATTATATGTATTAATTCATAATATAATTAATTTTAATTTATATCCAATTTAATTTGGGTTAATAAATTATTATTAATTAATTATGAAAGAGTGGTCTAGTTGAACTGAACCGAGTGAACTGAACCGACCAAGAAATGGACAGCCCAAACACCGTCCCAAGAGCTGACCCAAATAACCTTATTAGCTGATTATTTAAGCTTGCAAAGAGGCCCTTGAAGACTTGTTCAGGTTGCATTCAAACCCCTCCACAATTGGTGACTTTATAGATTTGGCCCAAGCCGAAATTAGCAAAGTTGAAACTATCAACCTTGCCACATGTGTGGCCGGCCAAGGGAAGGCTTCTTGGCTGATAATTTTAGCTATTTTTAGCAGCCCTCCTCAGCTATAAAAACCCTCTTAGGTTGGTCATTTTAGAAACACACCTCAAGCATTCACATCTTTCCTCTCTTCTCTCCACTTTCTCTCTTCTTTTCCATTCAAAAATTCCCTTGATTTGTTGCCGATTTCTCCTCTTGGGAAAGGGGCATTCATAAGCTATTTGGAGCAGAAATTAAGTGTTCATAGTAGCCTTGGTGGATGAGGACAACAGAGAAGAAAGAGCGGAGAAACTTGTCAAGCAACGAAAAAACATCGGATTTGATTCTTGTTCCCTACCTCTTTAATTTATGTTGTTGTTGTGCTGAACATATCTATGAATATTTATGTTGTTGGAATGGTTAATTTAATCAATTTAGCTTGAATTAAATTCGTGTTAGGTTGACTGCTTGTTGTTTGTTAAAATTATTGAAATTGTGTTTATGTTGTTATAGGCCTCGGTAAGATGCTTAATTAAGTAAAATCATGACTAAGTTATTCTTGCATTGTAATTGTTAGGTAACTAATGAATTAATTATTTAAACGGATTGAAATTGTAATTAATGGACATAGTACTTAATTAGTTCATTTTTAATCATCTAAGGTAGCTGAGGTTTAGATTAGCAACGGTATCTGACGATAAACTTGCCTTGCATAACTTGCAAGATTATTGCGATTAAACTGTTTCAAGGTAAGGATACTTTGTTACCTCACATAGTCTTTTATGTGCGTATTAAATTGAGTTAATTGTTTGAATTGACATAGGGATATGTACAAGAGATTATTTTGATTTAATAAGTATGTATGTGCAATAACATATTTTCCTATTAAGATTTGTTTAATCTGTTGAATTGACATAGGGATATAGTCAAAAGATAAATGGATTTTGGAAAGTGAGTATGTTCATAAGTTAGCAAATTACCGAGTTACTGTGAAATTACCGAAATTGAGGCATAACAATTCGAGTTAAAGCCAGTCATGTTCCAGATGCTTCAGACAGTGGGACAATTCAGTGGAATGCCTACCGAAGATCCTCACCTACACTTAAGACTGTTTATGGAGGTGAACGATTCTTTCAAGTTAGCCGGAGTACCTAAAAATGCATTACGATTGAAGCTATTCCCATTTTCACTAAGAGACAGAGCTCGAGCTTGGTTGAACTCATTACCACCAAACTTAATTTCAATATGGCAAGAGTTAGCAGAAAAATTCCTTATGAAGTATTTCCTGCCTAGCAAGAATGCTAAGTTGAGGAACGAGGTCACTGCTTTCCAACAAATGGATGATGAGTCATTGTATGAGGCATGGGTAAGGTACTAAGAATTATTACGGAAGTGCCCTCATCATGGAATTCCACATTGTATACAACTTGAGACATTTTATAATGGTCTCAATGCTCACACGAGGGTGGTAGTGGACGCTTCTGCTAATGGTGCTCTCCTTTCTAAGTCTTATAATGAGGCTTATGAAATCATTGAGAGGATTTCTAGCAACAATTATCAATGGCCAACCAATTGAGCAATGTCAGGAAGACGAGTCGCTGTAATACATGAAGTAGACACTTTTACTTCACTTGCATCTCAAGTATCATGAATATTCTCAATGTTACAAAATCTTACTACTAATGGGTGTAATAGTTTTGCAGCACAGCCACTGAATCAATTTGAAAATGTAGCCTGTGTTTATTGTGGGGAAGGACATTTGTTCAAAGAATGTCCATCGAACCCAGAATCTGTGTATTACATGGGTAACCGGAACCAAACTCTAGGAAGGCAAGGGCTGCAATCTAATTTCTATAACCCATTATGGTGAAACCACCTGGATTTTTCCTGGAGTAACTAAGGGGCAGGAACCAATAACAATTATGTCTAGCCTAAAACGACCCAGCCACCTAGTTTTTCCCAACAAGCTTAGAAACCAACCCAAGTTGAACCATCCAATAGCCTAGAGAATCTATTGAAGGCATACATGGCGAAAAATGATGTCTTTCTAAGGAATTTGGAGAATCAAGTGGGCCAACTTGCAACTGAACTCAGAAACTGACCACAAGGTGCTTTACCTAGTGATACGGAGAATCCGAGCAATCCAAGGAAAGAGCATTGTAAAGCATTAACATTGAGGAGTGGAAAGACTTTAGAGCCCAATTCCGTCGAAGTTAAGAAAGAGCCAGGTGACGCTCAAGACTCAGAGGAAGTTCAACCGAGTGTTGAAATTCCAGTTTCACTGGAAATTGAATATGTAAAATCTGACAAGGTAACTTCTGAACCAGCTAATTCTGATCAAATAATAACTTCGTTGGATGTAGAATTGCCACAGAAAAAGAATGAACCAGTTCCAGTAAAGAAACCTTCACCACCCTAACCTTAAAGACTTCAGAAGCAGAAGTAGGAAATTCAATTCAAGAAGTTCCTAGACGTACTCAAGCAACTTCATATCAACTTCCTGTTGGTTGAAGCACTTGAACAAATGCCGAACTAATTCAAATTCATGAAGGAAATCCTTTCTAAAAAATGAAGGCTTGGAGAATTTGAGATGGTAGCCCTAACGAAGGAATGCAGTGTAGATCTTCAAGACAAACTACCCCCAAAATTGAAGGATCCTGGATGTTTTACCATACCTTGCAATATTGGAGCAACATATTGTGGTAAGACATTATGTGACTTGGGTGCGAGTATCAACTTGATGCCCATGTCAATATTTAGGAAGTTGGGGATAGGTGAAGTTAGACCTACTACGGTTACACTTCAATTAGCAGATCGATCCTTAGCACATCCAAAAGGAAAAATTGAGAATGTATTGGTATGTGTAGACAAATTTATCTTTCCTACTGTCTTTGTGATTCTAGACTTTGAAATAGACAAAAAGGTGCCAATCATCCTAGGAAGATCATTCTTAGCAACCGAAAGGATCCTTATTCATGTGCAGAAGGGCAAGCTTACTATGCATGTTCAGGATAATCAGGTAAAATTTAATGTTTTTAAGTCCACGCGATTTCCTGACACAATTGATGATTATTCTGCAGTGTCCGATTTAGAGGATTTAATGTGGAGAAGGAACTTAATTATGTTAAAGACCCATTGGAACAAATTTTGACATCAGATCCTCCAAATAATGAAGAGGAGGATGAATACTTAGTTTTGTTAGAAGCTAACCAAAGGGGATTTAATCCGCAATTCCGCTTTGAATCTTTAGAGTTAGAGAAAAGGGATTATGCCCAACCAAAAGCGTCAATCAAAGAGCCACCTAAATTAGAACTGAAGGTACTTCCATCACATTTGAAATATGTTTATTTAGGTAACTCTTCTACTCTACCTGTGATTGTTTCAGTAGAATTAACTACTGAGCAAGAAGAGAAACTCATCCTAGTTTTGAAACAATTCAAGAAGTCTATCAAATGGACCATAGTCGATATTTTCGGAATTAGTCCATCTGTATGCATGCACAAGATTATATTAGAACATGGCGAAAAAGGGACGATTGATGGACAACAAAGACTGAACCCCATCATGAAGGACATAGTCAAGAAAGAAATCATCAAGTGGTTAGACGCGGGTATAATTTACCCCATCTCAGATAGTTCATGGGTAAGTCTAGTGCAGTGCGTGGCAAAGAAGGGAGGTATCACGGTCATTGAAAACGAGAATAATGAGTTGATACCGATTAGAACGGTTACGGGATGGAGAATTTGCATTGATTATCGGAAACTAAACAAGACAACTAGGAAAGATCACTTTCCTTTGCCATTTTTGGACCAGATACTGGATAGACTTGTAGGGTGAGGCTATTATTATTTTCTCGATGGATACTCTAGGTATAATCAAATTACAGTAGCAGCGGAAGATCAACACAAGACAACATTCACCTATCCGTACGATACATTTGCGTTTAGGCGCATGCCATTTGGTTTATGTAATACACCTACTACATTTCAAAGATGCATGATGTTTATTTTTACTGACATGGCTGAGAAATATTTGGAAGTTTTTATGGATGATTTTTCAGTGTTCGGAGATACATATCTGTAAAGGTAGATAAAGCAAAGGTAGATGTTACTGAGAAACTCCCACCTCTAATATCTTTAAAGGGTGTTAGGAATTTTTTGAGTCACGCCGGTTTCTATCGAAGATTCATCAAGGACTTCTCCAAAGTTGCTAAACCATTTTGAAAATTATTGGAGAAGGATACAACATTTAAATTTGACGAGGAGTGCTTTAGAGCTTTCAACGATTTGAAGAGTCAGCTAGTCTCGGCACCCATAATAGTCACACCAGATTGGGATTTACCATTTGAATTGATGTGTGACGCAAGTGACTTCACGATCGGAGCTGTCATGGGTCAACGAAGGAATAAATTTTTTCATCCCATCTACTATGCAAGTCGGACTCTGACAGGAGCTCAACTGGATTACACAGTTACAGAAAAATGTTACTTGCTATTGTGTTTGCTTTTGACAAGTTTTGATCTTATCTTGTAGGTACCAAAGTGACTGTTTATACGGACCACTCAGAAATTAAGTATTTACTTGCCAAGAAAGACACTAAGCCGAGACTGATCTGATTGGTACTTCTACTTCAAGAGTTCGAGCTAGAAATTCAAGATCGAAAGGGAGTGGAAAACCATGTAGCAAACCACTTGTCTAGATTGGAGCCACAAGAAGGGAACTCTCCTCTTATACCAATTCGAGAGAGGTTTCTAGATGAACACATACTGAAGGTAAATCATGTCCATAATACCCATTGGTTTGCTGATATTGCTAACTTTTTAGCTTGTGGTTTGATGCCGATTGATAATATGTATCATCAAAATAAAAAGTTTCTTCACGATGTGAAGTACTATTTCTGGGAAGAACCGTATTTGTTTAAAAAGTGTGCAGATCAAATGATTAGATATGCATTGCAAAAGATGAATTTTATACCATTGTCATGCAGCTTCGAGTGGGGGATACTTCGAAGGTACACGTATTCAGGCAAGGTAGTGCAAGCTGGATTCTTTTGGCCAACACTATTCAAAGATGCATATGCTTATGTAAAGAGTTGTGATCGATGTCAAAGGGTCAGAAATGTCACCAACAGAAATGAGATGCCTCGAACAAACATCATTGAGGTAGAATTATTGGATGTTTGGGGTATTGACTTTCTCGGTCCTTTCCCTTCGTCTTTTGGTCACAAGTACATATTAGTAGCTGTAGACTATGTGTCTAAGTGGGTTGAGGTAGAGGCATATTCTTCAAACGATGCTAAGGTTGTAATGAAGTTTTTGTAAAAACATGTGTTCACAAGGTTTGGAACCCTAAGAGCCATCATCAATGATGAAGGGTCCCATTTTGTGAACAAGTGGTTGAAATGGTTATTAGATAAACATGGAGTGAAACACAAGGTCGCTACAGCTTACCATCCGCAGATGAATGGGCAAGCTGAACTGGCAAACAAGGAGATCAAAGGCATACTTGAGAAGGTAGTTTGCCCGAACCGATGAGATTGGTCCAAAAGACTGGATGATGCTTTATGGGCTTACAGGACAACATACAAGACACCTTTAGAGATGTCACCCTATAGGTTAGTCTTAGGGAAAGCCTGCCATCTACCCTTGGAGTTAGAACACAAAGCTTACTGGGCTCTCCAACAACTCAACTTGGATATTAAAAGTGCCAAAGAGAAACGGATGCTTCAACTTAATGAGTTAGAAGAATTCCGAATGTCTTCATACGAGAATGCCAAATTACTTAAGAAGAGACTTAAGAAATGGCATGACAAGCACATTCGAGTTCGAGAATTTGAAACAGGTCAGCAAGTCTTGTTATTTAATTCTAGATTAAGGTTCTATCCAGGTAAGTTAAAATCACTTTGGTCCGGTCCATTTATGATTCATCGAGTCTATCCATACGGAGTTCTTGAACTTCAAGGTAAGGGAGGTAATTTTCTAGTTAATGCTTAACGTTTGAAACATTACTAGGGAGATAAAATTGAACAGAATCAAATCTCGTTCATTTTATCAGATATTTAATTTTTCTTGTTCTTCTGTTTGAAGAAATGATTTAGGGTATATTTCGGGATTAGTATGTTTAAATATATTCTGTCTAGGAGATTGGAACTTAAGCGGGACCACTTGTGACCTCTCCAATCTTTCTTTGGGATTTGGTTTTAACATAATTTCCCAAGAATTTATTCCCTAAATGATAAAATAAATTTTTAGGTTTTCAAATAGAAGGGTCAATTTTGATCCAAGTTTTATGTTGCAACTCAATATTGAATTTTCATTAAGTCTAGGAACTTAAGTGAATTATTTTTAAAAATTTGGTTGCTCTTTTTGTAAATATTAAAAATTAGATGCCTCTTTTTGTAAATATTTTCAAAAAACATCTAGAATAAATGTTTTTAACTCAATAAAAAAAGAAAAAAAGAAAAGGTGATAGTTATTAATATATAATTATATCCATTACAATATATATTAATTATTATCCGCTTTATTTAGAGTTAGGATTAGTTTTAATTTAATCGTCGTTTATTCGATAATTTTTCATCTTAATAAATTAATAGCAAATAATAATTTAATATGCATTATATTAATTATTAATTGTTATTTACGTTGAGTAGAATTAGAACTTAAAAATTTTTAAATTCTACTCTAGCTCCTACTCCTTTCACTACAAATTCCACCCATCTATTCTTATTTTTTTTTCATTTAGACACCATTCCCTCCAAGAACACCAAAACCCTTAAGTGCCGAAACCTCCTAAGAATTCCCTAGCCATAACATCGCCTAGCTGATCGGTCAGCAGCACCCCATGCGCGCCCACACCAGGCCTGCTCAACGATCTGCACGCTGCTAACATCCATCCTCTACTGCATGTTGCTGCCTTTCATACCCGAGCAGCACACCACCCTTTCACCCATCCTTAGCCAAAAACCCCTCAACCTTTTTTAATTTTCCATATTTTGATTCAAAATTATTTTTCTTAAGAACTTTTCATTTTTACAAAAAAAGTGGTTAAGCATGCCTCACAAGAGAACTCGTGCATTTGCCCAAATTAACGAATCACAAAACAAGTTCCACTGTGAAGAAGCCAAAGAAAGATACAATAGTATCTTCAAGAATCAACAGATGCATCCAGAGAAAGGTTTCACATTGAAAGAAAGCAACTATATTGGTTTTATTGCTTGTATTCGTCAGGTTGCTGAAACTCTCAATTGGGAGTTGTTTTGTGAGAAGAAACCTAGTGTGGATGAGGAGTTAATACGCGAATTATATGTGAATTTAACCTTAAGTGAGTTGGCGGAAGTTCCAGGTCGCGAAACCAAGGTACCAATAACTTCAAATGCTATTAATGAGTTCTTTGAATTGCCTGATTTCGAAAACGACGAATAGTTCTCCTTGATGAGCAGTATAGAGTTTGAAAATTTGCAAGAAATTCTCGAGGAACTTATAGTTCCAGGTTTTAAGTGGACTGTGTCTAAGCAAGGAATCCATACTTGTCGAAGAGAATATTTGACACCACTAACAAAGGTATGGTTCTAGTTCATCTGATTTAGCCTTATGCCTAGCTCACATGGGCCTACAATCTCATTAGAGCGAATGGTCTTATTATACTCGATTTTAACTAGGAAGACCATTGATGTGGGAAAATCATCCTGAGGGAAATCCAGAATTGTGCCGTTAGACGTTCACGTTTTGGCCCAGCTTACTTTCCCTTTACGATAACAATTTTGTGCTTGAAAACTAAAATTCTTGCAAATGTAAAGAAGACAGGCTATAGCCAGAGCACAATAACAGATTGGGACCTCTATCGAATTGCTGGAGACTCTGTTCTACAACAACAAGTTGAAGAAAGTGAGGATTCCAAAAAAGAAGAAGAAGAAGATCCCATAGAGATCGAGCCAATGCAATCGGCTGAAGTCCCTGATAAGGTGGAACTAATGGAACCAGAAGCTAAACCTGATATCGAGACTTCAATGTTCAGAGCTCAACCGCCTTGCCTAGATCTTCGAGATGAGCTGTCAAAGTTGATGGACATAATGCAAGATATGCAGTGGCAGCAACAAGCTTACTGGAAATACTAAAAAATAAGGGATGACTCGATGAGAAGTGCTCTTACGGAAATTTACAATGAACCATTTATTTTTGTGCCTGGGTTTCTAGATTACATATTTGAACCATGGAGCCCATTATCGAAAAAGGAGCGAAGCGATTCATGCAAAGACAATAATGATGGAGCAAAAGATAAGTCGAATTCTGAAGGATCTGCAAATAAATAAAAGGGGGATCTCGAATTTATTTTATTTATGTTCTTAGGTTATTTTAGTAAAAGTTAATTAGGATTTTTAGCATAATAAAACAAGAGATGGAAATCATTAATAAAATTTAACAAGTCGCGAAGTACAAAGTGTGACAATAAATATATACATGTCTAGGATTGGATTTAGAAAGAGCTTGGTACTTAATCAGTCAAATTGACTCACCTCCTCTTTTCTAGAATCCTACTTGGTGTATAGTATTTATTTACTTTAAACAATGAGGACATTGTTCATTTTAAGTAGGGGGACAAAAAAATTGAAATTATTTCCACTCAGAATAAATAGTTCTTTTAATTATGATTAGGATATATTTTGTTCAATAATTTTAAATTTTGTTAAGTATGCTAAACTTCAGTATAAATAAAGTTCTATTATTTCAATAAATTTTTATTTTAGCTTAATAATGATATAAATGTATTTTTAATAAAGCATGCAATTCGTACCATAAAATTTTTAGTTCCTTAGGAAGCATGCATGAAAGTTTAAGTCTCTAGAATTAACTTAGCAGTTTCTTGAGGCGAAATCCTAGAAAGCATGAAATTTTGAAAATGATTTAGGCAACTCTTGTTTGGACTGTTTCAGCTTTTCAAGCCAACCTTGATGAAATTTTATCCTTTGAAACCCAACTCTGAGACTATATGGCCTAATTTTATTTGAACCCTTGCAATATTAGCCATCACTTCTCTCTTAATTATCTTTAAATTGTCCCAAACACTAGACTCAGTACTATTCAGAATATTCTTTGAAAATAAGTTTGGGGGAGTTGAAAGAAGTATTAAATGCTTTAAAAATTGTAGTACATATAGTAAAATGCTAAAAAAAAGAGCACATGTACTTAAAAGAAAATAGATGTACAAAGGAGCATGTGAAAGCAAAGTAAGTTGGTGTATTGAGGGAAATTATTCCAAAGGTCCGATTGAAGGTGAATCTAGGGTTTAAAAGCCTAAATTTATCTATCTTTTACCTAGCTCTAGCCTAGCTACGTTACAACTTTTTTAAAGACCTATTGATTCAAGTTGTCTATGCTATCTACATTAGTGGAGAGAAATTGTTATGTTCAACATATGAATCCATAAGTTAAACTTAATGATTGCAACTTAATCTTGAATAAAGAAATAAAATAAAACTGGTAAGGGTTAACATGTCTTGTTAAGGAAGCATTTAGTCTAATTGTGCTATCATAATAGTTGTTGAGATTAATTTGAATGATATGTATACTTAAGTAGCATAACTATAGAATTTCTTATTTTTGAGCATAAGTATATTAAATTCATAATTCTGGGAAGAATGTTATTCTGAAGGAATTTTTCAAAGGTGTTTTCTGAGTAATTCTTTTTAATTTGTGCATTACTCAAGATGAGCAATGAATTAAGTTTAGGGGTGTGGAAACACAAAAATTTACATATTTTTACAAACCCTTTTTAACTTAAAATCATAAAGTTTCTATAAAATTCTTATCGAAAAATAACTAATTTTTACAAAATAATTAAAGTGCACGTAAAATATGAACATGTTGAATTTTAGTTAATTTTATAATTAAATTTGATGAATTTTGGTTATTTTCGACAGATTTGCACAAAGGGCGAAAAATGGCTCGACAGACATTGCTAGAAGCGCAAAACCGAGAAGCAATATGAAGTATCGAGGTAAAATAAATTTTAGCCTAAGATAGTAAAAAATTATATGTATTAATTCATAATATAATTAATTTTAATTTATATCCAATTTAATTAGGGTTAATAAATTATTATTAATTAATTATGAAAAAGTGGTCCAGTTGAACTGAACCGAGTGAACTGAACCGACCAAGAAATGGACAGCCTAAAAACCGTCCCAAGAGCTAACCAAATTAGATTATTAGCTGATTATTTAAGCTTGCAAAGAGGTCCTTGACGACTTTTTCAAGTTGCATTCAAACCCCTCCACAATTGATGGCTTTATAGATTTGCCCCAAGCCGAAATTAGCAAAGTTGAAACTATCAACCTTGCCACTTGTGTGGCCGGCCCAGGGTGGGCTCTTTGGCAGATAATTTTAGCTATTTTTAGCAGCCTTCCTCAGCTATAAAAACACCCTTAGGCTGGTCATTTTAGAAACACACCTCAAGCATTCACATCTTTCCTCTCTTCTCTCCACTTTTTCTATTCTTTTCCATTCCAAAATTTCCTTGCTCTGTTGCTGATTTCTCCTCTTGAGAAAGGGGCATTCAGCAGCTATTTGGAGCAGCAATTAAGTGTTCATAGTAGCCTTGGTCGACGAGGACAACGGAGAAGGAAGAACGGAGAAACTAGTCAAGCCACGGAAAAACACCGGATTTGATTCTTATTCCCTATCTCTTTAATTTCTGTTGTTGTTATGCTGAACATATCTATGAATAGTTATGTTGTTGGAATGGTTAATTTAATGAATTTAGCTTGAATTTAATTTGTGTTAGGTTGATTGCATTTCGTTTGTTAAAATTATTGAAATTGTGTTTATGTTGCTATAGGCCTCGATAAGATGCTTGGTTAAGTAAAATCATGACTAAGTTATTCTTGCATTATAATTGTTAGGTAAATAATGAATTAATTATTTAAACAGATTGAAATTGTAATTAATGGGCGCATTATTTAATCAGTGTATGTTTAATCATCTAAGGTAGCTGAGGGTTAGATTAGCAACAGTATCTGACGATACATTTGCTTTGCATAACTTACAAGATTATTGTGATTAAACTGTTTCAAGGTAAGGATACTTTGTTACCTCACATAGTCTTTTATGTGCTTATTAAATCGAGTTAATTGTTTGAATTAACATAGGGATGTGTACAAGAGATTATTTTGATTTAATAAGTATATATGTGCAATAACATATTTGCCTATTAAGATTTGTTTAATCGGTTGAATTGACATAGGGATTTAGTCAAGAGATAAATGGACTTTTGTAGGTGAGTATGTTCATAAGTTAGCAAATTACTAAGTTCCCGTGAACTTATTCGTAATAATATAAACATGAGTTTAATAGTTCTAAGTTAAGAAATGTATTTAATCTAACACAAATTTGTCATCTTGGTTAAAATCATATTCGTGCATTTGAGATTTATTTATTTTGTTTACTTAGTTTAAAATCTTAGTTTTTAATCACCCTTTTCCAACAAAGTATTTTTCTTCACCAAAGTGTTTTAAATAACATTCATTAATAATTCTTTTCACAGTCTCTGTGGGTACGATAACTTGACATTTACTTGTCACTTTATTATTTGTTGCGAATGTGTACACTTGCACATTTCCGTCGTTCTAAACATCAAACTCATTTGACTCAATAGGTAAATTTTTATCAATTTCCAGTGTAGTGCAAATGTATGAATGAGTCGACCTAGGGTTAGTGAAAACATATACACTAACATAAAAAAAGATAAAATATACTAGTAACAACATCTGGTGTGGCAGCCTCCTCTCTGGCCCGTATTGTGTAAGTTCGTGTAGGTGCTCTGACCTCAGATCTGGCAGCTTTGTCTTTAGTGCCACTTCAGTTCACCCCTGTATTGCTACTTTGACCAGGACGTTTGATCTTTTGAGGCGTAGTCACAAGTTTTTCACCCTGGTTATCATTTTCCCTAACTATTCTCTTACAATTTCGCACAAAATGATCAGTTGACCCGCATCTAAAGCATGCACCCATTTTGGTCCTACATTCACTAGTATGTAGTTTTATACAGTGCTCACAAATCAGTCTTGAAGCATTATGGATACTGGCTCACTATCAGCAGGTTTATTCTGAAGTTTTGAATCAGGTTGTCTCGGTCTACTCTTGCTCGGAAACCCAAATGATGCGCTAACACAGTTATCATCTTGTTTTACCTTTTTCAGTGGTAGAGTAAAAAATTATCTGGAAAAATTTCTTTTACTGAATTCTTGAACCTTCTTTTCTCATTGCCTCTTGAGATTATAAATTTCTTCCATCTTTTGTACCCAGTCAGATAAAACTACAAACTGTTGTATCTCGGTTCCACCAATCATCATCTTGATTTCATCATTTAACCCATCTTCAAAACTAATACACATTTCTTCCTCAGTTGGCACGATCTCACAAGCATATTTGCTGAGATGTACAAATTCTCTTTCATACTCAGCTACAAATATATTTTTTAAAATTTTGTTTTAAAAATTCCCAATTGATACTATTTCTCGGTACTACCGTTGTTAACATCGACCACCAGTTGTAAGCTTATCTTTTAGAAATGACTCTGTACATTTGAGGTAATCCTCAAGAGGACAAGCCATTTCATCAAAAACTCATTGAATATTTTTTAGCCAATACTCAGCTCTAGTCAGATCATCTTTACTACTACCCCGAAAATCCTCAGCACCATACTTTCTAACTTTGTCAACCGGAACACATTGTTTCATTTCAACTGTCAGAGTGGGTGGAGGTATCATAGGAGGTGCAATAGGAGGTACAACATGGGATGGAGGTTGTTGAGCAACTGGATTATTTATGATAAACTCAGAAAACCATTGTCCTATTAGACTAAAGAACATATTTTTAACCTCATTTTCAAACATTTGTGGAATTGGTATGCTATGACTAGCTACAAAAATAGTACTCGAAATATTACTTTTTATTTCATTAGTTTCATCACGGCCAAAATCAGATGACATCTTTAAAATCTACAGGAAAACATGGGCTAGATAGAATGAATCAATATCACATTATCACAACTTTATATGGCATGTAATTCTAGACTTTAAATACGCCACATTCAGTTTAAGAATCAGCTAAATCGTAGCTTTGATGCCACTAAATGTAACACCCATAACCTATTTTCGTTGCCAAAATAGGGTTACAGAATAATACCATCTGAAACAGAACATTTTATAACAAAATAGCATTTAATTTTTAACTAAGTTAACACATAAGTAATTCAAAAATAGAAAAAAATATTACATTTAGGACTTGAATCGAGCCTACAAGGACTTAAATTTTTTTCTTCAAAGTGTTGGACAAAATAAACATTTAAAAATCCTTGAATTCATTTAATTTTTAATGAGTTTTTGAAAGTCTGAAGGATTTCTACTGATACTTAGGTGGACAAGTATCTTTAGAACTCTGAAGGATTTCTACTGATACTTAGGTGGACAAGTATCGGTAGAAATCAAAATGGAAAGACCTTGAAAAGGCTACAGAATTCTACCGGTAGAACAAGGAGTTCTACCAATACAACTCTGGTTTTACCGTTACAACCCGGACTTCTATCGGTATAACACACTCTAGTGAGGAAGATAGTTTTGGCCTTAGACTTCTAATGATACCGTGAGGACTTCTACTGAAACAAGTCAAGATAGTAGCTAAAGGTCAGCATTATAACACCCTTAAGCACATCAAGGGCAACAAAAACATGCCAATTATGCTCAACTAAAGTTAACTAAGTTTTCTTTCAAAATTCACATCGCATAGTGCTTATAATCTTCATCTTTTATGTTAAACATCCAAGCAACCATACACACACATTGAATTTGCTTACCTTAACCTCAAACACCATGCCAAGATCTAAACCAATTACTACCATTCATGCCAAGATCTAAACCAATTCCTACCATTCATGACCAAACATTTTGCACAACTTAAGAGATAACATGGCATACTATAGGAATTTCTAAAGTTTATATCATTGAAAGCATACCAACCAACCAACACATAGCTATAAACTTATAACAAGTTCATTAACCCTACTACATGCCATATAAGCCTAGATATTTACAAAATCTACCAAAAGAGTTCTCGGGATAGTGTGAATCTTTGAGTTGATCCGATCACTCGATTGTCCACAAAATGCTATCTACAAGAAAGTGCAACAAAACACGAGTAAGATTTTGTAAAGCTTAGTAAGTTCGTCGATTAAACGATAAAACTTACCAAAATAACATAATAATTCAAATAGTTAGTTTAATGACCAAACTCCCTGTCACAACCCAATATCAAAATTCCATTCAACACAGTTTACAACAGGTAAGAAATGCTCAAACATTAATACAGTTGAGGAATCAATGCCCGATGAATGATATAAAAATACGACTACACGGTTAACCATCCGAGAACACACCAAAACCTCATATGAGCTAATCCAACTGATAACACGCCTCGGCACTCAGTGCCTAGCCCGTAGGGTAACGAATACTCTCGAGAACACACAAGAAAACACTGAAGTATAACACGATAGTCTGCAACAAATGTTGGACTTCGGTATATTCAGTGAAAAGGAAATAAACTAGAATAATCATTTCATCTCAAATCAATCCCGTATAGCAATTACTATAACCTATTGGCATGCCAGTCGTACTCTATCCAATGTTCATTGGTTCAGGAGATTTCAACGATAATCAATGCTATAATGATCTCATCCAGTTCTCATATGCATACATAATGGTAATATCAAAGCCAAAACAAATTAATTCATCCTAAAATTGAATTAAAAGTATTAGAATTAAACCGAGTGAACTATTCCGCTATTTTCTCTTTTTCGCGGCTTTCAACGCGTTCTTGATGTAGAATAATAATTTCATTAAATTAACTATATCTACAACAAAATTAAATCAGTTCATGCAATTAAGTCATTTTTGACATTTTACAAATTTATCCTCACATTGCACTTCTATTCGATTTAGTCCATAGGCTCTAAACATGCAAATTAGCCATTTTTAATTTAAACCCACATTGACCAAACCTCTTAGGGCCTCTCTACAACTCCTATATTCTATTATTTCACAAAAAAATCCTTGTAATTATTCACTTTAAAAAATAATCAAATCTAAGAACAAAGCTTAATAATCTTCTAGAAACATTAAAGAAATAACTCAACTCTTTAATGGAAAAGTTATAACATTTGATAGTTTTATGAATTGGTCCTTGGGTTAGCTAGATTAAGCTAATACGAGCTCAAAAACATAAAATTACTAAAAATGGACGAAGTGTTACTTACCTATTGAGGAATCAAAGTTTGCCGAACAGTGTTCTCTTCTTTGCTCTAGGGGTTCGGCTAAGAAAGAAAAATAATAGAAAAAAGATGATGGAATTTCCACTATGTTTTAATTTTATTTAAGCTTTTTTAAATAATTTCAAATTTTCCCTTTTAATTTCACATGAAATTTTAGGTAAATGAAAGCCAAATCGTCCATTCACCTTCCTAATAGTGTAGTTATCGACTAAGTACCTTCCCTTACTTATCAATTATTGTCTTGAACCTTTAATTAATGGAACTAAACTTTTGTAACTTTTACAATTTAGTCCTTTTACTTAATTAACTATCAAAACAATAAAATGTCTTAACCAAACTTTAATACGACACTAATGACCTAATAAATATTATCTGATTCATATTTACGAACCACCATGTCAGAGTTGTGGTCCCAAAACCACTATTTTTTACACTACTAAAAATCAGGCTGTTACAACTATCCCTCTTACGGAAATTTTGTTCTCAAAATTTTTTACTAGTGAAAAGGTTCAGGCACCGCAGTTTCATCGATTATTTTGTTTCCCAATGATATTCTTTTATTCCGGGGTACCTTTGCCTCATGTGCCAAAATATTGATCGGTTTTTTAGAATACGATAAATCTGGATGTATCTCAACCTACAAGTTTCAATATCCAGACTCATACTTGATGGACTCATTGCAACAGACTTCAACATGCAGATAAATTTATGTTTTCAAACATGGAACTCAAACTCATTTTTCAAAGATAGTTGTGCTTGAAGCACACCCATACATGCACATACATTTCAATAGAACAGAGGCTTATCAGTCAGTTCATAATTTTTTGCATTTTCATTGTTTTCATACTTTGCTTTTCATAGCAAAGGCACATTGTCATTTAGGCATCAAGCCACACATGCAAGCTTATTAGATACACATTTTCATAGAATTAGCATATCACACATGCCTAGGTTTTGTTTTGTTTCACAGATCAGTCTTTCAACACAAAGGAAATAAACATATAAACATGCATGCAACAGACAGAAAAAAGTTCATATGTTACTCACAAAACCATCACTTTTTCCTCACATTATGCTCACATAATCCTCACATTTTGCAGCTTCAAACATTAGATCTGGGTTTCTATCGAGTATATCAACAACCCTTAAATGAAATATCATAAGATCTCATCAAGATTTTTCTACTTCACTCATTTCTTTTCGCTTTACAATACCAGCTTACTAAGCAAAGCTTTACCATTTTCGTTACTAAGCTAAACAAATTTGCTCTCATGGTAGCAAGGCTACGAAACTTACCTTAACAGGGGCATATCAGAGCTTAACCCACGTTTCAGACTCATCCTAAAGGATTAGAGGATTTTCCCTTTAGCTCATCCTTATATAGGTAGAGAATGCTTTATGGAGAAGGAAGGGAACAGTCCTCTCATTTACTCGATCAATTAGATATTTTCTTTTGCTCTAGTGGATGATTGACACGTGTATTAATCCATGTCGTAACAATCCATTTCTCTGAAGTGTCAAAATAGTGGTTTCGAGACCACAAATCTGACGTGCGAGTTTATAAATATTATTATTTAGTATTTACAAATAATATATGGTGTAATAATAAAATTTGATTTAATGATTTTTGGACAAATGGAAGAACAATTAGGTTCAAGTGGTAAGACGCTAAAGTAAAGTGGTTTTATAAAATAAGGTAACGAGACCTCGTTTCTATAAACCGAGCCGTAAATATTTTTATAAATATTTTTGTGGTGTGTTGTTAAGGTTTTATTAAAGTTTCGTTAAGAAATTTTAATGTTTAGATGGTTAATCAAGGAAAAAGGAGTAAATCATAATAGTTGAAAAAATCAATCGCTATTAGTTTAAAGGTGTTAATTGACTAAAGAAACATAATTGGATGGCCTTAATGGATAAATTACCCATTCTTAAGATGGTGGACGATTTGATTTTTAATTTCTTTTAATTTTGTATGTTATTTTATTATTAAAATAAAGAATAAAAGGTTAAAAAAATAAGAAAACATAATGGTTTTCTTCTCCAATTTGTTTTCTTCATCACTGAACACTCCATGGAAGCCAAGCTAGGTTTCAGCCAAAGTTTTTTTCATGCATGGTAGGTAATTTCTACCCGTTTTTCATGAATTTGATTTTTTGAGATCGTTGCAACTAGGTTTAGCTGGCCCATACCTTCGTTTTCGAAATTGTTAAAGATTTTGAATTTTTTCCATTGATGAATATTTGTGATTTTAGATGTTAAATAATGAATTTGAAGTATTAGTTGATATTTATAAGTATTTTGTTAAGTGATTTTTAATGAATTTACCGATTAGGGACTAAATTGTTGAAATAGTTAAAGTATAAAGATTTAATGTGAAATAAAAGCAAATATGGGTTATTGTAAGGTTCCAATAAATTTATCTAGGCTTAAATTTGTGTAAAAATGATTAATTTGCATGTTTTAGGCTCAGGGCCTAAATTGAATAAAAGTAAAATATTGGGGGCAATTTTGTAAAAATGTCAAAAAGACTAAATTGCATAAAATGAACTAGTTTTACTGTTTGAATTAATGAATTGAATGAAAATTTTAATTTAGATCAAGAACGAATGGACAATCATGGAGAAGAGAAAGTTACCAAATAACCCTTGTACTTAGTCATTGCTATAAATTAGTCAAGTAAGTTCGTATGATTAATTAACGTTTTAATGTTATATTGAATTATATATATTCATGTATTGTTTTACATGAAACTAAATATGGAAATCTGATGATGTTAGAACAATTATCGATCCCCGTTTGAACCTTAGGAATACGTAGGATACAAATGACATGTCATTAGGGTTACCATGTTTTGGGTGTTGGTCTAGAATGTCCTACCGATGGCTGAGGTCCTGCATTTGTTGTGGATACTAAACAGCTTGTGTAAGCAGCATCGCATAGCTTATATTCCAACCGACAGCTTGTGTGAGCAGACCCATTTCATAGCTCGAGTGAGTAACGATGTAAAGGCAAAGGAAATGTTACAACTATATGTTTAGCACACTTTGTGTGAGCTTTCCTGTGTATTCGATGTTATTCTAAATGGTTCAACGGGCATGAAAAGGAAAGGAATGATACGCATATGAATGAATTATGTCATGAATCTATGGAAAGGATTGAAAACGAAATATTCAATGAAAGTATGTCTATGTTCATGAAATTGATGATTTCAAATGATGCTATTCATGTATAATGACTTACCTTATGTTAATTCAAGTGAATTATAAGTTGATGCGATAACATGTGTTTTTAATGATGCTTAGGATTGTGCCAAGCTTATAGTTGTATTATATCAAGCTTAATCTTAATGATATACATCGAAATGGTAAGTTTCCAAATGGAAATATGCTTATGTGCATGAAAAGGTTGTATGAATCAAAAGATATATTTTCTTATGAAATGGCTTATCATGTGGTTGATCCCGAAAGAGTTATGTATAAATGCACTAACTTGTGTATTGATGATGATATTTAGGCTTGTGTCAAGCTTATGTTATTGGTTGATGTTTATGCTTATGTCTTGTATTATGCAAATGATATGGGTAAGAAAAGGTAACGAAACGGTAAGTTCATAATTGAGATGTAATATGATGATATAAAAGGATTGAAGAGTTAACTGACTTACTTATATGTGAGAAATTTACTTATGCTATGGATGAATTTACCTATGTCAAGAATAAACACACTAATTCATGAATTGATAATGTTATTTAAACTTATGCTAAGTAAATGAAATGGAAAGTAAGTAGATAAAGTGAAGAGTAAGTAAATGGAATGGTAAGTAAGTAAATGAAATGGTTCATCATCTTAAGAAAAGGTTAATGATTATGTAATACAACTTATAAAATCTTATTATGTTATGAAAGAAAAGTATATGTAATGTTAAGGGATTTACTCATTTGTGAGTTGATAGTTATGCAGTTTTATAAATCTTATGGCATTGGTATAGGTTTATAATTATCCTATAAAGTTCATCATTGAAATAGAATATTATGTTTAAAGTTTATACGAGCTTACTAAGCATTCATTGCTTATGTAGTTATTTTCCTTTACTTTATAGATTATTTGGAAGCTCTATCGGTTGGAAGTTCACCAGAGATCTATCACATTATTCAGCGATTATATCGATAGTTTTTGATGTTTTTGCCAAGGTTATAATGGCATGTATATGTGGACTTATGGTTGATGTTTAGTTGAATGTTAGTTGATGATTTTGGCATGTATATGTCATTTTGGTTGATGTAATCTTGGTACTTTAGGTGCCTTGTTGATGTGTGTGAATATGACTAAGTTATGGTGCATGTTTGAGTGACTAAATGCTCTGTTTGTGTGGAAGTTCTAATGCTTATAATTATGGTATGTTTTAGAAGTAGTATTGAATTATATGAGTATGAGGAAGATGTGGTAAGTATACATGTTTAGGTGAATTTGTATGCTTGCTTTTGAAGTGCCTTATGTGGCATATTAGTTGAATGGATTTGGTCATTTGAATTGGTTGTTTTAATGCATGTTTTGATAATTTTTGGTGCTTTGAATTTGTGCACAAAATGCTCGTAGATAACCATTTGTGTTGGTGTTGGAAAAGACTTGATTTTGGCCAATATCATGTCCACAAGGCCATATGACACGATCATGTGTCTCCTGTAGGGTTTAAGTATTACAAGTCAGGCAGTTACACGACCTAGTACACGGCTTGGCACATAGGCGTGTGAGGCCATTTTGAGAGTTACATGGCCTGACACACAGGCGTGTGGCTTGGCCGTGTGACCCAATTTCAAAAGTTTCACGGGCACGGACACGGGCTGGGACACAGCCATGTGTCCCTATTTCGATTGTTCCATAGCCTAAGACACGGGCGTGTGTCTTAGCCGTGTGAGTCACACGGCCGTGTGACCCCTACAGTCCAAATTTTCTAACTTTTACATGAAATTTCTAATTGATTCCAGTTCAGTCCCGAATTGTTTCTATTATATTTCTAGGGCCTCGAGGGCTTAGTTAAGGGACGATATGCATATAATGAATGATTTATGTTATGATTATATTGATGTATGAGATGTATGTATTAAAGTTACGTTTTTATGGTAATGCTTCATAACCCTAATCTAACGACGGATACGGGTTAGGGTGTTACACATGTGATCACTAGTTAGATGCATGGCAGCTGTAAAGGCTGACGTACAAAAACACATAAAAGACTCACCCTTGAGTCTCAAGTCGTCCCTTATCCTTAGCCATTTAATCAGAGTGTATTTGATGGTGTAACAATTCACGCTTTGACGCATCACGCCTTTAGGAGGGATTTTTGTATTACTATTCAATATCAATTACACGCCCACATACATGCCAGGAGCTTTAGTGAGACGGACAATGCTTTATTTACTTATAGACTTCAGAGGTCACCATACATTAGACGTTACTTTACCTTGACTTTGCCTAACCCTCTGACCTTTTTTTTAGCTCAGAGGAGTTTTCATATCTTCCTTTAGTCCTACTCTCTTGTAGAGAGGGAGAATATATCTTTCTTGTCTTAAATTCTTTGACTTTTCCCTTGACTTTATTGAGACTCAGCAAACGTCACATCCGTCAATTACTGGTCTTATCCAAATCTTCCCAATTCCAAGAATACTAATCAAGTGCTTTCCTTTCTTTCTTAACTATTTTAGTTCATGTTCAGTTAAACTTTAACCATCGTTTCCCTATAACTTAACTAGCTTAAAGCCATCGTTACTAAGTGCCCTCATTGTTGACATATACTTCTCAACACATGATTTATTTCTTCATTACCTATAACAGATTCCTCCCATCCCATTCACGTCGATCAAAGGCTTTTGGGGCGAATCCTTCCTCATCGGATATAACTGATAATCGTTATGTGCTACTCCAGTGTCTGCCAACATTAAGGCGCCTCAGTGGTACTCAAAATGGTTATTATCTTTTAGACTAGCTTTAAATCTACTCATTTCTAGACTTACTCTACCTGTCTTATTCTTTCGAACAATATTCAGACAATAAGATTCTGCTGGGCGAGATGTTACAACTCTCCCCCCTTTAAGAAATTTTGTCACCGAACTTTCCTTTCTTGGGTGAGATCACCATGACCATACTTTGGTAACAATTCAGTTTCTTCCTCATTACTTGCATATCTCCTAAGATTACCTTTCAACCTTTAAAATCTACTATTTGGCGACCTTATTTCTGAGTGCAGATACTTAACGATTTTCTAGGAAACTATCAATCCGCAATTTGGGAATGTAAACAGTTGCCTAACTTAACTGCTAACTCAGCTTTACTCTTATTTAATCTTATTTATTTTTCACAACGCTAGTTGGCATATTATGATTCGGTGAAGCCAACGGTTTCCACCAGTAGAACTTCTTGTGCATGACTGGTTTTCCTTATAACTTGGATATACTCAACACTTATTTTCTTTGTAACCTGCACAATATTCCATCTTACTTTGCCAATCTATTTATTAGTTATACATTAACTTTATAGTAAGAGAATTTTTGGCATACCTGAGAGACTGAGCCAAGCACGGCGTGCTATGCATACAAAGTCCCTTCTTTTTCTTCTTCCTTCGTCTGAAAATCAGCTAAACCATGCACTGATACCAAGCTTTTAACGCTCTCCACATGACTCGATCAACCAGATCTGAGTGTTAAGTGTTACGCCTAAGGATTGACTCGCTTAGACTCTTTCTATACTTTCCTATGTAATTATGCGCTAATAAATTTCTAAGTCTTTTATATTTGAATTACCTCGTTTTACTTATTATTAAAAACTTGTTGTATAGTTTAATATCACATTTATAATTTGACTAATACAACTATTGTTTTTGCCTTATTTCTATCACTATATAAAGTATTATATTTTATGCGCAAACTGACTTTGCCATAAGGCTCCTCTTTTGAACTTATGTTCTATCATTGCTTATAACAGGTCGTACAAATCTCTTAGTTTTCCCTCTGGCGTGGACCATAACTCCGCCACAATATTTCTCTTCTCTATATCATATCATCATGAATTGCTGCTCCCATCTTTCTAACAGATCGCACAATCAAAGGAATCCATAATAAGTTCACAAGAACTTAGTGAGGCATTATCATACATTTATTCATCATTTCACATTAAATGTAAACATTACACTTTACTATATGGAACAAGACAGGTACTCATCAAACTCAACATGAACATGTATTAAAGCTCTACATACGTTATACTCCTTCATATTCTATAAAGAATCTTACCTCAGTCGTTATCACATGACTTACTTACGGGTTGTACTGGTAACTTACTTTCCATTTCACCTTCCTACTAGTGGTCAAGGCAGATTTCGGCCGCTTCTCATCATCATGCATTCCTCATCATTCTTTCACTATCACAAGTCGGATAGTTTTGCTTTATTCAGAGTCTGCCATTTCAGCATTGCCATTGAATCTTTGTCTCAAGGTCATTTCACAAATGATGCCACTAAGGTGTATTCTTGACTTCAGATTTCTTCCCTTGTCTTCGGAAGCTTTAGACACTCGCTTGATCAACAAATAGCTACGAAGGTGTCCACTTGACTTAAATAGCCACAAACGCATCCATACATCATTAGATAGCCACAAAGGTGCCCACACATCATTAGATAGCAACAAGGGCATCCAAATTCATTCAATAGACTTTTTCATGAAGGCGCTTCCAATAGAATTAGCCATAAAGGCTTCTCCTTGATGATTTCGCCACGAAGGCTTACATGTAATAAAGAACGATCATAAAGGCTTCCACATATAACATGCTTTTGCCTCTAGGGATCACATGTATCCGAGAACACCCACAAAGGCTTTCACATATAAGATGTTTCGTCAATATGGCTCCCATATAATAGAGAACAACCACAAAGTCTTTCACATGTAATATATTTAGCCATAAATGCTCATAGATAATAAAGAATAGCCATAAAGGCTTCCACATATAACAGATTCAACCACAAAAACATCACTTTTAGGTAATGGTGTTTTTGAGGATATGGATTTGCCTAAACTCATTGTCATGAGGTTTTCCCCTCATCGCTTGGTACTCACCAACCATCCTTTTCATTTCCACATGACGCCATAGTCTCAAACTAGGTCTTACACAATGTGGCCTTTGTTTCCCCATATGATGCCATAGCTAATGGCTAGACCTTAGACTATATGGTCTTCTTTTCCCCATTTGATGCCATAGTCAACGACTAGGGCTTACACTATATGGTCTTCAATTGCCACTGCCATGGAATTCCATATCAGAATTCGTGTTTACTGTCCCGATGGACTCACACACGCAAGTAGACTCGACATCTAAACTCATACTTAATTAACTCATTGCAATAGACTTCAACATGCAAAAGCATTTATGTTTCTAGACATGCAACTCAGACTCATTATGCAAAGACAGTTGTGCTTGAAGCGTACTGTAACACCCCTAACCAGTATACGTGCAGAAATAGAGTTACAAAGCATTACCATAAAAATATAACCCAAATCATTCATTTCCAATCAATTCATAAATCATAACATAATCCATTCAAATACATGCATATCGTCCCTTATGTGAGCCATTGAAGCCTCAAAAACACTTTAGCAAATAAATAGGGACTAAATTGGAAACATTTAGAACTTAATGAAAAAGATAGAAAATGTCACACTGCAGGGGTTACATGGCCGTGTGACTCACATGGCTGAGACACATGCCCATGTCTCAGGCCGTATGGACATTCGAAGTAGGGACGCACGATCGTGTCCCAGCCGGTGTAACTCTATGACTTGGGTCACATGGCCAAGCCACACGCTCGTGTGCTAGGCCGTGTAACTCTCGAAATGCAACCTTTAAAACCTACAGGGGACACACGGCTGAGACACACGCCTGTGTCTTAGGTCACGTGGACAAGAAATAGGCCAAATTCAAGCACACACCCACAAGCCATTTGCACATATAATCAAGCCTTAAAATATACCTAAAACATGCATAAAAAGACCAAATCAAATACGAAATTCTATTCAACCAATATGCCATATAGACACCTCAAATGCAAACAAACAATTTATCTAAACATATACCTGTACTTAAAACTTTTCATTCATCAACATTTAATTCATTTTCCATTTCAAAACTCATCATAAATTGGCCACATTTATACCATTACAAATACTTCATATCTACGTCAAAGCATAACTCCACTTAGTCTCATATAAACATACCAAATATGGTCATTCCAAACATACGTAAACATGTACATATTTAATACCTTATTAGAATCATGCCATATCAAAATAACCTTACTATTTGGACCATTTCTCACATGCATCAAAAGCATCTAAATCTAGCAATTTCCAAATGGTTCCAACAACCAACATATATACAAACCATATTTCAATCATGCACTTCTATTCAAAACCTTTCCAAAGCATAGTGTAACTTGACCATATTGAGGTCAATTCATTACCTACCATTTTGGCCACTTAAACATGCATTAACACATTTTCAAAATGACACACATCAATAAGGAAACAAAAGTACCAAGGTTACATCAACCAAAATGATATATATAAGCCAAACTCATCAACTACTATAAACCACAAGTCCACCTATACATGCCACTATAACCTTGATCAAAACATCAAAATCTACCAATTTAATCTCTGGATAGTGTGATAGGTCTCCGACGAGCTTCCAAACCGATTGAGCTTTCGATAATCTGTAACGTAAGAGAAAAATAACTACGTAAGCAATGAGTGTTTAGTAAGCTCGTAGAACATGAAACAAAACTTTTGACTTCAATACTATAATACATAGATTAGCACCAATACTTTAAACATGGTATAAACCTATTAAAGACCATTCAACTCACATTTGAGTATATTCATCAACATCACATATACTTTTCATATATAACATATTAGAATTTATAAGTCGTAATACATAATCATCAACCTTTTCATAAGATTATGAATCATTCTATTTACTTACTTTCCCTTCCATTCTGAATGCTCAATATAAGCCTGAACAACATTATCGTTTCACGAATTAGTGTATTTATCCGTGATATAGGTAAATTCTTTCATAGCATAAATAGACTTCTCACATATAAGTACATCATTTATCACATCAAACCTTTTATAACATCATAATACATCCCAATTATGAACTTACCGTTTCATTCCTTTTTCTTACCCGTTTCATATGCATAGTACAAGCATAAGTACAAACATCAATCATAGCCACAAGCTTGGCACAAGCCTAAGCATATCAACAACACATGTTAGTTCATTTAAACATAATTCATATGAATTTAACATGGATAACTATTATGCTTGAGCATGATTCAATTGGATTTATCATCCACCATAACATAACATGCTTTTCATGTATCCCACCATTTAAATGTACTTTATAAATACATGACTTGGTTCATATTGAACATATACCTTTCCTTTCCTTTTTCGTGCTCGTTGAAATGTTTAGAATATCATTGGATACATGGGATAGCTCACACCAAGTGTGCTAACATATAACTGTAACATTTCCTTTCCTTTATATCATTGCTCACACGAGCTATGAAATGGGCCTGCTCACACGAGCTGTGGGTTAGAATGTAAGCTACACGATGCTGTTCACATGAGCTGTGGAGTATCCGCAATAAATGTCGGACCTCAGCCATTGGTAAGAAATTCAGGACCAACACCTGAAAACATGGTAACCCTAATGACATGTCATTAATCATCGTACGTTGTCGGATTTCCATCGTTTCATGACATGATAAATTGCATAATAAAATATATATAATGAATCATTTACATTAGAACGATACGCTATCAATCAATTTAATCAACAATTAAGTGATTATAGTTCATACAAACTTACTTGGCTAAAATGCAGAAATGTTAAAGTATAGAGACTTTTTAGTAATTTTCCATTCTCCTTGATTTTTTACTTGATCTTGATCTAAATTAATAATTTAATTCAGTTTATTAATTTAGTTAGTAAGAGAATTTATTTTATGCAATTTAGTCATTTTTGACATTTTTACAAAATTACCCCTAATATTTTACTTTTATTCAATTTAGTCCTTGAGCCGAAAACATGCAAATTAACCATTTTTAGTGCAAAAACATGCCAAAAAAATATTCATGGCATCCAATACAACCAAAATTTGTAATAATTTCACAACAAATCCTTATATTTTACTATTTTAACAATTTAATCCCTAATCGGTAAATTCATCAAAATTACTTAACAAAATACTTTTAAATACCAAATAACACTTCAAATTAATCATTTAACATCTAAAATTACATATAATCATCAGTGAAAACATTCAATATCTTTAACAGTTTCAAAATCGAAGGTACGAGCTAACTGGACCTAGTTGCAACAATCTCAAAAATATAAAAATTAAAAGAAACAGGTGAAAAGGGGCTCACATGCATCCAATGAAGCTTGGCCAAAGCTGGAGATGCTTTCATGGAGGTTCAATGATGAACCGAGCAAATGGGGAAGAAAACATTATGTTTTCTTTATTTTATTAACTTTTTCTTTACTTAATTTAATAAAATAACATATAAAACCTTAAAATTAAAAGAAATTAAAGCATGCACCGTCCCACTATTTTAAGGATGGTTTATTTATCCAAGAAGGCCTTCCAATTATAAATCTTTAATCAATTAACACCTTTAAACTAGTAGTGATTGACTTTTTTAACTTTTACGATTTAGTCATTTTTGCCTAATTAACTATCGAAACATTAAATTTCTTAACGAAACTTTAATACAACCATAATAAAACTCCGTAAATATTTATAAAAATATTTATGACTCGATTATAGGAATGAGGTCCCGATACCTCATTTTCTAAAACTACTTGACTTTAGGGTCTTACCACTTGAACTTAATTAATCATTTATAAAACATATATTATCGTATCAAAAACCTTTTTAAAACCATAATTGACTCGTAAATGTTAAATAATAATATTTATGAACTTACTAGTTAGATTTTTGGCCCCAAAACCACTGTTTTCGACACCACTGAAAAACGGGATGTTACACACACCTATACATTCATATACTTTTCAACAAAACATAGGCTTATTGTTCGGTTCATACTTTCTTGCATATTCATTGTTTTCGTACTTTTCTTTTCATAGGAGAGGCGCATTGTCATTTAGGCATCAAGATACATAAGCAAGCTTATCAGATACACATTTTCACAAAATCAGCATACCACACAGGCATAACTTTCGTTTTGTTTCACAGGTCAATCTTTTAACAAAGAAGAAATAAATATATAAACATACATGCAACAGATAGAAAAGATGTCACATCTTGAAAGTCGGGTTAGGGGAATCGAGTAAGTAAATCAGGGATTAGTGAATCGAAAACCATAATTAGATCATATAATTAAATAATTAGGAGTTAATTAAATAAAATATTAGAACTATTAGAATTAATAATTTTAGGTTAGGAAATTAAAATTAGCTGTTCGGGAATTAAGATGAAAAAGGATTTATAAAAATGAAGTTTGATTTGAAAATAATTGTGAAAATTTTTGTTTTAATTAAATTAAGGATTGATTTGAAAAATAAGGGGAAACTGGGAGTTTTTAAAAGGCAATTTCCCCTTATATTAAAAAAATGCTCATCTTCTTCCTTCTTTAAAAAAAATTTCCAAATTCAAATATGATATTTTCTCTCAAAATTAACTCATCCTTGGTGATTTCCTAGTTATCCAAACACCTCAACACCTTCCAATTTTAAAGAAAAATCATTAAATCCTTAACAAATTCGTCATTGTTCTTCTCATGTTCAACTTCGGGTTAGATCAACAACATGTTGTTTTCTTCAAATTAAGGCAACTTCTTGACTTGTTATGATTAGATTAAGGTTTTTGTTTTTCTATTTCAGAATTTAATCGAGTGTGTTGAGAGTTTTTAAAATTTAAAGCTTTTTAATTAAATTTTGGTTCAACAATGGTGAAATCCGAAATAATGAGTAAACCTATTATTTTTATTGATTTTTGATCTATTTTTAACTAAATAGAAGGTATTTGAACTCAATTTGATTGATCGATATACAATTTTAATGAATTTCGAATTTCCGCTTTTGTGTGTTAATACAAGCTTGATTTTTTTTGAAAAAAAATTAGATTGGTGAAATTGGATGAAATTAATGATTTTGATATGTAATTAGATGATTTTTAGTAATATTGGAGTCGAAATTAAGGCTTAGAGATAAAGTTTGAGTGGTTAAACACCTATTTTGACAAAACTAGTTAAATTTTCGGTATGAGAAAAGTGAGCTTAGAGTGATGATTTTTCTACTATTTTTTTTATGTGTTTAAGGCTATTAATAATGATTCTATTTTGTATTTAATGTGTATGTAATGTTTCGGATTCATCGGGAGGTTTCACAAGCAATGCGAAAGGGTAATAAGAGCTTGTTTGACATTGTTGTGCAAGAGATATTGACTAAGATGAGTGGTTTGACATACTACATTTAAACTCTAATACACAAGCTAAGGTAACATATGCTAATTCCCACGTATGGTATGCGAACCTTAACTTCTTCCTTATGCAAATCCTTGCAATTTTTGTTAAATCGTTGAAAATATTCATTGTGCTATTGTAATGGTGCAAAATGCATGAACTTATAATATATATACAAGGGCTTTATTTTGTATACAATATAAATATTGGGTGTTATATATAATATGTAAATAGGGGAGTTGGTAATATATATATGCATGAGGTTGGAGTCATATATAATATATATGAGTGGGGTCTGCTGGTGTTAAATATATACATACGCGTGCTTTGGTGCTATATAAGTAATATATATGCATCTTATATATTATATATATATGGGTTGTGATATATATATATACACGTGGGTGGTTATACATATATTATATATATGCATGATTTTATCTTATATAATATATATGCATGGCTTTATTTACATAGTATATATTAATGGATTTTGGTATTATATATATAATATATATTCATGGTTGATTATATATATAATTACGTGAATGGTTTTATATAATATATAAATTCATGATACTTTCAATGTATGCTTAAAATTTGAAGTGATAAAGGTCATTAAATGAATATGTATATATAATATATATTCGTATATGATTTTGTAATATTTATGAACAAATATATGAATAAATAATATAATGTGGACTCTTATAACATGCAAATTTGATCGATAATGCATATCTATGCATGCATGATTATGAGATTTATGATATTGCGAGCCAATTATATTTGTGTATTGTGTTATACTGTAAACCATGTTAACTTGGAAAATTATATTATTATGGCGAATTGTGTTAATTTGGTAATCTGTATTAATATGGTGAACTATATTAATTTGCCAAACAATGTATTGTGAGATTTTGAGTTGCATTGCATGTAAGCTAAGGTATTAGATGCCCTTTGCTAAATAAAATATGCGAACAATGATTTCTGCGAGCCATGTCATTAATGATATGTGAAATGTGATTATAAGTGCAATATATGTTGCATGAAAATGATATTATTTGCGAACCATGCTCTATTACGAATTGAGAATTGCGAACTGTGTTATAATGTGCGAGCTCTACTTAATTGCGAGCCCTATTATACTGGATATTGTGAAAGTGTTAAAGAGATATTTTGGCATTGTGACTTTATGGAACCATTGGATATAGTTGGCATGCCATAGGATTGTGAGTACTCACCTTTTTTTTGCAATGGGCATTGTTGCCCAGAAATGTGTAGGAAAGATAATGGAATGTCGAGCATAGCTCTATTCACCGTAGATAGCGTGGTGTGTTTGGAGAGTGTAAGCATTCGTGCTACACTTATATTTGAGATAGCGTAGGGCTCTTTGAGTCCAAAAGGGAAGTGTGTTTTGGAGATCCATTTATCTAATGTGTGGTGATAGAGTCCACTTATAGGTGGTGATTGAGTCTCTTATAAGTTTTGTAATCACAAAAATGCTAATTTATCAATGTTTGAGATATATGAGTTACGATGTGGTCTGAATGAATTATTATACTGAATTAACTGTTAAATTGCACGAACTATTATTACGTATAAACTATTATTTCATATGAACAGATGTTTTATACGAATTGATAATTTATGTGATCAACTCATTTACGAGAATTACTTATTATATGTGAACTACTAAGTTTAAGAGAACTATTGTGTCGTACGAGTTACCACTTTGTGTAGACTGTAATAATATGTGAATCGTTATAGTATGTCACCCTTTAACCTATTAATGTGTTTATTTGTAGTATGTTTGAGCACTTATTGAGCTTTCATAAGCTCACCCTCTCTTTTATAACATTGCAGTGATATAGCGTGCAAGGAGGTGTGGAAGTGAGCTATCCAAGTGACCCAATTCGAGGCTATACCTAGGTATGTCGTTGTGTTCCCAAAACAAATGAGGAAGGCAGTGTGGGACCAAATTAGGGGATTTAATATTAGACTTATAATTTTTGGGTTGTAATTGGACACTATGGACTATTTAATTGTTTGGTTTAAAACTTTTATCATTGTGTTGATAGATCATTGAATGATGGATTATGATTGATTGATAATTGGCTTGAATAACTGTTCGACTAACTTGTAAGTGCAGGTGGAAGAGTCACTGGTCATTGAGGTAAGCCTTAGATGTTTTATGTGTGATTTGGATACAAACATGTGCTTGGTATGCATGAGATGTAACATAGAATTTGGTCAAGTCATGTAAACTATTAAATGTCTACTAACAAATTAATTAATAATGTTATGTGGGTTGTGCAAGATGCTTTAATAAAATTTCCAAAATAAGACTTATACGTTCAATCTTACAATACTATTATTAAACTTTGTGAAAAGAAGTTTTTCCAACACGTTACTATATATTATGTTTTAAATCTAATTATACGTTTTAAACTAAACATTTTTACAAGTCCCTACAAATAAAACCTTTTAAAAACACACTACTGCATGCATGCATGTTTAACTAAAGTTTTTGAGGTAATTGTCTATTAAATATTAAATTGTGAATTAATCTTTTTTTTACTGTTGATCAGAGTAGCGCAACAAAAGCCTTATTTTAGGTTTTATTAAATATTCCATGATTAATTGTGTGGTGTGATTGGTCGGTTGGTGTGTTTTGCGGTGGTTTGAATGGAGAGTCACTTCGGTGGCTAATGTGACGTTTGAAATTCGGGTCAGACCGTCCAGACTAGGTTTAGGGTGACACAAAGGAGTTCTTAGGGTACTCACAGAACCCTCACTTTTTCCTCACATAATTCTCATCTTTTGTAGCTTTAAACATCAGATCTGGGTTTCCTTCAAGTAGATTAGCAACCCTTAAATGACATATCATAAGATCTCGTCAAGATACCAGAATTACTAAGTAAAGCTTTACCATTTTCTTTACTAAGCTAAACAAATCTGCTTTCATGGTAGCAAGGCTACGAAACTTACCTTAACAGGGGCATCTCAGAGCTTAACGCACATTTTAGACTCATCCTAAAAGATGAGAGGATTTTCCCCTCATCTCATCCTTATATAGGCAAAGAATGCTTCATGGGGAAGGAAGGGAACATTCCTCTCACTTACTCGATCAACTAGATATTTTCTTTTGTTCCAGTGGATGTTTGACACGTGTACTAATCCATGTGATCAGCAGTTAGATGCATGACAGCTGTAAAGACTGACGTACAAAAAGACATAAAAGACTCACCCTTAGGTATCAGCTCGTCCTTTATCCTTTAGATCAGATCAGAGTGTATTTGATGGTGTAACAATTCATGCTTTTGCGCATCACGCCTTTAGGAGGGATTTTTGTATTACTATTCAATATCAATTACATGCCCACATACGCGCCAAGAGCTTTAGTGAGACATACAACGCTTTATTTACTTATAGACTTCAGAGCTCACCATACATTAGACAGTACTTTACCTTGACTTTGCCTAACCCTCTGACCTTTTTCTTAGCTTAGAGGAGTTTTTCTATCTTCTTTTAGCCCTGCTCTCCCGTAGAGAGAGAGAAGATATCTTTCTTGTCTAAAATTCTTTGACTTTTCCCTTGAGTTTATTGGGACTCAACAAATGTCACATCAGTCAATTGGTGGTTTTATCTAAATCTTCCCAATTCCAATAATACTAATCAAGTGCTTTCCTTTGTTTTTTTAACTATTTTAGTTCATGTCAGTTAAGCTTTAACCATCTTTTCCCTATAACTTAAGTAGCTTAAAGTCATCGTTACTAAGTGCCCTTATTGTTGACATAAACTTCTCATCACAAGATTTATTTCTTCATTACCTATAACAAATTCTGCCCATCCCATTCATCCCAATCAAAGGATTTTGGGGCGAATCATTCCTCATCAGGCATAAATCTTAATTGCTATGTGCTACTCCAGTGTCCCCTAACATTAATGTGTCACAAGCGCACTCAAAATGGTTCTTATATTTTAGACTAGCTTTAACTCTATCTACTTCTAGACTTATTCTACCCATTTTATTCTTTCGAATAATATTCAGATACTAAGATTTTGCCGGCGGGATGTTAAACTTAAAAAGCTATGATGATTTGCTTTCATTTGAATAATTAGGTTGACTTGAAAATATTTTTTGAATTGGATTCAACCCACTTGAATACTTTTAATTTGCTCTTAGCTACACATGAGATACAGATAGAATAGTGGTAGGTAACATACGATTATTGAGTAAACCACAACAATTTTCCTTCTAACTAATAAGTCTTCATCACCGCTTCAATCATATCAATGGACCAACTCACCTTTGTTTGCTACTTAGATTTTAGCTAATGAAAGGAATTTAGGGCATGAAAATCAACATGTAACATCTTTAGGTTTGAGTCAAAATTAAAAGGTTGACAGGTTTCCCACTAACCTATAGCTCTCTTTTAAAATTTCACATGATTTGTCTAAAATTCAAGAAGATGCTTTGAGTAAGAGTAGCTCTTATGCAATCCATGAAGAGAATAGAGTGTCATGCAATAGTAGTAGCTGAAAATAAACTGCGCAAATTCCAGAAATGAAACTATCGAGGAGTTGAAGAACTCAAGATCATATTATAACAATTGCTTAACTCAATAACATAATTTCAATGAATCAATAGCTAAATCACAATAAAACTTGAGGTAACTTAGTATTAGAACAACACTTGAGTGGATCTAATAGCAATAGATGATGCAATCTTCATGAAGAATCCAATCAAGGAAACAACTAAATTGAGTAGACCAAGACAATGTCACTCTAGCATAGCATGTAAATCGACAAACCAATACTAAATGCAACTAATGAAAATTGCACTAATACGCACAACTCAATCAAAACCCTATTGCATTACGTTCTTCCACTATTGAATTTCGAGATATTTAGTTCAAAACTATCAAGATTCTATGGAAACTTGTAGATGCTTTAGCCTACCAGATTGATTCGTAACATTTATATGCAACCCAAAATGGTTAGAGATTATTGTGCTCCTGAGGTTAATATCTAACAAGAAACCTTTAGATACACTTGATGTTGTGAGTTGAGTGTTTAAGATTAAATTGGACATACTAATGAAGGAATTTGAGTAGGAAAGCATTTTGGAAAAGTTATAGTGGTTAGACATATCAACAAATATTGGCTTAACAAATTATTATTTGATTAAATCCAAAATTGATGTGCTTTTTATAAATGATGCAGTCGCATACACCATTGAATCATTATCAGGCGAATTTGTATGGATGACAGAAGTTTGAATAGAGCAACGATGAAGGACCATTTCTTGCTACCATTCTTTAATCTGTTGTTGGATAGACTTGCTGGGCGAGAGTATTATTTTCTTTTCTTAGAAGAGTATGGTTGGTTTGAGAGAAGGCCCTTCGACTCTGCTTCAGACAAAGATGACTCCAATAAAAATTAAGGGATTTTTTTCTTTAACCTCCTTATTTCTTTTATATTTCCTATTGTCATTTCATTTTGCTGTTTTAATTTTGAGTTAAAAAAAACAGTGCAGAATAAAGGGTCATTTTGACCTACATAATAATTTCTTTTTTTAATTGGTTTTAATATGTTTTCACAGGTATTATTTAACCTAGCCACCACCCTTATAATATTTTCTAAACATTGTCATTTCCGCCCTTACACCCTATTCCACTTAAACCCCATCTTTACACGATCATTCTAAACCCTGAACTATCGACCTTATCTTCCAAAATAAAATCAAACCACTGACCATCCCTTAAGAACCATACAACACCACCTTATATTATCTCCAAAATCGTAACAATGACCATCTAACATCATCAAAACCATCGCTGATCACCCCATTTTCAAACTCCAGCGGTTTTGCACAAGTTTCAGGTTAATTCTGCTAAACTCACCAGCCAGTTTGTGCAATTGTCTGAGATTTTATTTTTGAGCCATGGACTCAAACTCCGGAAGCTGGGCAAGGCAATCCTACCACTCTAGAAAGAGGAACTAGGTGCAAAGACGATCATGAAGAAAGTCAGATAATGAGGATTCTACCAAATAAATAAGGGGGTTTCATTTTCTTTATTATTTTAAGATATTTTAGGTTTAATTACTTTTACTTGTTTTATTTTTCTTTTTTGGTTTTTGCATCATAAATATTAACTTGCAATTATGAATAAAATTAAACAAACTTGCAACTTATTTCTAAATTCACGAAAAAATAAAAAGTGTGGTAATGTGAATGTGCATGCCTGGGATTGATTCTGGTTAGGAAAGACTTGGTTTTTAAGCGGTCGAAATTGACTCACTTCCATTCCTTGGGACCCTACCCGATGCACATTTCAAATTCACTTTTTTGATTTTGCCCATTCTGTTTTGTGTTGTAAACAATGAAGACATTGTTACTCTTTAGTGGGGGACTAGAAATTACAATTTTTAGCAATTTTTGACTAAAATTATTATTTTTCCATTAAGTTATGTTATAGTAAAATATTGCTCAGAATTTTAATTTTTGTTTAATTTTGTTAGCTTTAGTATGTATTAAATTATGTTATACTTTTATGCTAGCTTAATTATGGCAAAAATGCTGAACTTAGTAATTGTCTATAAGTCAAACCATGAAATTTTTTAATTCCTTAGAAAAACTAAGCATACATGAAAGTTTAAGCCTTTAGAATTGACTTAGTAATTCCCTTGATACGAAATCCTAGGAGGCATGGTAATTTGAAAATGATTTAGGCAAATTTTTGTTGTACTATTTGAGCTTTTCAAGCCAACCTTAGTAAATAGTTATCGCTTGAAACCCTACTTTGAGCTATATGGCCTGATGTTTTTTCAGAACTTTTCATTAATAAGTCATACCTTCCTTAATATTTATCTCTACTTGTCCCAAATCTTAGACTCAGGTCATCTAGAATATTTTTTGTGATTAAGTTTGGGGGAGTTACAGAGAAGTACTAGAATGCTCAAGAACAAAATGTTGAGTTATATGCTCAAGAAAGCATTTGTGTATGCTTAAAAAAAAATCTAATTGTTGAAAAAAGATGTAAAATGAGCATTTGTACTCAAACTCAAAAGAAGTTGGTGTTCTTGGGGATAATTGTATTTGGAAGGTTTGAAGTAAGCTAAGTTTACGGTTTTAACTTAAAAATTATCTATCTCTTTCCTACCTTGACCCAAGCCACGTTACAACCATATTAAATACCTATTGATTTAGATTTCTGTGCCGACTACATTAGTGGAGAGGAATTACTGAACTTAACATATGAAGGCATAATTAAATGTTAGGATTATTACGTAGTTTAATCGGGGGAAATAAAAACTGATTGGAAAGCGCATTAAGGACACACTTGTTAAGGGAATAAATTGAGTACATATTTTTGTTAGAAATATTAATATTTGAAAATAATTGAGTGATATTGTACTCAAGTTACATGTGTACAAAATTTTTATTTTTTATCATAATTTTGCTAAAAACATAACTATGGGAAGGATTTATTTCGTTTGAAGGGGCTTTTTTGTTTTTGAAAAAGTGACTCCTTGAATTATAATGCAAGTTAGTATATATCATTACTTAGGATGAGCAATGAATTAAGTTTGGGGGTGTGATAACTTTGAAATATATAAACATTTACAACACTTTATAACAAGTAAATCATGCAAATTTTGAGTTTTTTTATAACAAATTTTTTAATTCTATTACAAATTTATAAAGTTGATAAAATTAAATTCAAATATATATTGTTACTTATTTAAATGCTAATTTTACATATTTTTTCCAATTTGATGTTGTTTGGTGCATTAGCAGAAGAAACAATCTTGAATCTTACCTTTTTGATTGTCAATGTCGTACATTTCCACGACATGAGCCATGCAGAAGTGGGTTGATTTATGATCAACTTTGGATGCCAAATTAAAGAAATATTGGACCTTGACAAATCTTTTGACCCAGCTTTAGAATTGGGACAACGTAATGGACAACCTGCTAGGGAGATAAGAACCCAAATTGTCCACTAAGTAGGAGAAGACCCAATTGTCCATAGAGGTGCCCAAATCAACCACCCAATACTTGGTATAATATTTAAAATGAGGCACAAATATTCTCCATGTGATTTTTCAACTCCCTTCCCCAGTTTAAGGTTCTCTCCCATGAATCAAGCATGAAAGTAGATAAAAATAACAAAGCCATCCACCCTCTTTCCTCGAAGCAAGAGCTGGCTATGGGAAGAGAGAAATTCAAGGCTCTCATTTGCTAAAAATAGCTGTACCTACTACAGTTTGAGGTTACATATTCCCGATTTCTTTTTTTGTCTTACACTTTATATACAATATATAATAATGTTGATGAGTAACTTAATTTCATGAAATAAGAAGGGATGTCACTATTTGTAATTTGATTGGTCAGTCATATATGTTTGAAGTTGAACTTAAACATTACAATTACAGACCAATTCTCCATATTTACTTCAGGTACTCACGATGTACAGTGATGAATCGAGTTATCTATTAGATAGCATCAAGGAAGTATAATTTCCTACATATTTTCACCTTCTAATCAATATACTTATAAAATCATTAAAAATAAATATTTCATCCATTCTTTTCCAATTAGCAGACAACTACGTTACACATAGCACCAACCATCCCAATGCATTAATACAATCCAGTCCAAGTAAAGAGGAAACAGAAAAGAAAAAACTTCCACGCACTTGTTAAAACCATACGTACTAGACTCTAAGTTTCAATCAACACTTAAATGTATTTTCATCATTTAAATTATTTTAATTATATAAAATTGATTTATGTGTAAACTATCAAAATAATCACTTTTGTTTACCTCAGGTTACATTTTAGTCCCTTATGTTTGAAAAGTTACGTTGTAGTCACTTACGTTAACGTGTGGTAACATTTTAGTCACTGAGTCGTTAATTGCGATTAACGGTGTAACAATAAGCTGACGTGGCACGTTAAATTATAATTTTAAACAAAAAAATTTAGGTTAAATTATACAATTGGTCCCATATTTTTTCTTTTTGAGCAATTTATTTTTTTCTTTTATGTTCTTTTAACTTTCTCTTTTTTTCTTTATTTTTCATTCTCTTCTAATTCTTCCTCTGTTTTCCTCCCTTCTCCATATCTTTTAATGTAGTTTTTCTATGTTTTCCATTTGTCAAAACTAAAAAGGAAGAAGGAAAAGGAAAATAAAGAAATAAAAAGAAAATTTAAAATTTAAAAAAAAAATGCTTTTATAAAAATTTGGTATTTGATCTGTCGTAATTTGATACGTCAAATTAGGCTCTACAAAACACTTAAGGAGCTTATTCTCAAGCAACTTAAGTGTCTTTTATATGCTTTTGTCGATTTTTAGCTTTTACCATTAATAAACATTTTGCGTAGTTTTACATCTTTTGAGACCTAAATTAGCAAAACTATGACATGGGAAACCTAAATATGTATTTAAGCTGGTGTAGGAAGACGACAATAATTTGACGTCAAGGAAAACATCATTCAGCATGGGTGTCGCGAAACTGATGCTATGGAAGTTACGATAATGAGTCTCTTTGTCTTGAGGATGCAAAACTTCTACGAGAAATCAACTTGGAGCTTACTGTCGAGAGAGTCGCGACACCGACCCGAAAGTCGCTACACCAAGCCTCCAAGGTCATGATATACCTGAAGGTGTTGAAGTGAAGAAATTGTGGCCACCACTAGTGATGTTGCAACAATGACTAGTGGATGTCACGACACTGAGAACCGCCACAACCATTGGTGCACCACCATTGAGGGTGTCATGACATCGATGCCTGACGAGTGAAAAATTACTATAGGGGTAGCCTTTTCCCCAACAGTAGCCCAAGCCAAAATAAAACTTTTAGTGGCATTTTTGTCTTAAATTTGGAATTGTATTCAGCTGATAAAAGCATTTTTGGCTTAACACTTTAAAGGAGCCAACTTTCTTTCATCTTTTAAAGCTTAGTAGGTAGTTTCTTCTTTATATTTTAGGGTTTAGTTCATTAACTTTTTTGAGTTTAGTAAAGACCAAAACACGATCTCTAAACATTCTCTTTTCCTTGGGACATGGATGCTTACGGTGCAACCTTTACAGTACTCGCTCTTTTAATCCTTTCCTTAAGGGGGTTTCATTGGAACTGCAGCTCCAGCCTATGGTGGATCATTAAAATAATTATCACTTTTCATGGTTCTGGCAGACTCCTGCCCTTCATTAGCCTTTCTAGACTCCACCAGCCATTTCACCTTGGGCTGACAGTTTTTTCTACAAGACTCCGGTAGGTTTTCCCAAACTCACATCTACTTGGCGGTTGACCTCTTGTTTAGCCCAATTTCGCATCCTCTCAAATAGTGTGGAATTCACACCTTCGTTGGTAGTCTTGGATTGATCATAACATGTATACCTCTCTATTTGTGGAGTCACTTCCTCTTTGCACCTTTGTTAGTTTGAGACATTTTCTGAACCACTCTTATTATCGCCTTTGGGGAATTCTCTACTGGTATGTTGATCTATGGACTTTCCTAGTTTAAGCCCGTGTTTACTATCCCAACGAACTACTCTGTGTTTACTGTTTCGATAGACTACCCCATTTTTACTGTTCCAATAGACTACTTCGTATTTACTATCCCAACGGGCTAATTTGGTAACCATAACTGAGCTACGGTCTTACACCTAAAATCTCTATTGAGGTGTTGCCCCAAAGGATCGTACCGCCGTCGTGGTGTTACTCTATGAAACCTTATAACTATTGACATTGATTCACCTTGTATCTACCTTGATGCTCGAACACCAAAGTGTCTCCTCTATAAGTCCCAAAGTTTCAAACATCACAGTTTGCTCCCAGCAATCTTCAATGGCGGAATCTTAACGAAATTACAATTCCCCTATTCCTATGTCCATTCCTCCGTTTCACCGTTCCTAACCTTGATGTTTGAACATTGCAGTGTCCGCTCTACAAGGCCTGGAGCTTTACTCATCACGATTTGCATTCAACAACACTATGTGGCGGCACTTAACAGAATTACCCTTTTTCCCATCCTAACTTTATCTAATCTTGTCAATCATTTTCTCCACACCAAGCATATCAAATAGATTATCATTATATGTTCGACACACCAGCTACTAATTATCAAATTTCTATTACTAAACAATCAAGAAACTCACACAAAAATTTGCACATGCACTGCCTACTCTTTTTTGAAGTACATACACACAAGTGATGTTAATAAATCACAAAACGTCATCTATAATCTAGAAGGTAAAGTACAGAAACTCACCTTGCTTCTTTATTTTTAATAGCTTAGTTTAGTCCAAATGCCAGAGCCTCCTTTTTCCAGGCAGCTAAGCGTAACAACCACTTATCAGTTATCTTGAAGGCATTCAAACCTTAAAAACCCAAAATTCATCATTATAGGAACTTTTTAAGAGTTCTTACCCTATATATTTCTTTAATCTATTAGTACAGAGAGGTAAGGAAACTTACCAGTTCCCTAATTTCTCTAATACCAGGCTTAAATTCACACGACTATTGTGCCATACAGAGCTGCCTTTACCTAATTCTTCCACTTCTTCAGAGCAACTAAAGAAGATGGTGTTATAGGAAGGAAAATGTGTAAGAAAAATTGAGAAATTCTATCTCCATACTCACACATACCTATATATATACTCTATTAGCACGATCTTCACCGATTGCCACAGTCATTTATCATTAAATATTTTGTCTCCCATTATGCAACTAGCCAGTTCTATTCTAACCAAACCAAAATTGAGATCCAACTATTCGCAATTCAGCCTCTGGATTTTTCTGAAGGTCTTAGTGGAGTCTAGATATGTGCTAATCCTTCTAATTTAACCCTAGCTTCCTTGAATTTTGGGTCAGTAGAAATAACCGGGTGTTACAACTCCCCCTCTCTTAAAAAAGTTTTTGTTCTTGAAATTTCCTCTCTTACCTAAATTTTGAGATGGGATCCACTAAACTTCCCTTTTCTCTTAAATAATATCTTGCATACCTACAGGAAAACACCTCTGCCATTCCCAATGATCTTGGCGTTAACCTGTTGTAAATTTTCCTAACATTTATAAAGCCATTCTGAGCTACTTCTGCTCAAATGGAGGGTTATCCTTTCTTCGTATAGGGTGCATAATTTTTCAAGAATTTTTCCATAGCTATTTGGTGAATTTTTGGTTTGACATACATCATTTGATGGGCATTCTCATTTTCTGATCCTCGAAGGGTTTAAGAAAATCCCTCTTGGTAACTAATGAGTGTCAACCCCTAGTTGGGAGACCCGAACCATTGCTGGAATTTTGAAATTTAACTTCCCACGAATGCTTGGTCATTTAAAATCATGTTATATAGAGAAAAGGAACTTTCCGTCACCGTATTTTTTGTTTCCTCTCCCGAATCTTCTTGTTGATTTAGTTCGTCTATAAAACCTTTAGCTATTTTCTTCCATTTCTCCCGAATCTTCAAGTTTACCATTCTAAGGCATTATCCACATTTTGAGTGACTCGTCCTCAATCCTTTTCATATTTCACAACCTACAACAACTTCATGATGTCCTGATTTAGGTTATTGTTAGGAGGAAGAAGAAAGGACTACTTGATTGGATTCGAAGGGGTTATGGTGGCAATGGGCCCTCTTCCACGCGTAGGCGTGGATTATCTGAACTCAGAGCTAGTATTCCTATTGAATCACTGTTATACGAATGCAGGGCTTCTTGTGAGGGCATGTTAGAAAAATTATCATCTAGAGGAATCCCACTGCCCAATTTTACCTATAATTTTTAAATCGTGGAAAGAGATTGCTAGTTGAGTGATTCTCGCAATGGATTCATCCCCCTGTTATACTTATTGGAGGTAGACTTCCATCTTCTTTTGCATCTTTTCTTTTGTAGGGTGCTAAATATTTATGGAATTGCACACGAATAGCTTAACGATACTTCATTGAGGACCTTGATATCTTGTTTCATTGAAGTAGTAAACACTGTGAGCCTCCATTCTTGGGAATGTCTTAACATTTTTACAAGCTAAAGGTTATTACCCAGCGGATCTTAGCCGGGACAGTCTACTTTTGCACTCGCGAGAACCACAAATCTATCGTTCAAAGTTCCTCATTAATTTTTTACTCAGACCACCATAAGTTCATACAGGTGAAAGGGAAGCTTGAGGGTAACTTTAGCTTCCCTACAAGGTGTTTTATCCCTTACGAGTCTATTTGTGTTCAATTACAACTAATTGTCTTAGACCTTTCTAGGTCACAATATGAACGCTTAAGGTTGGGGCATCCTTTAAGGTTGAACAAACTCCTAAGGAACATTTTTCGTTATTGTTGAGAAGAGTAAAGCCCTAATGAATTTAGATTGGTGGACTTAGCGTTGGGAGCAGACCCTCAAAGAGTCAAGCCCGATAGTAAAGCATGGCTTTTCGGGGCCTTTGAAAAGTTGGACCAGTCATTAGTGAGGAAAATAAAAGAGCCTTCCATCCCAAGGTATACCTCTTTCATGCTTGTCCCCGTCCATGTTTGATCTTGAGGGTATCCAATCTCACCATGTCCATATTAATCCTACTACTGACTCCTAGTTTGTCATTGTAGGCTCTCCCTTTCCCTTTAACACTTTCCAACATCCTGCTCACATGGATGTTGAGTTACTTATGGAAATTGCTCAAGAAGGCGTAGCGAGGCTTGACAGTTAGGTGCGAGCTATTAGAAGTCATCATAAGAGGCAAAGGCTAGAAAGAGAGTTCTCCAATACCGGGGAAAAGAGTGAAGCTAGTTTAGGTCACCAAAGACCTGGGAATGAACATTCAGCGTAAAAGAGGGAACCCCCTTTTGACACCTATTGATGTCTCAACCTAGGGTTCCAATCTGGGTTGCTATCATTTCCACTTCACCCACTTACTTGATTGGCGTTATAGATTCTACCCTTTCCTTGGGTGGGAGACAAAACTTCTTCCCTTAGCGAAGGCATATTGGTAAAGATCAGTATCATTTTCCTCATTCTTAATTTATGAAAAACAAGATAGGGTCCTGTCCTTAGAACTGAAGGGATTCTTTTAGCCTTCTTCTTCTTTCGAGGGCATTCGCAATCCCAGCCTTGTTAAGCTGGTGAGCTCTTGCTCAATAATAGTCGTGGAGTGGGAACTTATGAGTTGGGCTTTGAAACAGGCATGTAGAGATGTTGGGGCCAATCAAGCTAATTCTGAGAGGACCACCCTTTTGAGAGAACAATCATTTGCCCAAATTCGCCAATCCTATGGTGCCCTTATTCTCGACGGCTTGAGAGAAAGCGTTAGAGGAAAAGGTCCGTCATCTGGAGGCCCTAGAAAGAGTAAACTCTAATTCAGATCAGCAGCCTTTCGAATCTTTTTGATTGATGTGTTCCTCCATTTTGCTCGTTGCTCTTTTGCTAAGGTTTCTTAATGTTGCCGGCCAAGGTAGTGTCTTGACAAAGCTTTTGTTGGCCAAAGAACGGAAAGGAAAATGGGAAGGCTAGGCATGGGGAAAAGGGGACAAGTGAGGAAATGAGAGAATGCTAGTGAATGAATGAATTAAGGGATGGCTTGAAAGGTGAAAGGTGTGTGGTATTTATAGGTGAAGGTAAGAGTGAAGTTTACTAAAAATAGAATTTGAAATTTCTATTTCTCTCATGCTTGGTTGACAACAAATTGTGGAAGAGGAGATGACTTGGTTGCTTCATTTTGAATTCAAAACTTTTCTATTAATAGGCATAATGTGGACGATTTCAAATGGTAGACTTGTGTTTTAATTTCTGACATCTTTCCAACTGTAGGGACCTTTAACAAAATATCTCAAAGCTTATTTTTGGGTAGCCATTTGCTTGTTCCAAAATTGGGCTTTAATTCCTCCTTGTTGGATGGTTTTTTAGTCCAATAAATAATGAAACTTGTCCATTATGTAGCACACCTTTACTGGGTCAAATGAACATATTTATGACCGAGTTTTACATGGTCTTGCTATCCAAATAGAGCGAGTATGTGCATGTCCATGCAACATTTATATTAATCTCATCTTCCATGGTCCCACTGCATAGTGAAAATTAACATATTAATAATTAACATGAAAATAACATAAATTATGAGTAAAAATCATGTAATAAAACATAATTTCACATACTATATAAATTCATGTCCAATATTAATATTTAAGTAAAATTCACTTAATTCAATAACAATTATTCAAGATTAACATATTTATTAAATCAAAAGGTGGTAACATTAACATATTTATTAACATATTTATCATATTTTCCTCAAACTTTGATCACCAAGAAAAATTTAGTTAAAATAGGTGCAAAAGAATAAGATAAAATAAAAAATATGATAATATGGCTTATGATGTAGGTAATTTGCAATAAACAGGCCATTAAGCTCAAAAATTAAGTTTCAAGGGTTAATTTAATAAGGTCAGCTTGAAAGGCTCAAATGATCCAAAGAAAACGTGCCTATATTGTATTAGATTCTTATACCTCCTAGGATTTATACTTAAGAAAGTTATTAAGTCAATTCTAAGGACTTAAACCTTCATACATGCATATTTTTAAAGAAATCAAATTTTCATGGAAAATACTACAAAAGACTAAAGAACATACAAGCATTCCATCACTTAAGATAACACAAGAATAACTTAGATAAAATTAGAAATCATGCTTGCATTTTAACAGTTATGAACAATAATTCTCTCTGAACATTCATTTATTTTAACATACTTAAGTAAAAAGATTGAAACACTTTAAAATATAAATGCCTTACCCCCCTTAAAAAGAAGCAATATCCTCATTGCGAAAGCAAAGTAATGAATGAAAATTGAATACTAGGAGAGATTGTAAGAAAAGTGAGATGAGTCATAAAGACTATTTAAGTACCAAGTCTTTCTCAACAATCCAATCCTAGCCTTTTCATTACCATTACCACATCACTTTGCTTTTCCTAACGAAGAGGAATAGAGCTTATTTTATTTATGCTTGCTATTTATTATGCGAAAGCATAATTCTAACTAGGAAATAACAATAAATAGCTAAAAAGAAATAAAAACTAAGGACAATAAATTCCCCCTTTTATTTATTTGACTTATCCTCCTCATCTTCCTCCTTTGATGTTTCATCTTGGCTTTCATCGTTATATTCCTTCCAAATCTGGGAACCCAGGAATAAAACTGTTAGAGATATTTTTTAAAGTATTCCTTATAGAATCATCTCTAACTTTTGCATATTTCCAATAAGCTTGATGTTGTTTATGCATAAATTTGATCATATCCATCATAATTGAGAATTTCAATTTCTTCACAGTGTTTGAAGAAGTGACCATAACAATGGTCAACTCAGGATCAACACTTGGTTCAATTGGCTCATTAGCATTTGTGTAACACCCTAAACCCAGCCTAGACGGGAAGGCCAATTCTAGAACGTCACATTAACTTACCAAAATACAATCATACTTAGAGTGAGTTCTTCTATCATTGTTAAGTTATAAAATCATTCATTATTTGAAACATAGTTAAAACATAGAAGCTTAAATACGAAATCAACGACATAAATTGACATACACACACACATATATAATAATTTCGATTGATGACCGAGTCCCACGTCCATCAGCAGCTTAGTTATTAGAATTCCCTAAAATTCATTCAAAATAGTTAGTGTATTGCAACTTAGAACATAACATAAATAAATTAGCCTATGTATAAGAGCTTAGATATTTTTGAGCGTTCAGATAACAAACTCGGTCTGATCAGTAAGATTAACAGCTTAAAATAGTTTCAGGCACAAAACAGTTCTGGTACATAGTAGATTGGTTACAGACGCAAGTATAATACAAATACAATAGCAGACACAGATATAATACGAGCACAAATACAGAGGCAATTCCCTACCCCAACCATTACACACCATCTCCATCCACCTTACACACCAATAGGTATATAATACCCATCCATCCCTACACACCTCATAGTGATCGTATGACATGTAGTGTTTACGGTTTCACTACCAGATTAGACATAATTATGAGTGATTTGACCATAAAATCAATGCAGAATGCTTCGTTCAATTCATAACTTCCGCCCCTATGCAGTTGCAGAATAGATAAGATACATATATATAATTTAGTTCAGATATGATCACACACTTCTAATATAACAGAGTGTTGATATCATTAATATCTAGCCCATACCGATATCCAAAATCAACTAATGTTCATGATAAAATAGCTCATACAATTCAATTAAATTTATACCCACCGTACGAAAGACTTACTTTCATTTCGAACATCAATTACAACTCTAACAAAATTTCATTTTCCAGGCTCACACATTCATGTGGCTCCACACGGTCCGACACATGGCCGTGTGACTGCCCGTGTGTCTTAAATCTAAAATCAGTGGGTTACATGGCATGGACACATGGTTGTGTTTCTTGCTTGTGTGACCCAAATCCGAAGTCAGTGAGTTACATGGCCTGGACACACGCCTGTGTGACCCCTGCACCTTACTTTCCACACACAGACTAACACACGCTAGTGTGGCTTGCCCGTGTGACCTAAATCTAAAGTTAGGGAGTTACACGATCCACTACACAGCCTCCCTCATGGTTGTGTGGTGTACATGGCCTACACATATGCTTGTGTGGTAGCTCGTGTGTCGTTGACAGTCCCGTTTCTGATGAAGAAAAACGTAGAAAAGAAAAGGGTTTTAATACCCAACTATTACACGACATTGTAGAAGCACCCAAATGCAGATTCCAAGCCTAAAACAAGTTCCAAACATCCAATTTAATAAAACATTCGCAAAATACACAAGTAACAACAATTAATTTTTCGTCGACACCTTCGACTCACTACATGATACGAATCGGAGTCTACTTAACGTGGATTCCCAATATATGCTCGCTTTCTGGGTAAAAAGAGAAGTGCTAGGTATCTCTTGAGTCTCCCCTTGCATATCGAAACACAACGAACAACAAGATTATCAAACACTTTGAGATTTTGAAGAACTTCCCCAATTAGCTAAAAAATACATAATAAGGAAAACAACTAACCTAATTTACCCTAAAGTGTACCGGAGGAAATAATATCGCAACCCAACGTAGCAATTATGCAAGATGGATAGAAAAAAAAGAAAGTTTTAAGAACAAACGTAAAGAAAAAAATATAATTGGGAAGAAATAAAGAAAAATGTCTAAATAACAGTAGAGGGAATGAACACTTAAAATTCAAATCAGTTTTATGGAAAACTGCAAGAACATAAATCTTTGTTGCATACGCAGAGACTTGAACACAGAATCAGGGAATAGGCATATGCTTAACTAGTGAATTAGTAGGCTTTTTCTTGACACAAAAAGGCATAGAATTAAATTTAAACAAGGAATCCTAGCTAAGGGTTCAAAGAAAGAAATTAACAAAATTTCAAAATTTATGCGACCCAAACCTCAAATCTCAAGTGAGCCAGCAGAACACACAAGCACAGAAGCAAATGAATATTCATAAACAACACCTAATAGTTAAAACTCAAATTTTTGGGGTGTTATAACTCTCTCCCCCTAAAAGAAAATTTTAGCCTTGAAATTTTACCTGCTTCAAAAAAATGAATATTGCTGGTGTATCGAATCTTTAGGTTCCCAGGTGGCTTTCTTGGTACCGTGATACCACCATAGGACCTTTACTAGAGGTACAGTTTTCCTTCGTAAGACTTTAACATCCCGTTCAAGAGTCTGAACTAGTTCTTTCTCGAAGGTCAAATTAGGCTTTACTTTAATCTCCTCTACAGGCGGTATATAGGAAGGGTCAGACCGACACCTTCTTAACATTGAGATGTGGAACACATCGTGTATTCCATCAAGCTCAAGGGGCACCTCAAGTATGTAAACAATCGGTCCCACATATTTCAGAATACGATAAGGTCTAATGAATCTCAAACTTAACTTTCCCTTTCGTCCGAATCGAAGGACCTTTTTCCACAACGATACTTTTAGAAACACCTGATCACCCACAGAGTACTCAATATCCTTTGTTTTTAAGTCAGCAGATAATTTCTTTTGGGACGAAGCAGCTTTCAAACAATCCTCGATCAGTCTAACCATGTCCTTAATTTCAGATACTAATTGAGGACCCAAAACCCATCATTCACCTAACTCGGTCCAACACAGAGGAGTACGACACTTACGACCATACATAGCCTCGTAAGGTGCCATCTGAATGCTAGACTGGTAACTGTTGTTATATGTAAATTTAGCTAACGACAGGTGATCTCCCAACTGCCCTGAATTCAATCATACAACTTCTAAGAATATCCTCTAAAATCTAAATAACTCACTCAAATTGTCCATCAGATTGAGGATGATACGCAATATTGAAATCCAATCGTTTACCTAAAGCCTCATGTAATTTCTTCCAAAATTGGGAGGTGAAAGATAGATCCCTATCTGGAATGATAAAAACCAGAACTCCATGTAACCTCACAATCTCAGACACGTATAGTTTATCTAACTTTTGAAGCAAATAATTGGTTCTGATTGGAAGGAAATGAGCAGACTTGGTCAATTGATCAACGATGACCCACACCGAATCCTTCTTAGTGGGTGTCAGAGGAACCTTAACTATCAGGTAGAACCTCTCGACAAACCTTCGTAGTAACCTGCCAAATCGAGGAAAGTCTAAAGTTCAGATACATTCTTTGGTTGTTTCCACTCAACTACCACCTTAATTTTCTTGGGATCGACTTAGATTCCACCGGCAGTAACAACATACCCTAGAAAGGAAACTTCAGATAACCATAACATGCTCGTCGTGTTCGGTTCTAGTCTTTGAATAAACTAGAATATCATCGATTAACACTACCACAAATTCATCCAAATGTAGTTGAAATACTCGATTTATCAGGTCCACAAATGCAGTGGAAGCATTAGTGAACCCGAAATGCATAACCAGGAACTCGTAATGTCTGTAACAAGTCTTGATGGCAGTCTTGAACACATCCGTCTCTTTAACTTTGAGTTGATGGTAACCGTAATGGAGGCCAATCTTGGAAAACACAAAAGCCCCTCGGAATAGATTAAATAAATCATCAATTCTTAGGAGCGGATACTTGTTTTTGACTGTTAACTTATTCAGTTGACGATAATCAATACACATTCTCATCATATCATATTTCTTTTTAACAAACAACACTGGTGCTCTGCCCGGAGGCACACTCGGTCTAATGAACCCTCGGTCGAGAAGTTCTTGAAGTTGATGTTTTAGCTGACCAAGCTCTTTCGTTGCCATGCGATAAGGTGCAGTCGACACTGTAGCTATTCCAACTCAACCTCCCAATTCGGTGATACCCTTGGGAACTCATCAAGTGGATGCCTAATTAGTGAACCAGCAAACTCATTCTTGACATAAAAAAAGCACAAAAGGAGACTTAAGCAAGGAATCGTAGCTAAGGGTTCAAATAAATAAATTAACAAAATTCTAAAATTTATGTGACTAGAACCTTAGATCTCAAGTGAGCCAACAGAACACACAACCATAGAAGTAAACACATATTCACCAACACCACCTAATAGTAAAAACCCAAATTTTAGGGTGTTACAATTCAACTCCTCTCTTAGTTTAGAGACTTCCAGTTCCTTTATAGGTTCTAATTGTTCGGTTCTTCCTCAGATTCTGCTTCTTCTGTCTTAGTAACTAAGTTAGCCTTAGTTTCAAATTTGTTCGATGACTCATCAATTTCTAGTTCTGTTGGTTCACTCAGTTTAGTTGGGTAAGCCCATTAATGATTTGTTTAACCTACTTGATGTTGAAGAAAATGAATACTTTTCCATAATGAAAAATATAAATTGGGATTTTCTTCAACAAGTGCTTAATGTTGTGACAAATCTAATATCACAATAGATTACAAGAAAGTATGGTAGTCATTCTTGTCGAAGGGAATATCTAAAATTGTTGGCTAAGGTATGGTTCTATTTTGTTCGATATAGTTTCATGCCTATCTCACATAGTTCCACCATCTCTATGGAACGAATGCTTTTGTTGGATGCAATTATGACAGAAAGGTCTATCAATGTTAGGAAGATAATTCTCAAGGATATCCATGATTGTGCTAGAAAGAAGACTGGAAGTGCTTACTTTTCATCATTGATAACTTCACTTTGCTTAAAGGCCCAAGTTAAAACAAATGTAAACCTGAAAGGACTATATGTTCAAGGTTGCATCACAACCCATGATCTTGAAAGGTTAGTGGAGAATGTCCATGAACTACTCCTAAGTCACACAAAACTTTACTGCATTAAGATTCTCCGATGTTATATGGTATCGTAAAGCTTCCAGGATCTTTCAATTTTGGAGGTAGCTTGTTCTGTAAGAACGCACTACACTCCTTTGTCAAAGAAACAATCTCATACTAATTAAGCCTTTTTTATTGGACAGAATATCCTTCATAAACTTCACGTAATTAGGCATTTTCTCTAAAGCCTCCACCAATGGGAAGTTGATGTGAAGTTGCTTTAGAACATCCAAGAACTTCTTGAATTGCACCTCTTGTTTCTGCTTATGCTATTTGAGTCTTTGAGGATATGGAACTTTAGGTTGAAATGGACAACTTTTCTGAGGTAAATCTACAAAAAAAGGAGTTAGCTTTGTAGAATTCACTAGTTTAGGGTTTACCTAATCAGATTTTTCAGCATCTAATTTTTTGGTGTAGAAACTTCAACTGTTGGTTGACTTTCCCCCTTCTCAGTAGGCTCATCTTTAATCATAACCTCCTTAGGTTCCAAAATCTTACCACTTCATAATGCAACTACCTTGCAATGTTCCTTACCAAAAATTCCTCAAATTTTCTATATTGCTTGGCAAGGCTCCTAGCGGTATGCTACGAAGCTTTGTAGCTAATCACCTATCTAGTTTTCCAAATTCTTTACCGTTACTATTTGAATTTGGATCAATGCATCATTTTTCGCCATGTACGCCTTTAACAAGTATTCCAAACTATTTGATGACTAAGCTTGAGGTTGTTTTGGAGCTTGTTGACTAATCCTTTGAGATTGATTAGGTCTATGTTGCATATGATTGTTTGGTCCATTTCCTTTGTTACTCTAGGAAAAATTTGGATGATTTCACCTTGATGGATTGTAGAAGTTAGACTGTGGTCCTTGTACACTTCTATTTTGATACTTATTCCTTACATAAAAAATAGACTCGAGATTTGAAGGGCAATTCTCGAAAGAATGACCATCCCCACAATACACACAGGAAACAACATCATACTGACTTGGTGATTGAACTACAAAATTGTTCTAATCATTAGTGGTAAACTATTTTGACATTGAGGAAATAAAAGATACTTGAGAAAATAGTGACGTTAGTACATGCACTTCATGCACTCCAGCTACTCGTCTTCCAAAAATTGCTTGATTTGTCGGCCATTTTTCTAGTGATTCTCTCAATAGTCTCGTAAGCCTCGTTATAAGACTTAGAAAAAATCATACCATTCGTAGAAGCATCTACCATTAATCTTGTATGTGCATTGAAACTATTATAAAATGTCTCTAACTAGATACAATGAGGAATCCCATAATGAGGACACTTACGAAGTGATTCTTTGAATCTTTCCCACACCTCGTATAAGGACTCGTCATCCAATTGTTGGAAAGTAGTTATCTCATTTCACAACTTTGCATTCTTGCTCAGTGAAGAATAGTTTACCAAAAACATTTCTGCTAATTCCTGCCAAGTAGATATTGAACTTGGTGGCAATGAATTTCGTTATACTCGTGCTCAATCTCACAACGAGTATGGAAATAACTTGAACCTTAACGTATCTTTAGTCACACCCACTATCTTAAATGAATCATTCACCTCCATAAAAAATCAAAAGTGAAGATGTGGATCTTCCATGAGCATACCACTAAACTGGCCCATCGTTTGGAGCATTTTAAACATCATTGGTTTCAATTCGAATTAAGGTGCCTCGATATTCGACATATTAATACCCATGTTTAACTCATTGAAGAGTGGTACAGCGTATTGTCTAATAGCACGATCCCTATCATCAACAATAAGGATTTGTTGTGCACATGATTGACTCTATTACTTTGCCCATCATTTTGATTTCCAAAGGTCCATCTCAGCTTTTCTTTGAGCAAACCTCTCGCGTCTTCTCTATCTAAATGTCCACTCAATTTTAGGGTCTACGGGTAATTGATCGATGATTTGATCTATGCTCATAAACACCTGATAAATAAATCACAAATAAAGAATAAAGAATAAAGAATAAATTAGTAATGTTTGAAATTAAATTAAAACCAAACTACGAAAATAATTTCACAAAGAATGATTAAGGCAATAATCCCTAGCAACGACTCCAAAATCTTGTAACGATATTTGTGCAAGTGTACACAGTCGTTCAAGTAATAAGTAAGTAAAATGAGTTATTGTCTCCATAGGGACTGTGTATGTTAATCGATTATTTGCAAAATTAGAAATAAACAATTTGGTGGTAAAAACATAATACTTTGAGTTTTGGATGATTAAATTAAATTATCTAAATGCAAGATGATCTCTATGCAATTAAATCTAAGTGCAAATGATCTAAATGTTTGAATGAATGGATTTAGCTACAAAAAAAATCAACATAAAATAGGCTAGGATAATTATATTAATCAACTCAATTCATTTTCATCATGCTTAACAGTGTTCGAAAAACATTCCATGGCAACTTGATCTTCCACGAGTTTGGAAACCAAATTAAGTCCTCTTAGATCTTTTACTTATTAAAAGATGCATTTTGCTGATCATAAACTAAGGGTTTCTTAGAATTTATGCGAGGTAACAGGGACATTTACGTTTTAAAGAATTTAATCACATAAACCTAAAAACTATGCAATAAACCTAAAAACAATGCAAGATAATAGAGCGAACTAAAGATATTATGGACCTCTAATTTAGTCGGGTTTAATCATCTAAATTGAGCGTTGCACTTTTCAATTATGTGTCTACTAGCCGTTGTCTGGTTAGGATCCCTCAGCTAATCTGAATGCATCCAATCACATATGAATGTAATACATCTTGATTTTAATTCAAAACATGATCAACTAAGGCGCAAACATGTTAAACATGAATCAAATAAATATTATTGAATTAACATAATCATCGTAGAAAACAAAATTAAGCTAACATTGTTGATGTCAAGAACAATAAACACGAAACAAATATAATTAAACTAAACAACAAGAAGGAAAGAGTAAAGTCTAATTTAGTACAAGAGGCTTTTGGATATTTCTGACTTATGTGTTCCTTCGTTCTATTCATTGCCCTTTTGCTAAGGTTTCTTAATGTAGCTGGCCAAGATAGTGTCTTGACAAAGCTTTTTTTGGCTAAAGAATGGAAAGGAAAATGGGGAGGCTAGGCATGGGGAAAAAGGAACAAAAGAGGAAATGAAAGAATGCTAGTGAATGAATGAATTAAGGGATTCCTTGAAAGGTGAAAGGTGTGTGGTATTTATAGGTGAAGGAAAGTGTGAAGTTTACTAAAGATAGAATTTGAAATACTAATTCTTCTCTAATGCTTGGATGGCCAAAAATTGTGGAAAAGGGGATGACTTGGTTGCTTCATTTTGAATTAAAAAGTTTACTATTAATAGCCATAAGGTGGACGGTTTCGAAGGGTAGACTTGTGTGCTAATTTCTAACATCTTTCAAACTGTAGGGACCTTCAACAAAATATCCCAAAGCTTATTTTTAGGCAGTCATTTGCTTGTGCCAAAATTGGGCTTTAATTCCTCCTTGTTCGACAGTTTCATAGTCCAATAAATAATCAGACTTGTCCATCATGTAGCACACTTTTACTCGGTCAAATTAACATCCTTATGACCCAGTTTTACATAGCCTTGCGGTCCAAAAAGAGTGGGTATTTACATGTCCATGCAACATTTATATTAATCTCATCTTCCATGGTCCCATGAAAATTAACATATTAATAATTAACATGAAAATAATATAAATTATGCATATATATCATGTAGTAAGGCATAATTTCACATACTTTATAAATTCATGTCCATTATTAATATTTAAGTAAAATTCACTTAATTCAATAACAATTACTCAAGATTAACATATTTATTAAGTCAAAAGGTAGAAAAAATATATAAAAAACCCTATATAATTTTGAGTTTACAAGCATCCTCTTCATCCCTCCCTTGCTTCCATTTTCTTTAATTAGAACAGCCCAAAACCAAAATCTTAAATCTTCAAGATCAACTCCAACCTTTCCAAGAAAGTGCCATTGCCGCCCATCTCTATTAACTTGTGTAAGACCTCATTTTCCTTTAACTTCTTGGGTAATATTGCAAGTTAAAAACTTAAATTTCTAGATTTGGAATTTTGGGAATTTTTAATGTTTTTAAAGTTATTTTCTAGCTTTTAATTAGACCTCAAATCGTTTTAAAATTTAGCCCAATTCTAGCCACAATGGGTGGTGGTGTGTGCGCATATGTGTAGAAAAAGGGATGTTTTGTTTCTTGAATCTTGCCCATTTAATTTCAGCCTTAATTTGAGTGCTTGAACCCTTATAATCAGCCTTTAAACCCATGTCAACTAGGGAAAAACGTTCTTGATCGATTGGCTATTCAGAAATCACAAATTGGGAAGCGTAAGTGCAATTAAGCGTAAACAAGTTTGTTGTTTCGACATAGTTGTTGGGTAAAGGTTATCGATTGATTACATTAAGGAATTTAATAATTATTAGCTAATAATTTTATAGTATATTGTTGAATTATGCCCCGACCCAAACATCCCAAATCAACTGTAAAGCCAACGAACGATCTCATGTACGATTAGAATCAAAATAGGGTAAGAATTTTAACTTGTTTGTATTTGTAAAATAGTTATAATTTCAATGATTGGTTTGAACCCATAAGTGGGTATTTGAGGGATGGTTTAAAGTTAAATTGATTGAGTTTATAGTGAATTTGGTTTTAGGTTCGTATAAGAATTTATTAAAGAAAATTGGAAGATTCACTAGTGTGCTGCGAGGAAGCGAGAAATAAGGTGTGGGTCTTAAACTCAAAATTTTTTTGATAATGATAAATGTCATGTTATATTTGATAAATTAGCTTGCAAATTGGATTGTCTTACTAGCCAAAATATTAGTTTTTTGAGTGGCCAAACAAGGTACTTTTCGAGCTTTAAAAGATTGATGTGTTGGCAGAATTGCTAGTTTGACAGTATGAATGTGTGACTGAGATTGTTATGCATAATTTTATTATGTAATATTAGGTTTATGCATGATTTAAATGCATGAAATATTTGTTATGATGTATATTCATGAGGATGTTATTTATGCACAATGAAATTCGTAAATTATGTGAAGTTGAATGATATTGATAGATATCATCTTAATGCTAATTTGAATGTTGGAACACTGTTTCCTTTTAGCAAAAGTATGTGATTATTGAAGACATGTTGAACTTGTCAAATAAATATGAAAAGTATTGAAATATAAATATGTATGAATTTGTGTGACATATTGCATATGCCTTGGGTTGGGATATTTTATGGTTGACAAAGGAGTTTCGTGGAGTACCGATGGCATATTAAGTCCATATATATTTGTAGTCTGTACACTGGATTTGGAGTACCGAAGGGATTGGTGATTTTATTGCATATTGTATGTTATTGGCGATTGTATCACACTGTTTTTTGCATGATTGATTATTAGAGGTTTTACCACATCGAGCTATGCTCGCATTTGATGGAGTTTGTAAGACGGTTCTGGAGAACACATGGTTTGTTACGGATTGTATGGGCAGGATCTCGCATGTGCATTTGTCACGATCATGTCCATTTAAATTGTTATTGATAATGTTTGAATGTGCTATGGGTATCTCTATAAAATTACTTGAATGAATGCTTAATAAATGTTTGTTTAGTGTCACACCGTGCTTGTTAAGCTCACCCATTACCTTAACTTCTCAGGTAATGAACGAAATTAGGATTGGAATTGGGATATAGACGTACGATACACTTCGAACTCATTTTCATCATATTATTTTACTTTTATTTTATTTTTGGTTTATTTTGTCATTATTTTTATTATTCAATTTTTGGATTGTAAGTTATTTAAAACTGTGGTTTAGGTTGTTTGTGTTTTAGGGATTACCAAGCATGCATGACACTCATACTTGGATTAGTTTTAAGGATCTTGAACATTGAAATTGGACTATACAGGATACATGACTAAGTTAATAATTTGACTAGTAATGATATTTTTCTACTGCGAAGAAGGTATTCTAAATTATTTTTGTAAAGCAATGCTGACAATTAGGTTTTATAAAAATTCATCTAATTCGCTAATTTGACTAAAGTATAGTTGGACTAAGTAAAGGGACGTTTTCTAAAGTTAACAATAGCAACCACGGTTTTGTAAAAGAGAGTACTTGAAGCTTTTAAACTGTTTTTAAAGTAGGTTCGACACTAAGATGTCCAATGGGGCCTTCACGATTCAGTCTTAACGTCTAGGCTGAGCTTGGAAGGTTATATTTAGTGGTACCAGAGCCTAGGCTTAAAACCTCAGAGTGAATTTTTGAACCTTTTCAAAATGGGTTTGCATGCATGCATACATGAAAAAGGGGTATCTTTTAGAAAAACAAACCAAAAAATTTTGAAAGTACTTTTAATAGGGAATGATAGAGTCCGAAGGTCTGATGCCAAGTCCATTTGAAATAGTAACAAAACTTTAGTAAGAGTTATAGAGACTATTTCATAAAAATTTAATGAAATAATAATAAAATGTGAGTGCGCAAAAGACTAAACAAAGTACTAAAAGCTTTTACTTGAAAATTGTAGAATCATAAAACACAAAATTGAACGCATGTGGAATGATAACTCGTGGTGGGAGGGACCGTAGGGGGCGACCTCTGAGGGCTCTGGTTTAGTTGGATGCATCATCAGGTCTAGAATAGGATAATGAATAGAATGAGGTTAATAGTGAACCCACTACTGATGGTGGGAATATGTAAAATGGAAATATTAATGATGACCATGTGGAGAATGATCCAGTAACTCAGGCTTTATTGAGGGCTTTGAATAGGGTTGTTGGGGTTCCAATAGGAGTTAGTCGTGGGACATTTGTTGAGAGGCTCTACTCTAGTGGGGCAAAATTATTTAGGGGTATTACTTGAAATACTCCGACAGTGGCTGAGCATCAGATGGAAACCACTAAATGGATTTTGGAGGATTTAGATTGTACTCCTGAGTAGAATCTTAAGGGGGTTGTGTCATTGTTAAGGGATGAGGCTTATTGATGGTGGCAATTAGTAATTGAAGGTAAGCTCCAGGAGAAAATTAATTAGACTTATTTTTAGGATTCCTTTTAGAGTAAGTATGTAGGTATTCGTTATGTGGAGGCCTGTCATTTGGAATTTATTGAGCTTAAATAGGGAGACAAGATAGTTTCTATGTATGAGGCAAAATTTTTAAGGTTTAGCAATTTTTAAAAGGGTCTAAGGTATGCCTCAAGGATTAGGTAGCTCCACACTAAGAGCGTGTGTTTGAGGCTTTGGTCGAGAATACCAAGATTATTGAAGAGATTAAGCGCGTGGAGCGCAAGAAGAAAAGGAAGCAAAGAGATCAGCCTAAAAGAGAGACAAGCCCTACTGGCCCAAATCCATGACCTATTAAGTGGGCCAGAGAGGCTAGACCACCGTAAAATAGGAAAGTAATGGACCCTAGAGAAGAGTAGAATCGGGTTTGCCAATATTGTCAAAGGTGCCATCCAGGCAAGTGTTGGTAGAGGATGGGTGCTTGTTTGGTATTTGGTCCGATGGAGCATAAGATTAGGGATTGTCCTTGTCGTTAGGATCAGCTGCAAGCTTTGGTTCAGAATCAAGGCCCAACTGGGGGTTAAAATCAGAGACTTAATTAGGGTGCTCAGAGGGGTTGTAATTAGAATCGAAATGGGAATGGTAACCAGGGTCAGAGAGTACCAGCTCCAGGTGTGAATCGAGCTGAGGCGAGAGAACTTGCCTTGGTTTATACGACTAAGAGTTAAGAGCATAGAGATGCGACTAACGTCATAGTAGGTACCTTCACTATTTATTCGATACCCTATTTTGCTTTGATTGATATAGGATCTACCCTTTCGTATGTTGGTTGTAATGTGGCTGTAAAATTGGGAATTGAGGTAGAGGAAGCTGAAAACATTGTAACTATAGTTAGTCCCTTAGAATCCTCCACACTTGTGAATAAAGTTTATGAAAGATTTCCTTTAGAGATTCAGGGAGAGGTATTTCCTACAAATTTGATAGAGCTTCCTTTTAATGAATTCAATTTGATTTTGGGGATAGAGTGGTTGCTTGAGCATCAAGTTCGATTAGATTGTGCATTGAAGAGGGTGACTTTGGTGACTCAGTCTAGGAAAGAAGTTATAATGGTAGGGGAACATTGGAATTATCTTTCCAAATGTAATCTCTACTTTAGTAGCAGAAAAGATGGCGCGAAGCATTTTTGGCTTATGACTGAGATGAAAGTGACGTTGATCCTTTAGTTAAAAGTATTCATACAGTGAGGGAATTTCCTGATGTATTTCCCGAGAAACTGCCATGGTTATCTCTGGAGAAGGAAGTGGAATTTTGAATTGAGTTAAAAGTACTCATTATGGACATTACGAGTTCCTTGTCATGCCTTTTGGGTTGACTAATGCACTAGCAGATTTCATGGACTTAATGAATCTTGTCTTCCAGCCTTTCCTTGAGCAGTTCACCATGGTTTTCATCGACGACATCCTTCTGTACTCTAAGAAAAAGATCGAGCATGATGAGCATTTGAGAGTGGTTTTACAGATATTTCGTTAAAATAAATTTTTGCTAAACCCAGTAAGTGTCGATTGAAGGAAGTGACGTTTTTGAGTCACGTGCTATTGACTGAGGGTATTCGCACAGATTCTAAAAAGGTTGAAGCTATTCTATATTTGAGGCAACCAAAAAATGTTTCAGAAATTCAGAGTTTTTTGGGACTTGTTAGGTATTATCGAAGGTTTCTTGAGGTTTTTTCCTTGATAGCAGCCTATTGACTAATCTGTTGGGGAAGAATGCTCTTTTTAATTGGGTAGATGAACAACAGGTCAGTTTCAAAAAGTTGAAATTTGTGTTGACAGAAGCTCCCATTTTAATTCAACCAGTATCCGGTAAGGAATATGTTGTGAATAGCAATGCTTCGCATGTTGGACTTGGTTGTGTCTTGTTACAGGATGGTAAAGTGGTAGCCTATGCTTCGAGACAGCTTTAGCTACATGAAGGTAATTACCCCACACATGATTCAGAGTTGCCAGTTGTTGTGTTTGCTCTCAAAATTTTAAGATACTACCTGCATAGTGAGAAATGTATTATTTACACCGACCACAGGAGTCTCAAATATCTCCTCACCCAAAAGGAACTTAATTTAAGGCAATGGAGATGGATTGTATTGTTAAAGAATTATGACTATATGATCGAGTATCATCCTGGGAAGGCTAATGTTGTGGTTGATACCTTAAACAGAAAGGCAATGTCTTACTTGAGGGCTATGTTTACTCGCTTGAGTCCCTTTGATGATGGTGGTATTTTGGCGAAATTACAAGTAAAGCCTCCTTGCGTTTAGGAAATTAAGGATAAGCATAGTTTGGATGGAGGTCTAACACCTCGGTTTAAACAGGTTGAGGATGGATCAACTGAGGACTTTGGGATTAACTCTGATGGAATTTTATGCTTTAGAGGGAGATATTGTGTGCCTCATGACCAGAATTTGAGACAACCTATACTTTAGGAAGCACATAGAAGTCCTTATGATATGGATCCTGGTATTACTAAGATGTGTCAAGACTTGAGGGAAGTGTATTGGTGGTCAGGTCTTAAACATGAAGTGACTGAATTGTATCTAAATGTTTGACTTGCCAGCAAGTTAAAGCGGAGCATCAATATCCATTAGGGTTGCTCCAACTGATTCGAATACCACAGTGGAAGTGGGAAAGTGTGACAATGGATTTTGTTAGTGGGTTGCCCTTGACACCTACCAAGAAAGATTTGATTTGGGTTGTACTGGATAGATTGATTAAGTCTGCCCATTTTGTTCCTATTCGCACTGATTATTCTCTCTAGAAGTTAGTTAAGCTTTATGTTTCCAAGATAGTGAGATTACATGGTGTACCAGTGTAAATTATTTTAGACTGGGATCCTAGATTCATGTCTCAGTTCTGATTGCATGAGGCTTTGGGTACTCAATTGGATTTCAGTACAGCTTTCCATCCACAATTCGATGGTTAGTTAGAAAGGGTCATTCATATATTGGAGGATATGTTGAGGAGTTGTGTAATTGATTTCCAAGGTGGCTCAGAAGAACATTTACCTATGGAAGAATTGGTCCTTATCGAGTGCTTAAGAAGGTTGGTCTTCTGGCTTACCAACTCAAGATGCTTAAGAGGGTTAGTCTTGTGGCTTACCAACTCGAAATACCTCCCGAGTTTGATCGTATTCACGATGTATTTCATGCCTCGATGTTGAGACAGTATTGATCTGATCCCACGCATATTATTCCAGTCGAGGAGATTGAGGTTAGACCTGATTTTTCATTTAAGGAGGAAACAATTAAAAAGTTAGAACGTGAGACCAAAGTGTTAAGATGGAAGCAAATTCCACTAGTTAAAGTGCTGTGGAGAAATCATGGCATCGAAGAGGCTACTTAGGAGCCGGAGGACTCAATTCAGCTTTAGTGTCATTATCTTTTTGAATTAGATAATTTCGAGGACGAAATTTCTGTAAGGGGGTAGAGGTGTAACATCACAAAATATAGCTGAATAAAAATGGAAAATTATATAAAACATAAGGAATTGGCCCAATGGTTGGTTATTAAATGTGGAAGCATGAAAGTTAGTTGAAGGTCCAAAGTTCAAGTCCCACTCTTAAAAAAGAAATTATTATTTGCAAAATTCCCTTATTTTTCAATGTGGTTCCGTCCAAGCCTAGTAAAACTAGATATAAATAAAATTTTTACTCAAAATAATCAGCCTCTAACTCTCTTTTCTCCTACCGTAGTTGTCCATAACCTCCTCTCTCTCTTTTGATCTTTTTCTTTTCTTTTCTCCTCCCACAATTGTTGTCGTCGCACCTATCACCACCATTCACTCTTGAATTTTCTTTCTTTTGTCTTCAAGATTGAGAATCATCTTCATCCATACCTTACTACCATTTTTCTTCAATTAGAACAACCCCAAAACTAATATTTTGAATCTATAAGATCAACTCCAACCTTGCCAAGAAAGTGCCATTGTCGCGCATCTCCATTAGCTTGTTTAAGACCTTTTTTTTAATTTCTTGGATAATCTTGCAAGTTAAAAACATAAATTTCTGGACCTAGGATTTTTCCAGCTTTTAATTAGATCTCAAATCGTTTTAAAATTTAGCCCCAATTCTAGCCACCATGGGTGGTGGTGCGCACACATATGTGTAGAAAAGGGGGATGTTTTGTTTCTTGAATCTTACCCATTTAATTTTAGCCTTAATTTGAGTGCTTGAACCCTTCTAATCAGCCTTTAAACCCATGTTATTTAGGGAAAAATGTTCTTGATAGATTGGCCATTTGAAACTCACAAATTGGGAAGCGCAAGTGCAACTAAGCTTAAACTAGTTTGTTGTTTCGACATAGTTGTTGGGTAAAGGTTATGGATTAATTACATTAAGGAATTTAATCATTATTAGCTACTAATTTTCTAGTATATTGTTGAATTATGTGCCGACCCAAACGTCCCAAATCAACTGTAAAGCCAACGAACGATCTTATGTACGATTAGAATCCATAACCAATCTATCAAGAGTGTTTAATCATTATTAGCTACATATTTTCTAGTATATTATTGAATTAGGTGTTTTCTCAAACACCCCAAATCAAATGTAAAGCCGAATAACAATCGCACGTACGATTTGCATCAAAATAGTGTAAGAAATCTAACTAGTTTAGATTTGTAAAATAGTTATAATTTTGACAATTGTTTTGAACCCATAAGTGGGTATTTGGGGAATGGTTTAAAGGTAAATTGATTGAATGTATACTGAATTTTGGTTTACATTCGTATAATAATTTATTAAGGAAAATTGGAAGATTCGCTAGTGTGTTGCGAGGAAGCGAGAAATAAGGTGTGGGTCCTAAACTCGTAAATTTGTTTGGTAATGATACATGTCATGTTATATTTGATAAGTTAGCTTCCCGATTGGATTGGCTTAATAGCCAAAATATTAGTTTTGTGAGTGGCAAAACCAGGTACTTTTCGAGCCTTAAAAGATTGATGTGTTGGCAAAATTGCTAGTTTGACAGTATGAATGTGTGACTGAGGTTGTTATGCATAATTGTATTATGTGATATGAGAATGTTTGTTTGAATTGTATGAATTATTGAAATGTTAGGTTTATGCTTGATTTAAATGCATGAAATGTTTGCTATGATGTATATTCATGAGGTTATTATTTATGCACAATGAAATTCATAAAGTATGTGAAATTGAATGATATTGATAGATACCATCTTAATGGGAATGTGAAAGTTGGAGGACTGTATCCTTTTACTGAAAGTATGTGACTAGTGAGGACATGTTCAACATGTCAAATGAATATGAAACGTATTGAAATATTAATATGTATGAGTTTGTATGACATATTGCATACGCATTGGGTTGGGTTGGGATATTTTGTAGTTGATAGAGGATTTCCGTGGAGTACCGATGGTATATAAAGTCCGCTTATATTCATAGTTAGTGCACTGCATGGAACACCCCTAACCCGTATTTGTCGCTGGAATAGGGCTACGGAGAATTTAAAAACATTTAATTCATATCATCAATCACTTAAAAAGAAACAGTAACATACATATTGTCCCTTATACGTGCCCTCGAGGCCCTAAAAACACATTAGAAACAAGTTGGGACTAAATTGGAAACATATAGCATTTTTCAAAAAAAGATGGAAATTTACAAACTGTAAGGGTCACATGACTATGTGGCTAGGCTGTGTGACTCACACGGGCGAGAGACACGCCCGTGTTTTAGGCCATGTGGACATTCAAAGTAGGGATACACGGCCATGTCCTGGCCCATATCCGTGCCCGTAAAGCTCACTGACTTGGGTCACACGGCCAAACCACGTGCCGGTGAGCTAGGCTGTGTACCCCTCAAAATGGCTTCATATGCCCGTGTGCTAGGCCGTGTAACAATCTGACTTGCAACCCTTTGAAAGCTACAGAGGACACACGCTCGTGTCTCTTCCTGTGTGGACCAAAAATAGGCCATTTTTAAGCCATTTTTCTCACCCAACCTAGCATGTACCTACTAACACTTTTGCACATATTACAAGCCTTCAAAAAATGCACCAAAACCATACATAATCAAACGATTCAAATAAGGTATAACAACATACAACTAATATGCCCAATGGCACCTCAAACTCATCATCTAAATATATACCATTACATATTCAAATTAGCACAAATTTTCAACTAACTTTTAATTAAGCTTGCATCAACGAGAGACCATTTATTTTACCTAACAAAACATACCAAATATACCATTCAACAATTTGCACAAAAGATCATATATGTCATTTATAGCAAATGTACCAAATTACCACATTCATACCAACCATAAGACATTTCTTATATGTATACTTAATCAATCATTTTAACTTAAAACATTTTTAGCATAATAAGCCATGTTATCAACCAATTTAAGGCCATTTATACATGCCAAAATCCAAACCTTTGTCAACATTCAAAATACCATAATCACAACCAAGATACCATAACACAAGGCAAACCATATGGTTATTTCAACAACCAAAACACATAGGCCAAACATTAGCCAAAAATGCCTATACATGTCATTATAACCAAAATCAAAACATCCAAAAGTACAGATAAAGCCAATGGATAGTATGATGGATCTCTGACTAGTTTCCAACTTGATTGAGCTTTCGATAACCTGAAAAGTAAAGGAAAAAAAGTACGTAAGCAATGAATGCTTAGTAAGCTCGTATAAACTTTAATCATATCAATCCATTTCAAATATGAAATTTATACATATGAAGAATAATCCAATACCGATACCGTAAGATTCATGAAGCCATATTCAACAACTCACAAAGTGAATAAATCCACAACATCACTTATACATATCATCCCTAGCATAATGGGATTTTAAATAACTTTAAACCCTTTCAAATTTTCTTTTTCTCATTTGCATTACATTACTTTCCATTACATTTACACTCATTAGCTCAAATAACAACATCAATTCAATTCATCATTCCCTTTTTCATCATTCTGCATTCAGGTATGAACTTACTATTTCATTACCTTTCCACACCCGTTTCATATGCATAACACACAAGACATAAGCATATCCTTCAATCATAGCCATAAGCTAGTGGATTTAAACATAATTTTTTTGGAACTAACCACACGATAAACCATTTCAGTAGGAATTACACAATTTAAACCTTACCACCCTTTCATGACCACAAGCATATTTCCATTTATGAATTTATCATTTCAATGCATAACTTATAAGTTTAACGTGGCATAATCCAACCACAAATTGGCCAAAGGCCTAGCATATACACCAAATATGTTAGCCAAATAAACATTTAACATAAGCATTATAAACATAGATAAGCACAACATTTATTCATGTATCATATACATATATCATCCATTTCCACTTTCAATATACCATGTAATACCATTTCAATGAAATTCACATGTATCTATATCTTAGTTCATATCGAACTCTTACCACTTCATATCCGAATAATGCCCATTGAACTATTCAGAATACTGTTGGATATCCAATATAGCTCACACATAGTTTGCTAGCTCATATAACTGTAATCCGTCAATTCATGTATATGTATGCTCATACGAGCTGTGAATTGGTATGCTCACTCGAGTTATAGATCGGTATGCTCTCACAAGCTATAAATCAATATGCTCACACAAGCTGTGCGTCGAAACGTAGCTACAAGATGTTGCTTACACGAGCTGTGAAGTATCCGCAACACATGCAAGACCTCAGCCATTGGTAGGACGTTCAGGAATAGTATCCAAATCATGTAAACCCTAATGACATGTCATTGGTATCCTATGAATTCCTAAGGTTCAAATGGGGTTCGATAATCATCGTACGTTATTGGATTTACGTCGTTTCATAACACGATAAATTGCATACTAACATATATATATTTATTTAATCACAATATAATCACATATTAACATTCAATTTAATTAAAATTATACAGAATACAGTTCATACGAACTTGCCTGGCTAAATTGTAGAAAGACCAAAGTTCAAGTGCATTTTATAAATATTCATTTTCCTCGATTTTCCACACGGTCTTGATCTAAATTAATAATTTCATTCAATTTATCAATTTAGGCAGTAAAACAATGTATTTCATGCAATTTGGTCATTTTTTACATTTTTACAAAATTTCCCCTACAGATTTACTTTTATTCAATTTAGTCTTTGAGCCCAAAACATGCAAATTAACCATTTTTACCCAAAATTGAACTTAGCTGAATGTTCATGGTATCCAAAACAACCCATTTGTACAACAATTTTACATTAAATCCTTGTACTTTTATTAATTTAACAATTTAGCCTAGAAACGTAAATGAGTTAATTAGGATTAGATTGGCATTAGGGTATGAATTTAAAAGAAAATTCAATTAATTATTGTAAATTAGTGCTATGATTAATAATGTAAATTATTACTATTTTTTTCGTAGCTAACAAGGAACTCGAGGCATCGACATGGAGAGGAAAGGAGAAAGCTGTCGAGGACTAAAACTAGAGATTTACGGTTTGTCTTACTATAATTCAAATCAATTATTATTAAATGTTATATTTAAATTTATATGTATGGTAAGTGAAATATAAGGTAAGCATTATTATTAAGTTGAAAAAAATTCAATCGAATGATGAATAAAATTCAATCGAATGATGAATATATGTGTGGAATTGAATTGAATATTGACTTGAAAAATGGAAAAGTGAATTTTAAATTTAATTGTGATTGACAGTGAAAAAGTGGAATTGAATTGAAATGTAAATTTGGAGACCCTATTAACTAGTCGGGTTGAGTCGGATATAGTTGGCATGCCATAGGATTGGAAGAGTTCAGGGATACTTCGACCTCAAGTCGATGAGACACTAGGTGTCACTATATTTCTTCGGATAGATTCGATGAGGTACTGGGTACAAACTTTCTTCGGCTTTGCTGATGAGACACTGGGTGTCAACTATTGCTGCGTACTATCCGATGAGGCATTGGGTGCCATACTAGAATGTTTGGCTGGATCCGTGTATCCGTCAAAGTCTGAGTTTTGTTAATAGGGGTAAATAATGAAATGATAAACCGAATGAGTTGATTAATTGTGCTACCAAAATGAGATGAAAAAGTTGAATTGTGAATTAAAATGTGATATAGATTGGGAAATGAACCTAAGGTTCATGATGTATCCAATTTCAAATTGTGGATATATGATATTAATTGATTAATTGTTATTGCTGAAATATGAAATTTGAGTTTAAATTTGTATGTATGATTTATGCATTACATGTTTATCATTATAATTTGAATTATGGTAATACCACTGAGTATGAAATACTCAGCGTACGGTTGTTTCTATGCGCAGGTTGTTAGAAGTCAAAGGTCCCAGTTCAGCGTCCAAATCAATCCCGACTTCAACATAACTTCGGTGATGGATGTTTCTTTTGGTAAATGTGGCATGTACTTTGGCTTTATTAAAGATTCTTGAAAGTTTTGGTTGTAAAGAATTGGTCTCTAATGTTTGAATGATAAATGAAATGTTAAGTTATAAAAATATATGTTTAGGTTATTTGAATACGAAATTGTATGAATTGTGATATTGGTTTTGAATTGGATGCGGTTGAAATTGCAGGGAAGGTTAAACATTTATAAAGGGGTTATATTGAGCTCGCACAAAAAATATATATATCCCTAAACACCCACATCACTCCTAACTCATATTTTGGGCTTGGAGGGTCCATCTAAGGGATTTTGAGATTATTTTATATTATGTTTGATAATTATTTGTATATTAATTGTCAATTATCTGATAGGTCCGGTAATGCTTTATAACCTTATTTCGATGACGGTTTAGGGTTAGGGGGTGTTATATTTTGTTAGTATCAGAGCTATCAAGTTTAGCCGATTCTCAGCCTAAATTGGGCTCGAAAATTGAGTCTATATGTACATGCCACTGTCGAGTCAAAATTGAGTCGGGATTTTTGGATGCGGACTTATTTGTTTGTTTTCGTTTTATAGATTAAAGATGTCTGATGAAAGAATAGAAGATATTGATTAGGAAATATATACTGGAGATGAAGAATCATATGGGTTAAATGAAATCGAGTTGGTAACACCTAGTATAAACCCTGTAAGAAATCAACCTACTAGAGTTGATAAAAGAAATGATAGAGATGATTCTAATATATTACGAGTAATTGCCGATGTATTACAAAGAGTAGCAGGAATTGCTCTTCCTACGACTTCAGTATCAACTCAAAGATGGGCCCCAACAAAGGAATTGAGAAAAATGGTGCTACTGAATTTATGTCGGTCCATTCGCAGCTAAAAATTGGATAGAGTCGGCTAAAAGAATTTTAGAACAATTGGGCTATACCCCCGGGAGTGTTTGATTTGTGTTGTATCTTAGCTACAAGGGGAACCTTCTTTATGGTGGGAATCAGTGGTTCGACATCTACCAGAGGATCAGATAACATAGGACCTATTTCAGAAGGAATTTTAAAAGAAATATGTCGGGGAGATGTATATGAAAGATATGAAACAAGCGTTTTTAATGTTACAATAGGGTGATATGTCGGTAATAGATTATGAGAGGGAATTCTCGAGACTCAGCAGATATTCCTCTGAGTTTATTCCAACACATGTTGATAGTTGCAAAAGATTTTTACGGGTTTGTGAGACGAGATCAAGGTACAATTAGTATCTCATCGGATTACTGAGTTCGTAGATTTGATTGAGTGAGCCAAAATGGTAGAGCAAGTGTTAGGCCTCGACAAAAAGACTGAAAGTGTTAGATTAACCGAGAAATGTACGGGAACTACTAGCTCAAATTTGCAGCCAAAAAGATCAAAAGAATCTCAATGTGGATAGAAATCCAATTTTAGATCAGATAGAGGCTGTAGAAGTAGAGGGAAACAGACAATAGTATCTACTAGTAGTGTGAGAGGTCTACGTCGGAGTGTAGAAATTCCAGACTGTCAGCACTGTGAAAAGAAACACAGAGGGCAATGCTGGAAATTAACTAGAGGTTGTTTCCAATGTAGTTCTACAAATCATTTCATCAGAGACTGTCCAAAAATTGATAGTGCTGCACCAGTAACATCACAAAGATCAGTATCTACAGTTAGGACAGAGGTTCTGGTATAGGTTGTTCAGCTTCTAGAGGAGGTGGTGCTAGGAAAAGCAGTGACATTGTTACTCAGCGGTCCGAGGCCAGAGTACCAGCCAGAGCTTATGTGGTTAGAACTCAAGAAGAAGACGATGTCCACGACGTAGTAACAGGTATATTTTTACTGTATTCTGAGCTTGTTCATGCTTTGATTGATCCCGTATCTTCACACTCTTATATAAATTCAAAATTAGTTCAATTGGAAAAATTTAAATCTGAGATGTCTAGAGTGTCTATAGAGGTGTCCAGTCCGTTAGGGCAAATAGTGTTAGTGAATCAAATATGTCCGAGATGCCCGTTGGTCATATAGAATAAAACCTTTCCTATTGATTTGTTGATCATGCCATTTTGGGATTTCGATGTAATATTGGGGATGGATTGGTTATCCAAATATGGGGTGATTTTGGATTCCTATAAAAAGAAATTTAGTATTCAAACAGAAGGTGGAGATCGGATCGAAATAAATGGTATCTGTACTAGTGAACTGGCACGTATTATTTCAGCAATAAAGTCTACTAAATTACTGCAATAGAGTTGTTCAACATATTTTGCATATGTTATCAATTTAGATTTAGTTGGAAGCCAGTGCAGTAAAATTCAGATAGTATGTGAGTTTCTTGACGTATTTCCCGAAGAATTACCGGGTTTGCCACCAGATAGGGAGGTTGAGTTTACTATAGAGGTTTATCCGGGTATGGCTCTAATATCTATACCTCCGTATCGGATGTCACCTACAGAGTTAAAGTAGTTGAAAATATAGTTGCAAGGCTTGTTAGACCGTGGCTTTATTCGACCGAGCATATCACCTTGGAGAGCTCCAGTATTATTGGTTAAGAAAAAATATGGATCAATGTGATTATGTATTGATTACCGGCAATTGAACCAGGTAACAATAAAAAAATAAGTATCCATTGCCTCGCATCGACGATTTTTTTGATCAGTTGAGAGGAGCTTTTGTATTCTCGAAGATTAACCTAAGGTGAGGCTACTATCAGTTGAAGGTAAAAGAAAGTGATGTACCGAAGATAGCTTTCCATACGAGGTATGGTCACTACGAGTTCTTAGTATTGCCATTCGGGTTGACAAATGCCCCAGCCACTTTTATGGATCTTCTGAATCATATTTTTTAGTCGTATTTAGACCAGTTTGTAGTGGTTTTTAGTGATGATATAATGGTTTATTCGAAGTCAGAGTCAGAGCATGATCAACATCTCAAGACTGTACTATAGATGTTACGGGAAAAGTAGTTGTATGGAAAGCTCAAAAAATGTGAGTTCTGGTCATCAGAAGTTGTATTTTTGGGACATGTGGTATTGACAGATGGAATCAGAGTTGATTCGAAGAAGATTGAAGCAATTGTTCAGTGGAAAGCACTGAAGAATGTATCTGCGTTACGTAGTTTTCTTGGTTTAGTCGGGAATTACAAAAGATTAGTGAATGGATTTTCGAAGATAGCTTTGCCGATGACCAAGTTATTACAGAAGAATGTTCCTTTTATCTGTGATGATCAGTGCCAGAGAAGTTTTGAAACATTGAAGCAAATGTTAACCGAGGCACTAGTTCTAAGATTACCAGAATCGGGTAAGCATTTTTTAGTATACAGTGATGCTTCTTTTAATGGTCTGGGTTGTGTTTTGATGCGGGACTAGAAGGTAATAGCCTATGCATATTGACAATTGAAACCACACGAGCATAACTATCCGACTCATGATTTGGAGCTAGCAGCTGTAATTTTTGCATTAAAGATTTGGAGGCATTATCTTTATAGTGAAAAATGTTATATATATACCGATCATAAAAGTCTCAAATACCTTCTGTCTCAAAAGGAGTTGAATTTGAGGTAGAGACAGTGGATTCAGCTTCTGAAGATTATGATTGTGTCATAGATTATCATCAGGGAAAGAAAAACGTGGTAGTTGATGCACTAAGTAGAAAGCTACAATAGAATTAAGAGCAATGTTTGCACGACTCAGTATCAGTGATGATGAGTGTCTTTTGGCCGAGTTGAGAGTAAAGCCAGTAATGTTTGATCAGATCAGATCAGCACAGTTAGAAGATAATAGGTTGTTGTAAAAGAGAAAGATGGTACAGAATGGCCCAGTAGAAAATTTCAGTGTTGATGATTATGATTGTTTGGGATTCCGAAATCGGATTTGTATTCCAACTACTTTTGAGCTTAAAGAGTTGATTCTTCGAGAAGCACACGATAGCCCTTTCGCATTGCACCCTGGAGGAATGAAAATTTATTAGAATTTACGAGAACTATACTGGTGGCCAGGAATGAAAAGGGATATAGTTGAGTATGTTGGTAAATGTTTGACATGTCAGCGGGTAAAAGCGGAACATCAGGTACTGATAGGTCTACTTCAACCTATTAGTATTCCGGAGTGGAAATGGTATCACAATGGATTTTGTTACATGATTCCCATTGTCAGCAAGTAAAAAGAATGTCATTCGGGTGATAGTTGATAGACTTACCAAGTCAGCACACTTCATAGCGGTCAGAACTGATTGGTCATTGCAGAAACTAGCCGAAGTATATATTCGGGAGATTGTGAGATTGCATGGTATTCTGATATCGATAATCTCAGATTCGGATCCTTGGTTTACATCGAGATTTTGGAGGCAATTACATGAATCGTTGGGTACACGGCTTAGTTTCAGTACTTCATTTCATCCGCAAACCGGCGGACAATCAGAGCGAGTAATTCAGATACTAGAAGATATGATTCGAGCTTGTATCATCGATTTTGAATTAGGTTGGGAACGTTATTTGCCATGAGCTAAATTTGTTTACAATAATAGTTTCCAATCAAGTATTCAAATGGCCTCGTATGAAGCATTATACGGTCAAAAATATAGATCACTAGTGTGTTGGACAGAATTGAATGAAAGGAAAGTGATTGGACCAAAATTAATTTAAAAAACTGAGGAAATAGTTAAGAAGATTCAGGAAAGAATAAAGGCAGCCTTTGATAGACAGAAGTCTTATGCCGAATTAAAGTGTCGAGACATTGAGTATTCAGTCAGGGACAAATTATTTCTTAAAGTCTCTCCTTGGAAGAAAGTATTGAAATTTGGCCGAAAAGGAAAATTAAGTGCTTGTTACATTGGGTCGTACGAGGTTATAGAAAGAATTGGGCCGGTCGCTTATCGGTTAGCTCTACCTTTGGAATTACAAAAGATTCACGATGTTTTTCATGTTTCAATGCTTATCGGATCCTTCTCATGTTATTCCCACTGAAGACATTGAAATTTGATCTGATTTAACTTACGAAGAAGAGCCGGCTCAAATATTAACTTGAGAAGTGAAAGAATTAAGAAATAAATGGGTTCCCTTAGTAAAAGTTTTATGGAGAAGTCATAGTGTGGAAGAAGTAACTTGGGAACCGGAAGAGACGATGAGAGCACAATATCCTCATCTCTTTTCAGGTAAATTTCGAGGACGAAATTTATTAAGGGGGAGAAATGTAATGACCCAAAATTCACGGGCATAAAATATCGGGCCTTTGTCTTAGAAAATTCAACTTGTAGATAATTATTAGAAATACCTATGAGTTTATTAGTGTGTTTAATCAGGTTTTAATTAGGTGAATTTCGCTTAATTTAGGTTAATTAGCAAAAAGGACTAAATTGAGTAAAGGGTAAAATTTAATTATAGATTAAAAGAGAGTATAAAGGATCAAAATGGTAATTAAGCCTATTTAAGAATTTGAGGCGGCAATTACTTCATAAAAATATTTGATGATTTGATTATATAAATATCTTAATAAATGATAATGAATATTATTATTTTATTAGATGATGTAATTTATATTAATTAAAATTATGATATTATATTATAAATTAAATCAAATTGTGACAAATGTAGGGTATTAAAGTTGTACATATGTAATAATATATGTATATACATTTGTATTATAATTATTATATTATGGAATAAAATAAATTAAAGACAAGTGTATGGTGATTAAATTAAACATGTGTAAAATATATAAAAACACACTTGTAATAAAATAAAATACTTTCTTCTAGTTTAAGTAAAAGATATTTATGAATTAAATATTATTATAATATTATTAACTAATACATAAAAGAAATAAAGTAAAAGAATAAAAGAAATAAAGAAGAAAAGAAACAGAGACCATTCGAAACAGGGGAAGGAAAAAGAAAGAAAGAAACATAGAAGGAAAAACTAGGGTTTGAGGCTTTAAGCTTTAATTTGGTAATTTTCTTTTAATTTTGATGTTTTAGAAGTCTTAGAACAAATTTTTGTTGAATTTAAGCTAAAATTTTTTAAGTTCTTAGATTTTTGAACATGATTCATGTTGAACAAATTGTTGAATTAGGGGTTTGGTTGATAGAATTTCTAGTTAAAATTGATAAAAGGATTAAATTGTAACCTAGGTTATAAGTTTTACATAGTTGGGATGAAATTGAAAGAAGTTTAAAATTACGGTTTTAATATGAACATTGAATAGTTAAGTTGAATATGGCAAGATATTAAGTAGAAATGAAGTGTGGATTGAGTTAGAAAAGTAAATGAGTTAATTAGGATTAAATTTGAATTAGGGTATAAATTGAAAATAAAATTCAATTAATTATTGTAAATTAGTGCTATAATTAATAATGTAAATTATTATTATTATTATTTTCGTAGCTAACAAAGAACCCGAGGCATCAACATCGAAAGGAAAGGAGAAAGCTATCGAGGACTAAAACTAGAGATTTATGATTTGTATTACTTTAATTCAAATAACTTATTATTAAATGTTATATTTAAATTTATATGTATGGTAAGTGAAAAATAAGGTAATTATTATTAAGTTGAAAGGAATTCAATCGAATGATGAATATATGTGTGGAATTGAATTGAATATGGACTTAAAAAATGAAAAAGTGAATTTTGAATTGAATTGTGATTGAAAGTGAAAAAGTGGAATTGAATTGAAATGTGAATTTGGAGACCCTATTAACTAGTCGAGATGAGTCAGATATAGTTGGCATGCCATAGGATTGGAAGAGTTAGGGATACTTCGACCTCGAGTCAATGAGACACTGGGTGTCACTATATTTCTTCGGATAGATTTGATGAGAAACAGGGTACCAACTTTCTTCGGCTTTGTCGATGAGACACTGGGTGTCAACTATTGCTTTGAACTATCCGATGAGGCACTGGGTGCCATATTAGAGTGTTTGGCTGGATCCATGTATCCGTCAAAGTCTGAGTTTTGTTAATAGGGGTAAATAATGAAATGATAAACCGAATGAGTTGATTAATCGAGCTACTGAAATGAGATGAAAAAGTTGAATTGTGAATTGAAATGTGATATGAGATTGGGGAATGAACCTAAGGTTCATGATGTGTCCAAGTTCAAATTGTTGATATATGATATTAATTGATGAATTGTTATTGCTGAAATATGAAATTTGAGTTTAAATTTGTATGTATGATTTATGCATTACATGTTTATTATTGTTATAATTTGAATTATGGTAATACCACTGAGTATAAAATACTCAACGTACGGTTGTTTCTGTGCGTAGGTCGTTAGAAGTCAAAGGTCCCAGTTCAACGTCCAAATCAATCCCGACTTCAACATAACTTTGGTGATGTATTTTTCTTTTGGTAAATGTGCCTTATTACAGAGTCTTGAAAGTTTTGGTTGTAAAGAATTGGTCTCTAATGTTTGAATGATAAATGAAACGTTAAGTTATAAAAAGATATGTTTAGGTTATTTGAATACGAAATTGTATGAATTGTGATATTTGTTTTGAATTGGTTGCGGTTGAAATTGCAGGGACGGTTAAACATTTATAAAGGGGTTATATTGAGCTCGCACCAAAAATATATATATCCCCAAAGACCCAAATCACTCCTAACTAGTATTTTGGGCTTCGAGGGTCCATCTAAGGGACTTTAAGATTATTTTATATTATGTTTGATAATCATTTGTATATTAATTGTAAATTGTCTGATAGGTCCGATAATGCTCCAAAACCCTATTTCGGTGACAGTTTGAGGTTAGGGGTTGTTACACTTATCTCTTCGACAACCTTTGCCTTTTCAACCAACTCATCAAAGCTCCTCGTGTCATGTAATACCAAATAGAATTGGATATCTCAATGCAACCCAAAGTGAAACCTTTTGTAGAGTTCCCTTTCCTGAGAGACCATCTCAGCTATGTACTAGCTTAGTCACACAAATTTCAACTCATACTCAGCTACAGACAGTTCCCCTTGCACCAGGTTAATGAATTCTCGCTTGCGAGCTTCCATGTACTATTCGCCCATGAACTTCATCTTAAACGTTTCTAGGAAAAAGTGCCAAGTTAATCAGTTTGCAGCAGTCCCTTGCTTTATTGTATTCCACAAGCGATGAGTGTCGCCAGTCAGGAAGGACACAATACATCCCAACTTTTCTTCCTCAGTACAAGCCATTTGCTCAAGTATCTTTTCAACACTCACAAGCCAGTACTCTGCCTTAGTAGGACTAGCTCCCTTGACACCACTGGATTCCTTACGATCTAGAGCTCGTAGACACTCTAATGGCAATTCTCGACTGACTGGAGCAGCTTGTTAATAGGAACACACTGGAAAGCCTCAATCATGGATTGTACCAACGGTTCGACACTCTCATCTAAAGCATTTTCCTTACGACGTTGCATAGGTGACACCGAAGTCTAGTCACCCTTTAGAGGGTACGTAGCTCCAGTAACATGGTTTGCATTTGCATTACCCTTATGGGAGGAATTTTACTAACTCTAAGCATATATTAGACACAAGTTAAAGCAAGAAATAATAGCACGTATAGTTATGCATCCTAACTTGTCAAACACAATTGTGAACTTAGTTCGTCGTAACACATTTGCAAACCTAGTTTGCCAAAACACATCTGCGACCATAGCTCGAACACTACACTTGCTAGCACAACTCGCCAAATATATTTGTGAACACAACTATTAGGAAGGTGAGTATAGGAGAGTGACCTGAAGCACAATTCCCGCATAAGAAACAACTGAACCAAGGCAATGTATTTATCCCAACCCTACCCCAACAACAAACAATCATGCTTTATCACTTCTAAATAATGAATTATCAAGCCAACTTGGTGAGCTTTGATACCAACAAATGTAACATCTCATACCTAGTCCAATCATTGAACCTGGGCTATGGAATGCCACATCAGCCACCTAAGTGACTCTCTATTAACACCTAACCTAACCTCCAACACACAACAAGTTAAAATAAAACAACATGTATAGGTTCAAGAAAACACAAGCTCACAAAATCACTTCGCTTGCTGCATGATATGTAGCGGCAATAACATGTGAACCTACTTCATTTGCAAGGACTTAATTTACTCTTTTCCTGAATTCATAAAGATTTGAAGAAATGAATTAAGAACAGGCGAACCCTAAGTTTAAAAAACAAAAGACAGATGTTCAACTATCTAACATTGGGGTTCGAACCCTTGCTTAGCTCACACATTTTAAGTTTTCATAGAGTAAGACTCTTTAAATAGGGTAAGTCTCATGAACCAGCTCTTAGGTACTTAGATACTTTGAACAGGATTTGCAGGGTTCTTCCTATTCAGTATATCAAATCCCATTAAGGGTTCACACTTAGCATAGTGTGGCAACCCTGTCACTTCGCAGCAAATTTGGTGAACTCTATATAAGTTTATCATATTAGAATATTTCAGGTTATAGCCTATTGCGAACACTATGTTTAAAAATTAATTGCTTAAATAGGAACTTTTAAAATTAAGAAAACATTAAACAATCCTTGACAATATTCATATACTTAAAATTTAGATGTGTTTATAAGGTATTATCAGTTTGCAAATAAAAACATAAAGAAATCATAAAAGTAACTAAGTCCTATAATATATGGCGAGCTCAACAGAAAGATAACTCTAAGCCCAAGCAGAATCTCACATTGCCTTTAGTTTAGAGTTCCTTTGTTTCACCTTCTCCGTATTTGTGCTTCGTATAAATCACTCGCCTCGCCGCTACACCCCGTGCGATCTAACTATTTGCAGTGTTAGGAAGAAGTGTGTGAGCTCTTGTGAACTCAGTAAACATACATACAACAATAATTGCATAGCACACACAAACTTAAGTTAAACAAAAGCTTTGGTAATGTTACAGTACCGTGAATTGGCTTCACCATACTTACGCGAAACTTGGTTCACAGATACTTACTATCAGATAGGTTGAAAACAGTAACACACAATATTTTAGGAAACATAATTTATTTAAATGTTCTTTGCAATTGGATAGTCGAAACTCCTTATAACGCCTTAAAATAACTTAATGAGTCTTAACATGTCTCATAAGTGTAGCATAAAGCTAAGCACTCTCCAAACACACTAACATGTCCCATTGAATAGAGTTTAGTTCAACATTTCCTTATCTCTCCAACCTGTCCCATGGCCTTTTGCCAAAAATAAAAAACACAAGGTGAGTACTCATATAATCCTATGGCATGCCATTATATCTAACAATTTCAAAAGATTATAATGTCAAAACATAGAGCTCGCATATCAATGTTCATAAAAACATATAGACAATCACAAAACATAGTTTAGAAAAGACTTGCTATCAAAACTTAGGATAAAACCCAAATCTCTTGGTTTACATTATGGTTCATACATACATGTGGCGATCCCTAAACTCTCACCAATTTGCTGAAAGTTTTAAGCTTCTCTTTTCCCTTGTCTTTGCTTGTAGACGATTTTGTTAGATTTGAAATTTCACAAGCATGCACAAGTAACTAACAAACAAAACACTTTAAATCTCATACATAAACCCAATCGTACCTAGATTCGCACATGCTAGTTTTTTGACGAACCTAGTCATTTTTATTGCGAAATTTCTTAAGAGTTCTAAAGAAACAGAGCATTACCATAAGTTCTGAGAGATAAGTTTTGAGTTCTTGTTTTCTTAGAAACTTGACAACAGGATAATCATTGAAGGAATTTGAGAGAATTTTTTTGTTCAAAAGAATATGAATTTTCGATCAAAATGGCTTAATTTATAAGTACTAAGTGTTTTGATGTTCTTAGGATACTATAATCGCAATAGGAGTAGGAAAGAGTTACATGCATGCATGGTGTTATGAAGAGAAAAGTAAGTTGATTTCCTAATTTTGGTATAATTAACCTTTGACTACTACTTTTGACTCTTGACCAAAAATAGTGATCACAGCTCACCAGGCCCACTGCAACCCCAGCTCCCCAAGCCCACTAGCAATCCCTACTGCACCAAGCCCACTAACGATCATAGTTCACTAAATCCACTAGTGACCCCTGTTCTACAGGCCTTCTGGCAAACCCCAGCTCATCAGGCCTTCTGGCGAACACCAGTTCACCAGGCCTCAAACTCTTAGACCTTATTCTGGGATATTACATTAGGTTAGGCAGATACTAGACTTTCTTGACTTTCAATCGAGCGTCCTTCTTCGCTATTCATGTACCAAAATTTCCTTCTAGTGTGCGCTCAAACAAATTCAAATCAATCACAGAACTAGAAATTATTTACTTTATTTTTAGTGGGAAAGTAAAACTCTCTCTCTAATAAAAAACAGTAGAACTGTTATTTCCAGAAAAAAAACATTTATACTTAGAAATGAATTCTCTCTATTTTTGAGAAGGATAATAATATCTCAAATGAGGGCTCAAATGATTTATAATTAAGTTTCAGCTTTTCACCCATTAATTTTAAACTCATTTAGTCACAAAGTCATTCCGCTATAGTATTGTGACTGAGCTCTCCCCAATTACATACCATTATGAAAGCTACTTGAATAGTACGCATCCAATGACCTTGTCATAAGTGTGTTACCTTCATAAGATATCCTTAATCTTTTTGGGATAAATTCATTATCCAAATATGGTCTTATTTTATCTCATGGTAAACATTACATCTTCCGTCATGAAAAGTCAACTATTATGAATGTCACAAGTGAATAAATCCATAAACAAATTCATGATCTATTCTACTTAGGTCCAGTATGATGTACTGTCAGTCCAATCAGCCACACCTATGTATCTATCTTTTGGAAATCACCCGCTCCAAAGCCCAATACAAAGCATCTCCCCAATTGGACTTCATAGACGACATATTAGTCTTTCATCGGTTTGCTCATTTCTAATTAGACTAAGGACATGTTTAGTTTCTTCTAATAATATAATTTGTCTTTCCATATTACATTCGAACACATAATACCGCTTAGTATTAGATAAGCATTAGACAACCCGTGAGATAATATTTGCTTCTTTTTTGCTTTACATGCAAAAACCACATGAAGACATTATAAAAAAGATATTAATTTAATTCATCAATAATTTTATAACTAATTAATTCAAATATATACCCGTTGTTTTGGATATATTACACTTAGGGCACCAAATCCAATATATACCCGTTGTTTTGGATTTTTACTCCAACTTTAAATTTGTTGATGTTTAACACCAAAAAGTAGACATCTTTCCTAAGGGCCATTTATGACCATTATGTTGTCCCATTTTATGAACAAGTTGACATTGCATCCATTGATTTAAAATGTTTTCACAATATTGATATGGACACCATACTGACCTACTTAATTGGATACAAAGGAGAATGGAAGTGAGAGGCACACACTAACTTTCCTCTATTATTCAATCAAGCCATCATGTTCCCTGTTGTGAAAATGTGGATGCAAAAAATATGTGCTTGTGTTAGCCATACACTTAACACTTACACGATTAATGTTTTTCAATGTTTCGTTGTATTCTATGTTGCAGTGAAAGTGTGTCTACTTGCGGAAATGGATAAAGAAACACATAAAGTGTATGGCTAGAGGAAAAGTTTATATCTATTTCCTACACCTAGTTACAAAATTATGTTGTAAACTTGGGGTGGTTATGGAGCCAATCGAGCAATTCTATCACCCCACTCGAACCATAATCGGTGATTTGATGCCCCACCAATTTAGAGAACTGTAATGAAAACAAAAAAAAATAGTGCAACCAATGTTGCAAGCACAAAATGGAGATGCCACTAGCCCTACCGAAGAAGGCACCTGGAAGAAAGAAACTCTCGAAAGACGAGGTGGTTGAAACTATGTGGTACGTCACTCTATGAATAACTACATTTTAGCCCTATGTTGACCACTAAGTTGTGCAAAATGGGTTGGATGTCCCGCATTGGCCGATGAATCCATATTCTGTATTCCACCAATGAGCAGAACACGAGGAAGAAGGAGAGAACTAATGAGAAGACGAAGAAGAGGAGGACATGATGGATGGAGATGACCTCTAACTTTACGTTGATAACATTGACGAGGTGTTCGTTATCGAATGCTCTTTAAAAAAAGGAGTTATCTTTTGCAACCTTGACGCAAATGTGTTACGTAGCTGACCAACTCAACGAGTTTACAAGGGGGCAGCCGAGAGGAAGGACAGAGAGAAGCAGATAGTTGAACCAGAGTTGAACTCCAATGATGAAGACTAGTTACATTTCTTTGCATTTTATTTTTACTTTTACGTGGAATGTAACTATTAAATACTAAATTATTATGAACTTGACTTGTTTTGGATTGTTTTTGTTTTTGTTTTATCATTTGCATATTGTGTTTTTGTGTTTTTGTGTGTAGGCCGCCCACTTGACGATTACACTACAACTTCGAGCTTTAATGAGAAGGTGGATGACCTTAACTTGCTAGCATGAGCCTCCATGAGATTCAGGGAAGTCCGGTAACCCTTTTATTTTTGTTTAGGGTACATATTGAGGACAATGTGTAATATAATTGTGTGAAGGGAATTCATAGAAAAAATTTTGCATGCTTAGTTATTTTTATTGTTGTGTGATTGTTTTATGTTTTTGTTTCACTTCTTGCATGGTGCTTAGGCATGGTATGATATTGTGTAATAAATTCTTTGATTTATAAAAATTTTGAATGATGCTTGATGAATTCTTGATGATTGACAAATAAAGGTAGTCAAAATTCATGATTTTTTTACCAATTTTGACCAAATGATCAACAAGCATGTATATAAAAGCGTGAATGCATGTATTATAATTTAACATTATTCATGGAAACAAGTAGAAGCATATTTTGGTTTTGTACTCATTGAAATGTTTAGCAAGAGCCTAAATAACTAACCTACAAACTATACATATCTCTAGTTCCTTAATTTTGAGCCTTGTTGATCCTTTCTTGATGAACCCATATTTTTGAAGCTTTAAGCCTAAATTGAGTTAAAAAATTAACCCTTTTCCGTCTTTTATCTTGAAATGCACTATAGAATGGACATCAGGCCACAGGCATTGATGATTATGTAGAAACAATTTGGAGGTTTTAAAAATGAATTTGAGCGAATAGTAAAGAGATGGTTTGATAAGCATGTGTAAACTCTTACAAAAATATGTGTAGAATGAGAAATGTGAGTGAACAAAAGCATTGTGAGAGCCAAAAGCATTGTAATGGTTAAAAGTAAAGTAAATGAATAAAAAGCATGGTTAAAGATAAAAACAGTGTGTGTGAAAAGAGCAAAAAAGTTTAGAATGTGCTAAAAATGAAAAATCAATTCAAGAGTCTAAGATGAACTTTTCATTGTCACAAGTGCTCTCTAAGTTGTTTGCATGCGCTAATATCGAACCATATCTTCCATATTGTTGGAGAGAAAATGAAGGTGAGAGAAGGAGAAATAAGGTGGTGAGCTTAATGATTACATATGGGGAAATGTGAACAATGCCATGTGCTATACTATTCTTAGTGCTTGAAACATTTTGGGCTAAGATTTTCTTTGAATTCATACCAACCTATGCATTAGAAAATTACAAGCAAAAAAGCCCTATGTGACATTAATATCATTGGTTTCAAGTAGACAACTTGCAAAACTTTGTGAGAAGCGAATAAGTTAAATTCCTTCGTGTATAGATACATCATATGTGACAACCTGAAAGTCAGTGGTGTTAGAAATGGTTTCGAAATACCATTTCCTTAAATCATGTGCATAAATATTAATATTTAATATTTATCAGAATAGTATAAAAATATATTAAAATTTGGTCCAGTAATTTTGTTTAATTAATAGTTAATTAAGGTACAAGTGTAATGATCCTAAAGTCAATGGTATTGGAAAATCCAGTTTTAGGATCTAATTTTTGTAAATTGAGGTCGTAAATATTTTTATTAAATATTTACGAAGTTATGTTATAGACTAATTGAAATTTCAATAGCTAATTTTACCAAATTAGTGATTAATTAAGGTACAGAGACTAAATCGTAAAAGTGGAAAAAGTTTAATTTCCATTAATTTTAAATTGGAAACTTAGATTAAGTACCAATGTGGTACAATTACCACATTGGAATTTTAGTGGACGGTTAAGGAGAACAAATGTATGTATATGTTATAAATAAAATAAAAAAACTAGTTAATTAAAATTTAAAAAGGGTAATAAAACACTTAGTGAGGAGATTGAGAAAACATTATTTCCTTTCATCTTTTCAACTCCAAAACTATAATGGGAGAGGAAGAGAATTGACCTTAGATTTTAATATTTTACGCTTCAATCGGTTATTGCAATATTGTCATTTTCTTGTAATTTTTTACGTTTTTGAAATCCCGAGAGCTCAATCTAAGTAATTCGTGTGATAATTTTTTAAACTATTAAAGATTTAAAAAGATATAATTGGTGAATTCTTGAAGTTTTAGGTGTTATTTTGAAAGATTTTAAGCTTTGGGAAGAAAAAGTACTAGATTGTGAAGTTAATTTATATTTTTGTACAATAGGGGCTAACATGCAAAAATTTTGAAATTTGTGATTGAATTGAGAAATTAGATGACCTAAATGCCCTATAATGAAATTTTAGGGACTAAATTGAATAAAATCTAAAAGTTGCCTAAATTTGCAATTGAATGTGAAATTCCTTGTGTATTGATGAATTACTATAGTTGTGTTAATCTACAGCTAATGTCGACCTGGATTCCTCGAAAAGGAAAGAAAAAGACAAAATCTTCGACAAATAGCTCGGAATTTATAGTTTGTATTTCTATAACTCGAACCTCTTCAATTTCTGCATTTATAAACTCATTTACATGGTGAGATCATAAGATGGGTTATAAATGATAAATTGAGTGAAATCAATTTGATTTGATTGGTTTGTTTGTGATAAGGATTAAATTAAAACTATATTAGAAGTATTGTATATTATTAAAAATGTGAAATTAAATTCGTATTGAGATGATTTAAATAATGTGTGAAAGTTGTTAAAAGGCAAACTTAATTATTGGAAAATTTTGATGACTGTTTGTATACTTTGATGATATTTAAAGGTGCTTAAAATGATGTTTGAAAGTGGTAAAATGGCAGTTTTAATTGCTGTGAATTTATGCAGTTGGAAGCTTAAATTTGGACATTTAAATACCTGATTTGCTGCTGATTAGTTTGGTCCACAGGGCAAAAATTTAAGTGTCCCACCCAATGTAATGCCCTGCATAATTGTGCTTGAATTTTTAATAATTGCTTGTGTGGTGATGTGTTATTATTGTGCATATAAGACCATTTAAATGTTAGTTTTGAATTGAATAAATTTTTGTAATTATGGTTATTACTAAACAACTTGGAATGTATTATAATGCTATTTGAATTTGCATGCTTAAATAATTGATCAAAAATATGTATTATATGGTTACTCTAAATTGCATTGTTAGAAGGATCCAGTTTAGTGTGTTAAAATGTTGATTGGATTGCATGCTTGGTGGCTGTCCGATTTGGTGTTTAATTTATGGTTGATTGTGCATTGGTTAAATACTTGTATTGGTGATATAATGGTGATATAATGGTGATATAATGGTGATGTATTGCTAGTTAAATACTCTTTTTAAAATGTTGAATGATGAGGTCTAGATGGATGCAAATTCAAACTACTTGAAATTTGCCAACTAACATATTTATATGCTAAAATTAATGAGGTTTATAGGCTAGTTAGAAAGTTGCAATTACTTGTGTCTGAAGACGAAATTTTAATTTGTCCAATTTTTTCTAAACTAAGTTGAGAAATTTTGCAAAAAAATTGATGTAATGTACTACATAAAGGTTGTTTTATTATTGTTCCAAAATAGGATAGAACTAAGGAAGTTTTATATTTATGTCATGCTAATTTTGAAGGATAAAATGGTTTTTGGATTTAGTTGTGTATATATTATTGTTATTTGAGATTATTTGGATCATGTATGTATATACAGAGAGAGAGTTGGTTGAATGTTTTGATAATGCTTGGTAGAATAATTATGAGTAATGTTAGGAAGAATTAAATGTAAAAGAAGTTGAGTTGAGTATGCAACTGGTATGTTTGTGAATGTGATTTGAGTTAATAGAAATGAAATGGCCATAAATTGAATAGAATGGTATGAATTGTTATAATGATGATAGTTGATTGAGTAGCTTGTAATGCTTGATAGTGGAATGACTTCGCAACTAAATGAGTTTATAATTAATAGGCAGGAAGCTGGAACTTCAATATAAAACATTTGAGCCCTAATTACATATGGCCAATTGGTCCCTCCGCTAGCTTGTGGAAACCAAAAATGAATTGCGTGTTTGAATAAAAATGAACGGAATGAATAGAAAAAGAGAAATGGGAAACATTCAGGAATGATTATGGTTTTTTTCCGAAATGTAAAAATGGAATAATTTGGAAATGAATGTAGGTTTCCAAAATAGAAATGGAAATAGAAATGATTCATCTGCAATTCTATATGGATTACTTAAAAATGATCGGAAGAAGGGGTTTATGTTTTTGAGCTGTTTTGAAGCCTGAAAATGAAAAAACCATAATCATATTTATCAAGATAATTATTAGATTAAATTTAATATTAAATCTTATTAAAATAATCAAATATTTATCTACAAGATAAACATTAAACTAAATTTAATATTAAGATAATCACTTTAATATTAAATTAATAAAATACTATTAAGATAAGTATTAAATTAAATTTAATATTAAATTATTAAAATAATATTATTTTCAGAATAATTAATCTAAAATCAAATTCTCTAGTAGAGTCCAAGTAGAAGTGTAACTATTCTACTACTCAATCACCAAAGACCAACCATCGCCGACCACCGAGACACCGCCGTCACAACCACCAGCACCGCCGCCGTCGTGTCTCGTGATGCAGGTGTGACACCCTTACGGCACCCCGAGGTAATTCAATCTGGGTCAATGACAACCTGACCGATACGACCTAGCCACCGGTTAGAGATGCCTGGTTTCACATACTGGGCCCTGTTCAACATGTTTTATCAATCAACACAATACCAATGAGAGGATATCAATAACTCTTTAATTGAGCTATGAACTCTTTTACGGGATTACGGACTCATTTAGATTATCTATTGAAGTAAGTTGTCTTTCTCACAATGTAAACATTCTTTATAATGCCAGTTATCTTCAATTTGAACTTTAGACAATCGATAAGCTAATATTTGCTTGTCACAATTTCGCTATGCATGCAAAATATAAAACATAGAAAATACAAAAGACATATTAGTGAAATGTGCAATTAACTTTATTTATTTATTCGGTGTTCAAAAAAATAGAAAGCAGTTACATGTTTACTACAATATGGGCACATTTCCCAACAAGTAGGTCCATCCATATCAAGAAGGGATGCGGTGAGGGTTGTCTCGAACAAGCATGAGTGCAGCAGGCATGAGTTCGACCACGACCTTTTTGCTAATCCATGAAGGAGTTTTCCTTTCTTTCTCAATTTATTTTCTCCTAAAAAATTTTAAGATAGATTTTTGTTTTTTTCCTACTGTTAGTTAGAAATTAGTTTTAATTCCCCTTAAAAATGTGTTTATTTTGTGTAGAAACAACATACATTAAAGTGACACTAAAAATTTGAGCTAAACTGACGCGAGGAGGACCACGTGACTACTTTCAAGGATCTTTAACACTGAAACCAGGTAGTCCTTGCTCTTATATTTTGAGTGAACAGTATGCAAAATGTGCCAAATAAAGTGTAGGGTAACATAGAATTTTTCAAAGTCTTTTCAAAATTTTTAAACTTTTAAACTTTTTTTATTTATTTTAGTAATTAACTTTAATTTTTGTGTGTTTGTTTGTGCTCGAGCTTGTACAAATACAAGTGATTAGTTAAGAGCATGTAAATAGGGTTTTGTGTATAAACTATAATTTAGCTCGATAGAAATTGATTTCTTGTTGTTTAGTATTAAACAAATTAGTTCACTTTGTTACACTATAAATAGGTAAAAGTGTGTTTAGTATACCAAATGATAAATAAGTACATAAAAACATATATGTTTGCTTGAATTATAAGTTGTTAGAATGTTAAACTTTAGTTAATTTAGTCCATGAATTGAGATACTTAAGGATGAACCTACACGAAAATTCCCTAGTACCTAACTTTTGAGCCTAATTCCATTTTCTTGATGAACCTCAAATGAAACCATGAGCCTAATGCATAATTTCTTGATCCTTTTTCTTTTTGTTCCCAGTGCAAACTTAGACATCAGGCCTTTAGTATTGAGGGTTAGGTAGATACATCACGAATGTTTCAAAATAATTGAGAGTGGACACTAAGGGATAGTATAGTATAGTGAGTATAAGATTCTTGAAATGTTGTGCGTGAATGAAGAAAAATCAAGTGTAGAATATTTTTTTAAAGGCCAATGATCTGTCGTAATTTGTTGTATCAGATTAAACTAGTTTTCACACTTTGGGAGCTTGAATTCAACAAAAAATGTAATTTCAGTCTTTTATTGACCTTAGGGGTCGAATGAGGCCTAAAGGTTAGCTAATGTACTTAGTGAGTGTGTAGGAGACCATCCAAGGGCATAAAAACTCCATATTGGTCGCTGTGTTGCAACATAAGGAGTTTGATGTCACAACATAGGGAGCAGAATGTAAGAATTCCGAGACTATGTTTGGTGTTGCGACATAGATAAGGGATGTCACGACACACCCCTGAAGCCACCCTGAATCTAAGCATACTGCATTCAATGTTGCGACATCGGTCCTATACGAGAAGCACTTATGAGCCAGTGGTGTTTTGATCCACACAATGAAAAGTTAAAAACGAGAGTGTCACCTAATCTAAGGTTGAGGACGACGACAACCCTAACTCTATAAATAGGCTCTTAAAACACTTATTGGGGGACAACTTTTCATATTCTCAAAATCTCCCTTTGATTTAGTTTTTAGTTTTTTTTCTTTCATTTAGGGTTAAGATTTCTTTTTATTTCTATTCGGTTCGTGTTATTTGGAGAACTTGCTTTGTAAATGCAATCAAACATTTGGAGATTATTGCACTTCATCAATCTAATATAAACAGGATTCTCTAAACTCTAATCTTGATTTATTCTTTATGCCTATTTTTATTGTCAAGTTTATGATGTTTATAGATTTCATGAGGAATTAATCCTCTTATGGGGGATTAGCGAGTGGAGGTGTGATTAATAAATCGTTATATAGGGTTTTCTTAGCTGATTAGCTTTTGGGAAATAAATAAGTTAAACCCTAGACTTGACGACCCTAAGAAGTCATTTAGATGGGAATTAACCCAAAATCTGTATGGCCTATCCATCAACACCTTAGCCTTTGACAGTCTGGACTTTGAGGTCAATAGATAAATAGTTCTTGTCGACTTGTTAATTTAGTGGAAGATTGAGAGATCCTGCTAGGGTAACGACTAGTTGATTGAATAGAAACTTGAAATAGGAATTAGTTATAATCACCAAAGCAAGCTAATCACCAATGTCTAGTTTTGATTAAGTTTATAAATTAAGTTTTCCGAAGTCTACTTTATTTATGCATATTTTATTTCTTCATTTATAAAAATCCAAAAATTCTTCTTTATGTTTCATCGTACTATAATTTATTTAAACTACTAATTAATTTTATTTTTGTTTAGGTTAACATTAATTTAGTACTTGCCTCCCTTGGGTACGATCCTCAGAATACTTATCTACTTCATTGTAAAAACTATATTACAACTTGACTCGTATACATGTGGATACCGACTCCAATTTTTTATCTTTTGTTGAAGTATTCATACTCTGGACATTAGTACGTTTGGATACAGTTAGCCAAAGCCAAGCAAGAATATCTTGAGCGAACAAAAGCAAACCGAGTAAAAAAAACTCATAATTAAGAAAAAAAAGAAAGAAAATACTCATTTTTTCATAAAAAGACTCGCTAAGATGATTGTACTCATAAACACTATATTGTACCTTAGAAAATGGAGAGAAAAGGATGGCGAGAGAAGTGGATATAAGGTGGTGAGCTAAGAGATATAATTGGGGTAGTATCGAGGTCATTATAATGTGCCAAACTATTATTGTGCTTAAACCATTTTGTAGAGTCAATTATTCAATTCCAAACCTACCTAAGCTGCAAAACGTTACAAGCTGAAAAGTCCTTTATGACCTAAGTGATATGACTGATGGATAAAAATTAAACCAAAAATTGACATCTCTGACCACTTGTATTCACCAAACATAAATGTATACTTGTGTACTCGTTTAGGTGGACTAATATACTTAGTATGCTTAAATTTGTTCACTTTGTAACTTAATGAACCAATATGTTTGATATTGAAAACTGAAAGTCAAATATATTGTGCTAGAATTATAGGTTTGATCTACTGCAAATTGTTGTTTTAGATTAAACTATTTTCCATACTTAATGAGCTCATATGAAAGCAATTTAGCTATGTTTTTATTTAGTTTTCTATTCTAGTTCATAATTAATAAAAAGTGCAATTTAAGCTATTTATATGACCTTGGGGGCCAAAGTAGGCATAAAGGTAGACTAACATATTCGATGAGTGTGCAGGACATTATTTGGAGGAATAAGGACACGAGACTACTCGCAATGTTGCAACACGGAGCTTTGATGTTGCAACACAGTGAAAAGAGTACTCAAAAGGAGCAATCTGCCTTTGGTTTCGTGACTCATCCCTAAAATGAAGCCCTAGCTCGTAAACTGCCATCAATGTAGCGACACAGGCGAGAGGGTGTCACGACATCGATGTAATGTGAGGAATTAATAAGCCAAGGGTGTTTTCGTCCGCACAACATGCTTTAAGGCAAAAACATCAAATGAATTGGTCAATGATCAACGGCCAACCCTAGGCCTATAAAGAAAAGCCTTTAAACACTTTATCAACAATTTTTATTCATTTTATTATTATTCAGTTTAGTTTTTATTAGGATCAGATTATAGATCGCCATACTCTTCAACAGATTATTGCTCGCGCTTTTATTATTAAATTATCAAGCTTTTTCTCATCTCTACTATTAAATTCCTTTAAAATGTTTATCTTTGTATTAAATTATTATTAAATTTCTTTGTATGTGTTAAATCTATGGGGAACTAATCCGGTAAGGGAGATTAATGAGTGGATGTGAGATTGATTAACTTCTATGTAGGGATTCGTAGTAGATCAGCTGGTTGGGATAGGAAGAACTTAAAACCCTAGGCATTACGACTCTAAGAAGTCATATAGGTGGGAATGAACCTAAAATCCATATTGCCTATTTGTGAAAACCTTACCCCAATCAGGTCTGGATTGTGACATCGAGAGATAAATAGTTCTTGCCGACTCATTAGGTTAGCAGAAGGTCGAGAGGCCTTGCTAGGTTAATGACTAGTTGATTGGATAGACTCGAAATAGGAGTTAGTTATGAACACTAAGACGAGTTAGTCTTCCATCATTAAATCTGATAAATTCTACAATCTGTTTCCACCGTAGTGTTTATTATTTTTATAGAATAGTTTTTTTTCTCATCACCCTATGATTAATCATAATATAGTTTAATTAAATGACTAATTACACCTACTAGCGTAGAAATTAATGTTAGTTTAGTCTTACCTTTTTAGGGTACGATCCTCGGAGTACTTCTATACTTCATTGTAAACTATATTACAACCAAACTCGTATACTTATGGGCACCACCTTAATTCATATCCTTAATACAAGTATTCACACTTCCGACGTTGGTATATTGGGAGGCGGTTAATGTTTAATCACATTATCTTGTTTATATTGTTACGAACCAGTCTAGTGTATTAAGTATGCTCAAGCACCGTTTACTTATATTCTTTTAGTGTGTTTTTGTTTGTTTTCTTAAGGACAAGTAACGACTTAAGTGTGGGGTTATTTGACTTACCGCCAATTTTGGTGGTAGTTTTAGTACATTTCGACTAAAGAGCTTGTTTTATAGTCATTTTACGTTTATTTATTGCATTTCCAGCTTTCATAGTTTAGATATAATTATTTGTAGAATAAGTGTTTTTATGTAATTTTTAGTATTTTGGTGACACGTTAGGCCAATTCGGGCCTCGGGAATGACTTGTAGGCCATTTAAGTGTGTAGGATGTTATTTCAGGTCAAGGAGCACAAGTGACGATGTCCATGTCATGACTCAGAGAGGCCTGTGATGCAACACTGAACATCGAAGCTGCCAAGACTGAAATCCACCTCACTTCACGACAACACCACGAATATGGGAAGAAAATCTCAGCGGTGATGTTACGACGAGGAATTCCCTGACACCACAATGTGATGAGCAAAATAGGAAATATTTAACCAAATTTTGACTGCCACTTAGGGTTATGCACCCTAATTAAACTTGAATGCCTCCAAGGGCATTTTAGCCACCAAACACCCTAATGTATGCCTATATAAACTACTTTATCACCTCAATAGAGAATGGGAGACTTAGTTAGACCTAGTTAGACTTAGACAAACAGTTCTAGTTTACTTTGTTTTATTTTTGTTTATTTTTTTGTTCTCTTAGTCAGGATTCTTCTTGTTCCAATGTAAAGACAATTGCAAGCAAAGATTTCTCCAGAATCGCATTTATATTTATTCTGAGCTTTCTCTTACCTCTTTCTTTTATTCTTTTATTTATATTTCGTTAGATTGATCAACTAATGTTTGTATGAATGTTGGAATAAATTATTGTGCTTTATTTTTATCTCACAGGTTTTGAGTTATAGAACTAATTGATCCATTAAGGAATTAGTTATCCAAAATTGAGTTTTTATTCAAGAGTACTTAATACATTAGAGAGTGATGCCCCTAGCAGAATATTTAGACAGGTGAGGCCAAAAGGGTATCCTTTCGGGTATAAACTTGTGCCAAGCGCTGAGACTGAGAGGGTATCCGTATGCCTAGGAAGAGACTGAAAAGGTGACTTAGGTGTTAATCCTTGGTGAAGATTAGAACTGTCGGGTATTCTAGCTAAGGATGATAAGTACTCAATTAAATTTAATTTTGGCTTGATTAGATAATTAAGGATTTAATTGATAATAGGTCGAAAGCTCGCATCGTCGACACTAGGAATAGGAAATTTCATTAGGTTAATCTAGGTTAATTAAATTAATCCATTTAAGTAATATTTTAATTTTGAATCAACAGTACTAATTTTTGAATCAATTAGATTAGTAATTATTTTCTATAATTAATTTGATAATAAAATTTTCAAATTTGCAATTCCTTGGATACGATACTTAGACTACTTCCCGAAGTGTTTTGTTGTAACACTTTACTATATTAGACTTTGACCATATACTTGCGGACACTGTTGAATTAACTTAAAAAATTTTTGGTGTGGTATTTTTTAGTCAAACGTTTGCATGTTTGGCGGTGGTAAGAGATGTTAAAATAAATGGAAATGAAAATGAAAATTTAAATTCAAATTGGATATGTGATAGTATATGTTTGATATTTGATATGTGATAAGTATTGGATTGTCTTAATGTCTTAAATCTTCCTCACGGTTTGTAAATGTTACTAACTTATTTAGTTGATAATGTTGACATGTACTTAGATGTGCTAATATGTGCCAAGAAAAGCCACTTTTGAAGGTCAAAATGTATAACATTTTCTTTATCATTTAATGGATCAAGGTAAATTTAGTAACTCCATTTGAACTTACAAAGCATTCTTAATGTTTACTCTAGTTGTTTTTCCTTCCCTATAGATTTTGAACTTGTGGAATTGTTGAGCTAAATCACTGAAGGAGCACACACTATCTGAGATAGTAGTTATAAATTCATTTTGAGTTTAGACTATATAGCATGTACCTAAGGTTCCTAGCGTGTAATGGTCATTTTGAGATTTGGTAGTTTTATGATAAATGTGATAATGGTTGAAGTTTTCTTGCTACCATGGTGTGTATCTATATTTTCATGTTTTTTTCATGGTTGATGCTTTGATGAATGGAGATCACAAACTTTGCATGCTTTAAAGTGTCAAAGGCTAAAATTGAATCAATTGAAATTTCTATGTTGATGAATAGTTATGAAATTTTTAAAATTGATGGTTGAGTATGGTATGTACATGTATAGCTTGATATACAAACTTGTGTTGATCTAGTTTATGAAAATGCAAGTCTTGGTTGCACAAAGATATACAAATATGTATTGCTCAAGGTGATCTTGTTTTAAATTGGTTAAGTGAATAAATGATGACTATGAATTAAATGATATCTTAATTAGTTGGTTCCAAAGTTATAATTTTGTTTAGGTATGCTTTTATCACATCTTGAGATAGCGAAAGCTGGAAAATATTGAATGAACTATTAGGTTTGGTGTGAGGTCAATTGATTATGTATTAAATGTAACACCCCGTACCCGAGACCGTTGCCGGAGTCGGACACGAGGGGTTCACAGACTAAATTCGCTTACTATCGCAGTCCATTTTAAAAATTTCCAGGCAGTTGGCTAACTGCATCACTGTCACCTTAAAAATCATATCTCGAGTTTCACAACTTGAAAATCAGTTTCGTAATTTTTCCCTGAAACTAGACTCATATGCCCATGTACATATTTTTTTCTAGAATTTTTAGTCAGGCCAATTAGTACAGTTTATTCGTTAAATTCTCCCCTGTTACAGGGTGCGACTACACTGACCTTCATGCATTACGATTTGGATATCTCCCTGCACAGAGCTTCAATACTGATGCCGTTTGTTTCTATAGAAACTAGACTCATAGAGGAATCTATAAATATATGGCATGACTCCTAATTATCTCTGGTTAATTTATAATGAATTTCCAAAGTCGGAACAGGGAATCCAGAAACCGTTCTGGCCCTGTCTCACGAGAACCTGAATATCTCTTAACATACTGTCCATATGATCGTTTCGTTACTTTCCTATGAAAATAGATTCATCAAGGTTCGTTTGCATAATTTATTCACTATTTAATTCCATTCCTACTATTTTTAGTGATTTTCCAAATCTACATCACTGCTGCTGTCAGCATCTGCCTTTAAGGTAGACTTTACCTATTTCATAGTTTCCATGATTCAACTAGCCCTTTTAACATAAATAGCACAAATTATGATAGTGATTATCCATTCCCATGGCCAATCCTTGTTAAGCATATCCATACCAAATGAGTATAACATTATGCTCAAACATATATAAGCCATTTTCGCATGGCTATCCAAAATTATACAAATCCAAAGGGTCCATGACCCACAACAAAAAGGGTAGTCCTATACATGCCATTTCAAAGTTCAACCAAAATTGTACCAAAAGGGGGCTTTGATAGTGTGGGAGACTTCGACTTCCAAAAATCCCGAGTCCGATAGCTGACGAACCAAAATCTATAAAACAGAGATTCAAAGAACGGAGTAAGCATTTAATGCTTAGTAAGTTTTAAGCAAAACAAAGTGTTCTCAATCACTATCATTGGTCATTCATTTCAACTGTTCGATGAAGTTAATCTAGAGCTTCATCTCGATCTATAATATCATTAAACGCAACACTTGGCTGCCACATATATACTTTCGAATAATAATGACCTAGATGGTCAAATATTTCCAAAGCACATTCTTCAACGATTTTCAACTTTCAATAATCCTTTCCACTTGTTCATAATCACATCCATACTGTTAAGTATTTCAACATGACAAGTACTAAATTACCATAGGCACATAAAGAACCAACATATTCCTTATCACATATATGTAAGCTTACAAATCATAATCCTTACCTTGTACTGGCACATCTAGCTCAACCCAGCCCATACTCAGATCATAAGGCTTTTGGGCAGAATATGCACTAATACATAAGAATATTTCATCGCATACTTTATTATACAAACATACCATTACCAATTAGATCATTCTCACATTTGGAGTTATAATATTAATCACATTTACCTACCTCTTTGATACTGATAATTCACCTCGAAATCACTCCACCGATGAGTAAGTAATACGTACCTGAACATCTTGAATACATAATACTTATTTGATGGTAACTTAATGCAGATACTCAATATCAAAGTCTTACTTGAATCCTAGCATTTAGCCGTCGGGTCTTTAAAGCTCGGATATAGTACGAGCACGAAGCCTACGGACATTAATCAGGATAATATTCTCGCATAAAGCCTGCGGGGTTTTAACCCGGATATAGTACTGACACAATTGCCCTTCGGGACTTATCACATTTATACACTTCCACATCCATCACATTAGCCATTCGGCCTTATCACATATATACACTTTCACATTCATCACATTGGCCATTCGGCCTTATCTCATATATGCATGTTCACATTCATCACATTGGCCATTCGGCCTTATCACACATACACATGTTCACATTCATCACATTGGCCACTCGGCCTTATCACATATATATACACTTTCACATTCATCACTTTCCAATGAATAATTCAATTTTACGCCATACTATCATTTTATATTCGAATACTCATAAGCTTACAATATCACGATTTAGAATTCAAGTATGGGTTTAATCAATAGCTTATGAGCAACTAAAACAAGTTTTATCCATGTTTACAACAAAATCACATATTCACTACGAGCTGTTTTCCTGAGCAATGGTCACTAAATTATTTATAACTGGAGCTACAAAACTCCAAATCACTTGCCGTTAATTTTTCATGAATATAGACTCGTATATCTTCCATCCATAAAATTTCCAGAATTTTAGGTTTGGCCAATCAATACCAGATTTTTCTTAAAGTTTCCCCTGTTTCACTGTTTGACTAATCTGACCACTCTTCACTACGAATCAAATTTTTCATTGTACAGAATTCATAATGTGTTCTATTTGATTTCATTTGAAACTAGACTCATTAAGGAGTCTAAGCATATAAATTTTATCTTATAACCATTTTTGTACAAATTATAATGATTTTCCAAAAACAGAACAGGGGATTTCGGAGTCATTCTGACACTGTCCCACACAACTTTAAATATCTCATCATCGGAAATTCCTTTGCTTACACGGTTTCTTTTATAAGAAACTAGACTCATTAAGATTTAATTTCATGTGTCATTAAGCCTCTAATTCAAGTCCATAAATTTATGGTGATTTTCTAAAGTCGCGTTACTGCTGTTGTCCTAAGCAGACTAATTCAAATTACACTTAAATTCCCAAGCTCAAACACTTAAGAACTTACCATTTGAGCTTAGAACATAACATGGCCACATCATATCTTATTAAATCAACTCATCATGTCCTATTATGATTGAATTTACTCAATGTTTAATCACTTAAAACTTACCTCGGATGTTGTCGAACGATTTCGGCGGCTATTCGACCACTTTTTCCTTCCCTTTATCGGATTTAGTTCCCCTTTGCTCTTGAGCTTAATTCAAACAAATTTAACTCATTAAAGTCTCATTTTGCTAGCTTATGGCCGAATATGACAAGGAGTTTGATAGGTCATATGGCCACCTTTTAGCTCAAATACACAATGGTCATACGCATTTTTAATCACATCAAGCAATTTAATACAATTCATTCGAACATCAAAAGAGAAGCTCAAGGTACTTAGCCCATATATACATTAGACACTAGAGTCACATATGTACGAAATCACGAATCGCATTCAACATACTAGCTAATATTTCCCCTTAGCCGAATTTTCTAAGTCAAGCTAAAGCCATCAATAGGCTACCTATGGCCGAACATACACATAACTTATGTACTTATTCATGTGGCCGAACATACATGTCTATGTCGGGGCCGATTGCATCACAACACCATACCATTTCAATTTTTGGTCATGGTTAAACAAAGAACTTAATGTCTCACTCAAAAATGCTAAAAAGAAGATTCAAGAATCATCAATCCACCATCACATGCACCATTACAAAGCTTCACTTTTAGCATGCAAATGATATCAACACCAATCCACCTTGGCCGAATATCATCTCCATGACATAGTAAAGATTTGAACCATGGGCTATTTAGAACTCAAGATAACTACTAAAACATGCATGCATCTCATGGAACATAATCAACATACCTTAGTCTATCAAACCACCATAGCCGATTTCGTCAAAGCTCTTTTTCCTTCTTTTTCTTTCTCCTATTCGGCCAAGAACAACATGAGAGCCTTTCTCTTCTTTTTTTTTGTCATGTATGAGAATGATGAACACATTTTTTTCTCTTTGTTTTCTTCCTTCAATTTCTTATTAGTTTATTGCCCATGCTTCTTATTTTATTCTTCCATTAACACAACATATTTCATGACATGTTTTGCCCATGCTTCTTATTTTATTTTTCCATTAACACAACATGTTTCATGACATGTTTTGCCCATCATCCCTTGTCATGGCCGGCCACTAGTACTTAAATGGGGAGAAATTGACATGCAAGTCCACCCCTTTGATTACATGCACTATTAGGCCACTTGCATTTGCCTAGCACATTTCTAAATTTTCTCACGTAAGTCCTATCAACTAAATTCAGATGCAATTAACTAAATCGAAGCTTAAAACTTTCACACATTTATATTCACATATTTTAGGCAATAATTATCACATTCAAATAGTTTGGTGACTCGGTCTAGCGGTCCCGAGACCGCTTTCCGACTAGGGTCACTTTAGGGGTGTCACAACTCTTCCCCCCCTTTAGGGATTTTCGTCCCCGAAAATTTCTACCGATGCATAGTTTAGGATAACGTCCTCTTATTGAATTATATTCATATAAACATTAGCTCATCGATAGCAATTGTAATTCATTATTGATTTCTCATCGATCTATAAAATCATTTTCTTATCTTAAAACAAATACATAAACATTTCTACAAGTATGCACATATATCTCATTTTCTTGATTTCATAAGCAATAATCACTTAATTTAATTCACAAATGCATTTCAAACACATATTAAGCACATATTAACATGTATAATTCACATCATCAACCCACATATTTGTAACCCACATTTTCATTCATGTATAAGCTGTAACCTAACCGAAAGTACACATATACTCAAACATCCCAATAAATATCCTTTATAACTTTATCACATCTCAATATTCAACTTAACTCATTTCCAAATAAAAATCAACTTCCACATACTTGAACATTGAATTCATTTAGCACATTTAATCACTGTTAACGATACCCGTTGAATCATTCGAAATCATTACGGATACTCATTAAGCACATATAGCTCTTACAATGCCATATCCTAGATATGGTCTTACATATGCTCACATATCGAGCCGATGCCATGTCCCAGACATGGTCTTACACACTATCTCAAATCAATGCCTTCGTCCTAGACGAGGTCTTACATGAATTCCACTTCACACACTTAGTGCCCACTGACCGATCTCGCACTCATAGTGCTCGATTAAAGGAATTCGCACACACACAGTGCCTCTAATCATTCACACACATAGTGCTCTTATTCATTCATTATTACACATTGAAATGACTTAACCAAGTCTATAAACATCATGTATGTACACTTTTAAACATATCATCTCATTTAAATTTGAATTCATATAGTAATGAATACTTAAACTTTGCTCAAATTACCGGCACGAAGCCTACTAGGCACGAAGGCCCGAATACACGTCACCAGCATGATTGCTCTTCGGGACCTAGCCCGGATATAACACCAGCACGAATGCTCTTCGGGGTTTAGCACGGATATATCACTAGCACGAATGCTCTTCGGAACTTAGCCCGGATACATCACTAGCATGAATGCTCTTCGGAACTTAGCCCGGATACATCACTAGCACGAATGCTCTTCGGAACTTAGCCCGGATACATCACTAGCATGAATGCTGTTCGGGACTTAGCCCGGATACATCACTAGCACGAATGCTCTTCGGAACTTAGCCCGGATACATCACTAGCATGAATGCTCTTCGGGACTTAGCCCGGTTATAGTAACTCGCACAAATGCCTTCGGATCTTAGTCCGGATGTAGTCGCTTAGCACAAAATCCTTCGGGACTTTGCCCGGATATCATTCGAGTAACCATGCACATATATCAATAAATCATGACACATTTGTATTTCATTTTCATTAGCAAAACTCAAACACAAGACACTTATCACTCTTGCAATTTCGGCTCAATAGCCACACACAAAGAGCATGATTTTGATTTGCTTAAAACATGATCTAATCAAATCATAATTTAAGCTCTATTACTCAAGAACTTACTTATGTTATACCCTTCTCAATATTGACACATCATAAGCATGTCTCAGTCCTCTCAATACCATCTGCTACAGCTCGATCGGGATCGGAATTCATTACAATAAATAAACACATTTTCAATTGTCAGAAATCACCACACTATCAAATATTCACATAATGGCATGTATAGCTAGACCCAAACGTATTACGGTAGTCCTAGAATAGACTAAACCGTAGCTCTGATACCAATAAAATTGTAACACCCCGTACCCGAGACCGTTTCCGGAGTCGGACACGAGGGGTTCACAGACTAAATTCGCTTACTATCGCAGTCCATTTTAAAAATTTCCAGGTAGTTGGCTAACTGCGTCACTGTCACCATAAAAATCATATCTCGAGTTTCACAACTTGAAAATCAGTTTCGTAATTTTTCCCTGAAACTAGACTCATATTCCCATCTACATATTTTTTTCTAGAATTTTTAGTCAGGCCAATTAGTACAGTTTATTCGTTAAATTCTCCCCTGTTACAGGGTGCGACTACACTGACCTTCATGCATTACGATTTGGATATCTCCCTGCATAGAGCTTCAATATTGATGCCGTTTGTTTCTATAGAAACTAGACTCAGAGAGGAATCTATAAATATATGTCATGACTCCTAATTATCTCTGGTTAATTTATAATGAATTTCCAAAGTCGGAACAGGGAATCCAGAAACAGTTCTGGCCCTGTCTCACGAGAACCTGAATATCTCTTAACATACTGTCCATATGATTGTTTCGTTACTTTTCTATGAAAATAGATTCATCAAGGTTCGTTTGCATAATTTATTCACTATTTAATTCCATTCCTACTATTTTTAGTGATTTTCCAAATCTACATCACTGCTGCTGTCAGCATCTGCCTTTAAGGTAGACTTTACCTATTTCATAGTTTCCATGATTCAACTAGCCCTTTTAGCATAAATAGCACAAATTATGATAGTGATTAACCATCCCCATGGCCAATCCTTGTTAAGTATATCCATACCAAATGAGTATAACATTATGCTCAAACATATATAAGCCATTTTCGCATGGCTATCCAAAATTATACAAATCCAAAGGGTCCATGACCCACAACAAAAAGGGTAGTCCTATACATGCCATTTCAAAGTTCAACCAAAATTGTACCAAAAGGGGGCTTTGATAGTGTGGGAGACTTCGACTTCCAAAAATCCCGAGTCTGATAGCTGACGAACCAAAATCTATAAAACAGAGATTCAAAGAACGGAGTAAGCATTTAATGCTTAGTAAGTTTTAAGCAAAACAAAGTGTTCTCAATCACTATCATTGGTCATTCATTTCAACTGTTCGATGAAGTTAATCTAGAGCTTCATCTCGATCTATAATATCATTAAACGTAACACTTGGCTGCCACATATATACTTTCGAATAATAATGACCTAGATGGTCAAATATTTCCAAAGCACATTCTTCATCGATTTTCAACTTTCAATAATCCTTTCCACTTGTTCATAATCACATCCATACTTTTAAGTATTTCAACATGACAAGTACTAAATTACCATAGGCACATAAAGAACCAACATATTCCTTATCACATATATGTAAGCTTACAAATCATAATCCTTACCTTGTACTAGAACATCTAGCTCAACCCAACCCATACTCAGATCATAAGGCTTTTGGGCAGAATATGCACTAATACATAAGAATATTTCATCGCATACTTTATTATACAAACATACCATTACCAATTAGATCATTCTCACATTTGGAGTTATAATATTAATCACATTTACCTACCTCTTTGATACTGATAATTCACCTCGAAATCACTCCACCGATGAGTAAGTAATACGTACTTGAACATCTTGAATACATAATACTTATTTGATGGTAACTTAATGCAGATACTCAATATCAAAGTCTTACTTGAATCCTAGCATTTAGCCGTCGGGTCTTTAAAGCTCGGATATAGTACGAGCACGAAGCCTACGGACATTAATCAGGATAATATTCTCGCATAAAGCCTGTGGGGTTTTAACCCGGATATAGTACTGACACAATTGCCCTTCGGGACTTATCACATTTATACACTTCCACATCCATTACATTGGCCATTCGGCCTTATCACATATATACACTTTCACATTCATCACATTGGCCATTCGGCCTTATCTCATATATGCATGTTCACATTCATCACATTGGCCATTCGGCCTTATCACACATACACATGTTCACATTCATCACATTGGCCACTCGGCCTTATCACATATATATACACTTTCACATTCATCACTTTCCAATGAATAATTAAATTTTACGCCATACTATCATTTCATATTCGAATACTCATAAGCTTACAATATCACGATTTAGAATTCAAGTATGGGTTTAATCAATAGCTTATGAGCAACTAAAACAAGTTTTATCCATGTTTACAACAAAATCACATATTCACTACGAGCTGTTTTCCTGAGCAATGGTCACTAAATTATTTATAACCGGAGCTACAAAACTCCAAATCACTTGCCGTTAATTTTTCCTGAATATAGACTCGTATATCTTCCATCCATAAAATTTCCAGAATTTTAGGTTTGGCCAATCAATACCAGATTTTTCTTAAAGTTTCCCCTGTTTCACTGTTTGACTAATCTGACCACTCTTCACTACGAATCAAATTTTTCATTGTACAGAATTCATAATGTGTTCTATTTGATTTCATTTGAAACTATACTTATTAAGGAGTCTAAGAATATAAATGTTATCTTATAACCATTTTTGTACAAATTATAATGATTTTCCAAAAACAGAACAGGGGATTTCGGAGTCATTCTGACACTGTCCCACACAACTTTAAATATCTCATCATCGGAAATTCCTTTGCTTACACGGTTTCTTTTATAAGAAACTAGACTCATTAAGCTTTAATTTCATGTGTCATTCAGCCTCTAATTCAAGTCCATAAATTTATGGTGATTTTCTAAAGTCGCGTTACTGCTGCTGTCCTAAGCAGACTAATTCAAATTACACTTAAATTCCCAAGCTCAAACACTTAAGAACTTACCATTTGAGCTTAGAACATAACATGGCCACATCATATCTTATTAAATCAACTCATCATGTCCTATTATGATTGAATTTACTCAACGTTTAATCACTTAAAACTTACCTCGGATGTTGTCGAACGATTTCGGCGGCTATTCGACCACTTTTTCCCTCCCTTTATCGGATTTAGTTCCCCTGTGCTCTTGAGCTTAATTCAAACAAATTTAACTCATTAAAGTCTCATTTTGCTAGCTTATGGCCGAATATGACAAGGAGTTTGATAGGTCATATGGCCACCTTTTAGCTCAAATACACAATGGTCATACGCATTTTTAATCACATCAAGCAATTTAATACAATTCATTCGAACATACACATAACTTATGTACTTATTCATGTGGCCGAACATACATGTCTATGTTGGGGCCGATTGCATCACAACACCATACCATTTCAATTTTTGGTCATGGTTAAACAAAGAACTTAATGTCTCACTCAAAAATGCTAAAAAGAAGATTCAAGAATCATCAATCCACCATCACATGCACCATTACAAAGCTTCACTTTTAGCATGCAAATGATATCAACACCAATCCACCTTGGCCGAATATCATCTCCATGACATAGTAAAGATTTGAACCATGGGCTATTTAGAACTCAAGCTAACTACTAAAACATGCATGCATCTCATGGAACATCATCAAACATACCTTAGTCTATCAAACCACCATAGCCGATTTCCTCAAAGCTCTTTTTCCTTCTTTTTCTTTCTCCTATTCGGCCAAGAACAACATGAGAGCTTTTCTCTTCTTTTTTTTTTGTCATGTATGAGAATGATGAACACATTTTTTTCTCTTTGTTTTCTTCCTTCAATTTCTTATTAGTTTATTGCCCATGCTTCTTATTTTATTCTTCCATTAACACAACATGTTTCATGACATGTTTTGCCCATGCTTCTTATTTTATTTTTCCATTAACACAACATGTTTCATGACATGTTTTGCCCATCATCCCTTGTCATGGCCGGCCACTAGTACTTAAATGGGGGGAAATTGACATGCAAGTCCACCCCTTTGATTACATGCACTATTAGGCCGCTTGCATTTGCCTAGCACATTTCTAAATTTTCTCACATAAGTCCTATCAACTAAATTCACATGCAATTAACTAAATCGAAGCTTAAAACTTTCACACATTTATATTCACATATTTTAGGCAATAATTATCACATTCAAATAGTTTGGTGACTCGGTCTAGCGGTCCCGAGACCGCTTTCCGACTAGGGTCACTTTAGGGGTGTCACATTAAATGTGTATTTTACTAAAAATAGGGGTAACATCTTGGTCATGGGCATTTGACATCGCAACGTCGTCATTTTAAAGAGTGACATCATGACAAAAAAAATGCATGCCATCACGACATAACAAAGTGAGATGACCAAGATACGACGAGGAAACAACAAATTTGTGATGTCGGTCCAATAATTTTTAAAACTTACAATTTGGTCCTAATTCAAGTGCGTACTACTATAAGAGTATTTTTTAGCCCGTGCAAGTCCTAGAATTGATTGTATATCATATCATATGCCTTTCTTAATAGCATTTAAGTTTCTAAAGACATCAATTGGATATTTGGTTGATCTTTGTTTCTTCAGTAACTAGTGTAGCATTCTATAGCTCAAAACAGGCGATCGGGTCAGGAAATGGGTCTTATATTAGTTATCAGTATGGCTACCACTTCTGAGAGAGGTGGGTTTTGTATCAAACTTTGTAGGAAAAGTGGTGATGCAAACTAGGTAGTCAAAACAAGTAAATGCTATAAGCGAGGTACATTTTAAAAGCTCTCTAAGTGCTTTTCATTATGACTTACTATTGGCTTAGCACATACATAAGGGCCCTTGCAAAGTTCTGAAATGGGCATGTCCAGAGGCTTTCAAATTGGAGTTAGTTGCAATACTCAAAATCAATCCAATGTTTAATGCAAGCATGCTTAAGCCTATCTATGAGGATCAAAAGGATCCCAATCGAGGCAGATTGAAATAAGGGCAAGTAAGAGCGGTGGAATATTGCAAAAGAGATAAAAAAGGAGAGAAATAGTTTATTTTAGACAACGATAGAGACATAAGCCGAGGCAAATGTTACGAAAGGTGAAACTACCCAACTGAGAGAATGGTTGGGAATCAACTAAGGCGTTGTGGCAGTTCCAAAACAAGTTAGACCAGTGTCATTCTGAAGACATGGCGAGGGCATAACGAGAATGGGTAAGGGAGCATGTAATGGGTCACGAATTGAAGCTCGTGATGAATGCACACATAACGTGTCACACCCCAAAAGTGACAGATTCCAAAGAGGTGAGTAAGGTATGTATAGAAGTTGTTTTGTGCAATACAATAGCATAATCCGCCATCCTGGTGGCTTGATGGCGAGTTAGAGCATTGGTGCATACTAGCATTAAAGTATTAACCCCTTCCACTTCTACTGTTGTCTTTGAGCAACAAGTGCTCAGTTCTCTTGAGAGATTACATAAGCAGTTAAGTTTCTTCGAGAAGCAACAACCACGAATTGCTACTAATTTGGGCAAGGCACAAGAAGAAATAGCTCTATTTTAGGGTTATGTGAGGAAGAGGGATGCTGCTATCAAGAAATCCCTTCAGAAGAATTTCACCAAGCATATGCCTACATTCCCCAGCTTCCCCAAGGAACTGCTCTTAGATGAAAAGGAAGGGAAAGATGATGAAGTAGAGGTTGATAAGATCGACCTATCCCCACACACCTTGCCACTATGGAGAAGGCCACAAAAGGGCCAGAGGGAGATAATGAGAAGGCCACAACAGGACCAGAGGGAGATGAGGAGAAGACTAAATCAGTGAGTATTGAGACTGACCATGAAGAAGAAGAAGCAAACCCAACTTCTGCACCACCTGTGGATGCTACTACACCTGTCCCACCTCAATCGACTGTGCCAATGGCACAGCAAGATCTGAGATAAATAAGCTAATTGATGATCTCATGAAATTAGATGATGAGGAAGATGAGGTTTCGATCAACATGTTGAAAAGAAAGCAGCGCTACAAGCATCTTGCACAAAAATCCACTCATCCAATTATTCATGATTTTATGTTATTTGTTTTTTAGTTCATTTTAGCAGGCATTCATCATTTTTGTCTTATCATTTTCTGTCTATATATATATGTTTGTGCATTCCTAATTTTTGTCTATTCATGCATTGAGGACAATGCATCCCTTAGGTTAGAGGGTGTGTTGTGCATATAGATTGAATTTGAATAGTTGTTCTATTTGTTTTGTACATTCATTTTTCCATGACACATAAATGCCAAAGAATTTTTAGACTATGATGAGTATATTTTTGCCTATGATGTTCAATGAGGAATTTAATTCTTCAACGTTTTTAGAAAATTGTGACAGAGGATTAGGTGATTTTAGCTTGGGACAGTTTGCTTGTAAATTGATCCATAAAATTAGGATGTCCTAATTCCAATTACATTGATCTATAGTAGGTTTTTTTAATAAACTTAGAGATCATTGAAGCGAAATTCAGTATAAAGGCAATACTCAATAACGAATACAGTAACAATAATTTTTAAAAAAAAATTGCCACCAAATACTCCAATGCTTAGAATTGCCAAGTAAGTCAGCACCACTTTGTTTGCTCCATCGTGCTGTTGATTAGAAAGGTGAGTCCAAGTAAGAGTGTGTAATAAAGAAGATAAAATTAGGAGCACTCCACTATAGTAATAAGCTGAGTAGCTAAGGAGGTAGTTGTTTGCTCCATCCATCTTTTTAGTCACAAACCTTAGCTTCATGAGTAAGTATTCAAATCGAGACTTGTTTGAATATTTGACAATTTAGTGTATGCTCTATTGTAGATTGTTGAGTCAAAGAATCATGTGACGAGATGAATCCCCTAATAGAAAATAGGCATAATAAATATGTATGTAACTGATTATTTAAGTTAGTTAAAAGATGAACTAAGTAAATTAAAAGATATTTGCTATAGTGAAAGTTACATAAGTACTTAGGATTTTCCTTTCTTTTAAGGCAATATTTTTTGTATTGCCTTTGCTAAATAAGATTGTGAAACTTGATCAAATTTTTAGTCATAAAAGATTCCTGAGAACTGAAGTACAAAATGCTATCTTAATGGTCTAACAATACAAAGGTGATTATGTTGCTATGAAAATTATTACTTTCATGCATTCATGCATATTTTGCTTGAAGAAAACCAATAACTCAGGTTTGGGGGTGCGATAACTCTTGAAAAGAGTTATTTTCAGGCCTCTAAACTTGGTTAATTGTTCGTACTTGAGTAAATTTAGTTGCACTTTAGGAAATTATATTAGTATTTTTATTACATTGTATCATGAAGCTTGGATTGTGCTTTCAATGTCACTATATGTTACTTTTACTTGTGGGAAGAAAAGAATTGTGTGTTGTTTATACCAGGTACAGAAAGGAGGAAAGGAAATGAAGGAGTGAAGTGTTGTCATGACAAAAGGTTGGATACATTGCAAGCACAAATGCCATGGAAATTCCAGGAAGATGCTTACTCAACTGTTAATCCGTGCCACTCTAAACCAGATGTACTTTTACCAGAAATATCAACCTTAAAAGAGGAGAAAGGAATATATGCTAAAGGGAGACCTACCCTATAAAAAGAAGAAAGAGAAAGAGAAGAGGAGAGCAATTTTTTCCTCTCACAAAAATTCTTGTGAGAGATTGAGAGATGAAAGAAAGAGGGTAACAGCTAAGGAACAAAGTAGTAACGCAAGGAAGAAGGAGAGCATTCAACCCTGGGCTCGCAAGATATTGTAGCACTAGAGTTGAGGGCTGGACTGGCGAAAGCTTCCTGAAGTTCTTCCTTCATTATCTTAATTGATTTATCTGAATTTTAACTGTGGAAATATGTTGTTGAATGATATTTTTGTTTTGGATTTTAATTTCCAACTCATGAGCTAATCTCATCGAGTTGGGATTACTATATGAATCTTTAGTTCCTTTAATTACCAAGGCATTATCCTAAATTGACTTACTGTTTCATTCGATTTGCGCTATTTTACAATGTATGTGTGTAGTCTCTAGACATAGATGAATGTATGGTATGTTCATAGACTTGATTTAATTATGAAAAGGTTAGATGAGTTTGATTGTGATCAAATGATACAAGCAAGTACTCGATAGAATACTCGTAGCACTCTAGACATCAAGTTGCATTTTGTATAGAGAAAGGAAGAAATAGTGATGGGTATCCTTCTTAAGGCTTGTAGACATGCAAAGCATTAGATAGGGTAGGTTGAAGTCTGACTTTCAAAAGAAGCAGACTTCCTAGATTTAATATGAATAGTAAATTTGTTAAGATTTTGCTATAGCATTATTGTGTTATGAGGAAAGAATATTAGTAATCCCAACCTTTCCATTCAACAACATAGATCCCCTCAACTTTTTCTCCGTATCTTTTCCACAACATTTTAAGGTAGTTATTTATTTAAATATTGCCTATGGGATTATTCATCTACAAGTTGTTATTTTGTTTTGCCACAGCCAGATTCATATAGTTTATACTAATAGCTTAACCAATTAATCCTATCTGATCCCTGAGGAGACGGTCTTACCTACTACTTTATTACTTGATTCGACATGTAAACTTGCACATTCGCATATATATTCACACGCAACAATTTTTGGTGTCGTTGTCGGGGATCGGCAATTTGATGAAATTTAGTTTTTTTTATTTTCTTATATAATTCCATTAGTTTTATTTGTTGTTTTTAATTTTTATAGATTTTTTTGTTTGTGCATGAGTAAAAGCATTCATGCCAATGAAGAGTATCCTTTTGACCCAGAGATCGAGAGAACTTTGAGAAAGAGACGAGAATTGCAAGATATGGTTAGAATTGAAAATGATCCAGGTAGGGATGATCCATTACATCCAAATGGTCGAGATGTTTATTTGCCTTATGGGATAGATGATAGAGATAGACCCATCCGAGACCATGTTATACCAAATTTGGATGATTTGAATCCAGGCATAGTCAGGCTACACATTTAAGCTCAGCATTTCGAGTTGAAACCAGTAATGTATCAAATGCTGCAAATGATAGGACAGTTCAGTGGATTGCCTACTAAAGATCCACAACTACACTTAAGAATTTTCTTGAAAATCTTTGACTCATTTAGGCAACAGGGTGTTCCTGAAGATGCCTTACGACATAAATTGTTTCCATATTTGTTAAGAGATCGTGCTAGAGCATGGTTGAATTCTTTGCCATTAGGAACTGTGGCATATTGGAATAATCTTTGTCAAAGGTTTTCGCTACAATATAATCCACCAAATATGAATGCCATGTCAAGGAATGATATAACATCTTTTCGACAATCAGAGGACGAAACATTGTATGAAGCTTAGGAGTGATTCAATGAATTACTTAGGAAATTTCCGAAGCATGGTTTCTAATATTGAACAAAGATGAAAATGTTCTATAATTGATTAAACGCATATAAAATATGGTAGTTGATGCGTCTGCCAATGGTACTTTGCTGGATAAATCATATACTGAAGTGTATGAGATTTTGGAACTGATTGCCAACAATGATTATCAATACCCTACTACGAGAGTGGGGACGGGTAGAAGAGTTACTAGCAAAATGGAGCTTGATGCAATCACTTCATTAACAGCTCAGGTATCATCTTTAGCTAATATGATCAAAACACTAAATAGCCCAGTTACAGTTCAGGAGATGAAAACATTCGAGCTACCACGTGTTTATTGTGGGGAATATCATGTTTTTCATGAATACCCATCCAACCCAGTCTCTATGTATTACATGAGTGATTTTAACCGAAACAACAACCCACATTCCAACACCTAAATCCAGGGTGGAAATAACATCCAAACTTCAGTTGGAATAATCAATGAATGGTGAAATCCAACAATGTTGTTCAACAGAATGCCACAAATGCACCACTTGGTTATAAACATCCCATGCCACGACAAAATGTTCAAATAAGTTCAACATCATCCTCTTCATCTATGGAAGCTCTGTTGAAGGGATATGGAAAAAAATGATGTCGTAATCCAGAGTCAAGTTGCATCCCTAAGAGCTTTGGAAAATCAAGTAGGGCAGATTGCCATTGTTTTAAACTCGAGACTTCAGGGAACAATGCCAAGTGACACTGAAAATTCAATATCTCAAGGGAAGGAGCATTGCAAGGCCATTACTCTCAGAAGTGGTACTCAGTTACCTGAAGTTGTTAACGATGCCATTACAGACAAAGACAACACAGATCTCACGTATAGAAAGAATTCAAATCCATATGTGGAGTGATTTACAGTTGAGCAGTCCAATCAAAAGAAATTTGTAACAGAATCATATTGTGTTTCGAGTAAGAATGCCATGGAAAAACAATATCAATAATCTGATGGAAGGCCACCGCCACCTTTTCCTAAGCGATTCTAAAAATCTAAGCAATATTTTCATTTCAAAAAAATTTTGGATGTCCTAGAGCAACTCCATATCAACATACCGTTGGTGGAAGCGTTGGAGCAAAATCCCAACTATGTCAAATACATGAAAGATATCTTGTCCAAGAAGTGAAGATTAGGGAATTTGTAACTGTTGCTCACACTAAAGGGTGCTCAGCGATGCTGATGAACAAATTGCCTCCAATGTTGAAGGACCTAGGAAGTTTTACTATTTCTTGTTCAATTGGAAATAATTATGTTGGTAAGACATTATGTGATTTAGGAGCAAGCATAAATTTAATGTCTATTTCTACTTTCAGGAAGCTAGGAATTAGGAAGGCAAGACCCACCACAGTCACACTGCAACTAGCTAATCGTTCTTATGCACACCCGGAAGGTAAAATTGAAGATGTGCTGGTAATAGTAGATAAATTTATTTTTCTAGAAGATTTTATTATTTTAGAATGTTAAGCTGATAAAGAAGTACGAATTATTCTTGGAAGACCTTTTCTAGCTATAGGTAGAATGCTAATTGATGTACAGAAAGGTAAGTTAACAATGAGGTAATGATCAACAAATTAGTTTTAATGTTTTTGATACCATGAAGTGTGTAGATGAAAATGATGAAGGTCACGCCATTGGGTTTATCAAAATAGTAATGGAAGTAGAGTTTGCAAAATTTTATCGCAGCAATTCTGATGATGATGACGTAGATCCATTTGAGTCGAGTGAAGCAGAAACGATTGAGGAACTTGGTGAATTTATGGAGACCAAGAGGCTTAAAGATAGACCAGGGAAGAGTTCTGAATCTTTGTATTTATCATCTCATTCTTTTAAGCCTCCTAGACCTTCTATAGAGGAACCTCCCACGTTGGAGTTAAAGCCTTTGCTGTTACATTTAAAGTATGTCTACTTGGGAAACAATAACACTTTACTAGTAGTTATCTCTGTAGAGTTGACACTTGATCAGGAGACTAAGTTACTAGATGTTTTGCAAAGATCTAAGAAGGCGTTGGGGTGGACAATTGCTGATATCAAGGGAATCAGCCCTGTTATCTGTATGCATAAGATTTAACTAGAGTGCCATAGCAATTCTATTGAGCAATAGAGAAGGTTGAACTGATGAAGGAAGTTTTCAAGAAGGAGATTATCAAATGGCTTGACGCTGGTATAATATACCCTATTTTCGATAGTTCGTGGGTGAACCCTATTCAATGTGTACCCAAGAAAGGGGGTGTCACTATGATTAGCAATGACAATAACAAACTCATTTCAACTCGTACTATCATGGGATGGAGGGTATGTATGGACTATCGTAAGCTTAACAAAGCAAGTCGGAAGGACCATTTCCCCTTACCTTTCATTGATCAAATGTTGGATAGATTACTTGGGAAAGCTTTCCCCTTACCACTTTCACGTGTCCATACGGAACTTTAGCATTTAGACGAATGTCATTCAGGTTTTGTAATGCCCCAGATGTAACACCCCTTACCCGAGACCATTGCTGGAGTCGAGCATGAGGCGTTACTTGACTTAACTTAAAAGTTCGTGGCATAAAAATTTACTTTTAAAAGTTATTTCACTGTTCATAATAAGGCTGTCCACCTGCATAGTAGTCACTAAATCAATTATAACTAGAGCTACGAAACTCGAAATTTAGATTCGTAAATTTTCCCTAAAACTAGACTCATATATATTTTTACCATAATTGTTTTAGAATTTTTTGTTCAGCCAATTAGTACAGTTTATTAGTTAAAGTCTCCCCTATTTCACTAATCGACTATCCTGCCCTCTCGTCACTAAAATTCAATTATCTCATTGTACAGATTTCATATAGTCTTCTCACTTGTTTCTACAGAAAATAAACTCAATAAGAAATCTAGACATATAAATTAAAACTCATAAATATTTTTTTACAGTTTTTAATTATTTTCCAAAGTCAGAAAAGGGGATTCCAAAAACCACTTTGACCTTCTCTAACTAAAATACAAATAGCTCAGAATACATAATTCCTTTGTCTACACCGTTATTTTTATATGATAATAGACTCAATAAGCCTTAATTCAATATCTTATCCACCCTCTAATTAATTTTCTACTATCCTTGGTGATTTTGCAAAATCACGTCACTACTGCTATCTCAAAACTGATTCACTACCAATTTTTATTTTTTCAAGATTTCTATGCATAATTTATCACCTAGACATTTATAACAGCAAACACCATCATACTTAGCCATTTTAATAACTATTCATCATCAAAAAATTACATATCATCTTTTGGTCATATCTTAAGAATATACAATCGAAATGACCAAGTCCCTATACATTCCATAGCTCAAAACATTTATCGTCTTAAAATACCGAGTTGTGGTGGTTGATAGTGTGAACGCTCTCCGACGTCTTCAAGATCCCGACTATGCTTGATAATACTATATGAAAGAAAAAGAAGTAAAAGAAAAAAGCATAAAACTTAGTAAGTTTACATATAAATAAATAACAACAATTATCATAAACAATTATATTCATAAATTTTTATCAAGCATTAAGATCTTTACTTTCTTCTTTACTTATTTTCTTACTCGTTTACTTACTTGCTTGCTTAACTTGCTCTTTCGTTGCTGAAATTTATTTTCTCAACTGATAACTGAGATACTCTTAATCTTATTAACTCACCTGAACTTGTCTATTAGGCTTTTACCTGAACTTTCATGTAACATCGTCTATTTATTAGCCCGCTGAATCACTTGGAATACTAAGGATACTCGGGTCTCCTGTCTGAATATAACATGCCAAAGCTATGCCCCAGACATAGTCTTACATGGGATGTTTCTTGTTCTGCCAATGCCATATCCCAGATATGGTCTTACATGAGAGTTCTCATATAGGTGCCCATGCCATGTCCCAGACATGGTCTTACGGGGGACCTCTCATCTTGGTGCCAACGCCATGTCTCAGACATGGTCTTATATGGGACCTCTCTTCTCGGTGCCAACGCCATGTCCTAGACATGGTCTTTCATGGGACGTCTCATCTCGGTGCCAACGGCATGTCCTAGACATGGCCTTACATGGGACCTCTCATCTCGGTGCCAACGGCATGTCCCAGACATGGTCCTACATGGGACCTCTCATAATCTCAATGATGCCAATGACATGTCCCAGACATGGTTTACATGGGATCTTTTTACCCAAATGTCATGACATTTATATCCAATACATTCCTCATGTTTCAACGGGGCCTTTTAACACTGATTCTCTGTCATCTCATACTTGAGTTAACATTAGATATTTTCATGAAATAAATACATAATTGCTGAAAAAGAACAGCATTAATAACAATTGTCAAAATAATACATTTATTTACCGTAAACTTACCTCGGTACAAAATATGATCAAATCTAGCCATTTTGTCCTCAACCTTTTTCTTTCCCCGGTCTAACTCCGAATTTTGTTCTTCTTGATCTATAATAGAAAATTTAGCTTATTTAATACTCACATTCATCAAAACAATCCTTAACTCAAACTTTGACAAAATTATGTTTTTCCCCTAAACTTTTGCATATTTACACTTTTGTCCTAAAGCTCGGAAATTAAACTTCATCCCGTATTCGTATGTTTTATGACATGCTGAACATTTTTCCCTTCTATGGCAACATCAAATTCTAACTCTAACACTTACTTATGAACATTAGGTATTTTTACCGATTATGTCGTTTCACTCGTTTTCACTTAAAATCACTTAGCAAAAGTTGTTTAACATGATTTCAAGCTTCATATTCTACCATAATACATTAAAATAAAGACATTTCACCTATGGTTATTTTTCCAAATATGAACCCTAGGTTAAATTATTGCTAGAACAAGCTAAATCAAGTTACCGAGACTCCAAAAACGTAAAGAACATTAAAAATGGGGCTAGAACAGACTTAAAATCGAGCTTGGAAGCTTGAAAAACCCTAGACATGGTTTCCCCTTGTGAAATTAGGCCATGGGGTTGAATATGGACAAAAATTGGCTTTTAATTTTGATTTTCATTCGTTTTAATAACTAAATGACCAAAATACCCTTAATTAAAAACTTTGGAAACATGCCTAACCATGTCCATTTTTGTCTACCACCTTAACCAATGGTCTAATTACCATTTGAGGACCTCCAATTTAAAATTTCATAACAATTGGGCACATCTAACATGTCGAACTCAACTTTTGTACTTTTTACAATTTAGTCCTTTTGACTAAATTGAGTGCCCAAATGTTGAAATTTTTGAACGAAAGTCTCACGAAATCATTTTGTGAAATCGTAGACCATAAAAATATGATAAAATAATTTTTTTTCTCATCGAATTTGTGGTCCCGAATCCACTATTCCGATTAGGCCCAAAATCAGGATGTTACATTTCTCCCCCCTTTAGGGATTTTCGTCCCCGAAAAGCTTACCTGTGAAGAGATTTGGGTACTTTTTTCACATAGCCTCTTCGGGCTCCCATGTAGCCTCGTCTATCCCTTGCCTATTCAATAATACTTTCACAAGTGCAATACTTTTGTTCCTTAGTTGCTTGGTCTCTCAAACTAATATCTTTACCGGTTCTTCATCGTAAGTCATGTTTGACTGAATCTAAACCTCTGTCTGAGAAATCACATGTGACAAATCTGAACGATAACTTCATAACATAGACACATGGAACACATCATGAATCATCTCTAACTCAGTTGGCAAAGCTAACCGATATGTTAAAGGCCCAACTCTTTCAAAAATACCCTATCACCAACTTGGAACTCAATCTCTTTTCTTTTCAAATCTGCATAGGATTTCTGTCTATCTAAAGTTGCTTTCAAGAAATCTCTAATGAATTTTACTTTCTCTTTTGTTTCTTTGACTAGATCAACCCGTTAAATCTGATTTTCCTTAAGCTCTGTCCAATACAAAGGCGTACAACACTTACGTCCATACAAAGCTTCATAAGGTGCCATCTTCAAACTCGACTGATAACTATTATTATAGGCAAACTCTACCAACGGCAAATATTTCTCCCAACTACCTTGAAATTCTAAAACACAACATCTAACCATCGGTCTGAGGATGGAAAGCTGTACTAAAACTCAACTTTGTGCCCAAAGCTTCTTGCAATTTCTTCCAAAATCGTGAAGTAAATCTCTGATTTCTATATGAGATAATCAATAACGATACTCCATGCAGTCTGACTATCTCTGAAATATACAACTAAGCCAACTTGTCAAATGAATATTCGGCACTTCTCACCATACAAGTAATATCTCCAGATTTTCAACGCAAATACAATGGTAGCTAGTTCTAAATCATGCGTCGGGTAGTTTTTCTCCTGTAACTTTAACTGTCTGGAAGCATATGCTATTACTTTACCTTCCTGCATAAGTACACAACCCAATTCATTCAAGGATGCATCACTGTAAATCACTAATTCTTTACCCGGTTCTGGCTGTACCAAAACAGGAGCTTCTATCAACAATGCCTTTAACTAGTCAAAACTCTGCTGACACTTCTCAGTCCATTCAAACTTGACATCTTTCTGCAATAATCTTGCCAACAGGGTAGCTATCATGGAAAATCCCTTTACAAACTGTCTGTAATAACCAGCTAATCCAAGAAAAATTCTTACCTCTGACACATTTCTGGGTGGTTTCCACTCAACAATTGCTGAAATTTTACTCATATAAACTTTAATACCATCACCTGACACAATGTGTCCAAGGAATCTGACTTCTCGAAGCCAGAACTCACTTTTGCCAAACTTGGCATACAATTGATTATCTCTTAGAATCTATAAAACTGTTCTTAAATGTTCAGCATGTTCAGTCTCATCAGGAGAATAAATCAGAATATCATCAATAAACACAACTACAAACTTATCCAAGTATAGTCGAAAGATTCGGTTCTTAAATCCATGAATATGGCAGGAGCATTAGTCAAACCATATGGCATCACAAGAAACTCGTAGTGACCATACCTAGTCCGGAAAGCAGTCTTCGCAACATCTAACTCTTTAACCCGCAACTGATAGTAACCGGATCTCAAATCTATCTTGGAGAACACAGTGGCTCCTTTCAATTGGTCAATCAAATCATCAATTCTAGGTAGTGGATATTTATTCTTTATTGTTACTTTGTTAAGCTTCTGATAATCTATACACAACCTTATCGAACCGTCTTTCTTTTTCACAAAAAGCACTGGTGCACCTCACGGAGAACAACTAGGCCTTACAAAACCTTTATCAGTTAATTCCTACAACTGAGCTTTCAATTCTTTCAATTCCAACGAGGCCATTCTATAAGGAGCAATAAAAATAGGAGTTGTACCTAGAACCAACTCAATACCAAATTAAACTTCTCTAACAAGAGGCAAACCTGACAATTCTTCCGGGAACACATCTAAATACTCACGTACCACTGGCACTGATTTAATTTTCAACTCTGGATCTTTAGTGTTCAATACAAAAGGAAGATAAGCTTCACAACCTTTTCTCAAACATTTCTGAGTAGACATAACAGAAATCATAGAGAGAGAACCATCTGACTCATTTAAATCAACCCGGATAATATCACCATTTTCACATTTCAACTCAATGTATTTCTATCTGCAATTCACTATCACGTCATGGGCAGTCAACAAATCCATACCAAGAATCACATCAAACTCATCAAACGACAATAGTATGAGATTGGCTGAAAAACAGTGACCTCTATTCATCAAAGGGAAACTCTTACATACTTTATCTACCAACACATACTAGCCTAATGGGTTTGATACTTCAATTACAAATTCAGTGGATTCTACAGGCATGTTCATACTAGGCATCAATGTCATACAAACATAGGAATGCGTCGAACCCGAATCAATTAAAGCAATAACATTAGTATCATAGAGAGAAAATGTACCCGTAATTACATCAGGGGAGGATACCTCTTCCCGAGCACGAATAGCATATGTTCTTGTGGGTGCTCTAACATCTGATCTAGCTGCTGAGTCTCTAGACGTACCCCTGTTACATGCTCCAACTCTCAGGTTCCTCTGTGATCTGCCTCTAGTAGGATCATTTCCCAATATTGCACTCAATATTGCTTCTCTTTTAACTATTTTAGGACAATCCCGAATAAAATGATCTAGTACACCACATCTGAAACAAGCATTTTCATTTGCTCGGCACTCACCGAGATGATTTCTACCACACTGAGCACACTCTAGTCTAGATGGTCGAGTACTACCCACACTTGCAACTGTAGTAGTCTGAGCTCTTAAACCCACAAATCCTCTACCTCTGTTTCGGCTAGGATACCCGGCTGAAAAATTCATTCTAGTAGAAAACTCTCTAGGCATCTTGGATGTAGACTGAAATGATCTGCTCATCTACCTTTTCTTCGTGTTTGGAACCTCAATCTCAACTTTGCCCTTTTTTTTAACAACTCCTCTGCTTTACAGGCTCTTTCAACTAGAAAAACTAACTCTTTTATCTCTAGAACACCAACTGACAATCAGATATCATCATTAAGTCCATCCTTAAATCTTTTGCACATAATAGCTTCTATAGATACACACTCTCGAGCATACTTGCTGAGTCTGACAAATTCACATTCATACTCAGTCACAGTCATCTTACCTTATTTTAACTCAAGGAACTCTTTTCTTTTCCGGTCAATAAACCTCTGACTGATATACTTTTTACGGAACTCCTCCTCAAAGAAATCTCAAGTAACTCCCTCACTCGGTACAACTGATACAAGAGTCTTGCATCAATGGTAGGCTGAATCTCTGATAAGTGAGGCAACAAACTTCATGCATTCTTCAGGTGTACAAGATAATTCATCAAAAACTCTGATAGTATTCTCAAGCCAAAATTCTGCTTTCTCAAGCCAAAATTCTGCTTTCTCTACATCATCGTCTTTAGTAGCCCGAAATTCTTCAGCCCCTTATTTTCTGATCTTATCAACTGGTGGCCTTTCTCTTATAATTGTACCAGTACCTGTAACTGGGGGAGCTACATGGGGAATCTGAAAATCATGAGGGGGTGGAGATCTAGCAGCAGGATTCGTACGAACAAACTCGGCAAACGATTCATTCATAGCATGGAAGAAGGCTTCTCGAGCCCCTCCTCCTTGACTAATTGTAACGGGACTTTCACTAACATTAACATCTGGTGGCACTGTCCCTTTTGCGGGACCAGCTAATTCATCTATACCAACTCGTTCGGGATCTATAACTATAAAAGAAAACATTTCAAAATCGTTAGGAGTCATCACACTATCAAAATATATAAGTATGGCATGTATAGCTAGACTTTTATTCATACTGAATATTCTGAGAACTGACTAAACCTGGCTCTGATACCAATAAAATGTAACACCCCTTACCCGAGATCGTTTTCGGAGTCGAGCATGAGGCGTTTCTTGACTTAACTTAAAAGTTCAGGGCATAAAAATTTACTTTTAAAAGTTATTTCACTGTTCATAATAAGGTTGTCCACCTACGCAACAGTCACTAAATCAATTATAACTCGAGCTACAAAACTCAAAATTTAGATCTGTAAATTTTCCCTGAAACTAGACTCATATATCTTTTTACCATAATTATTTTAGAATTTTTGGTAAGCCAATTAGTATAGTTTATTACTTAAAGTCTCCCTTGTTTAACTGATCGAATATCCTGACCTGTCATCACTAAAATTCAATTATCTCATTGTACAGACTTCATATAGTGTTCTCTCTTGTTTCTACAGAAAATAAACTCAATAAGGAATCTATAAATATAAATTAAAACTCATAAATATTTTTTTACAATGTTTAATGATTTTCCAAAATTGGAATAGGGCATTCTAAAAACCACTTTGACCATCTCTAACTAAAATGCAAATAGCTCAGAATGCATAATTCCTTTGTCTAAACCGTTATTTTTCTATGAAAATAGGCTCAATAATCTTTAATTATATATCTCATCCACTCTCTAATTCATTTTCTACTATCCTTGGTGATTTTGCAAAATCACGTCACTACTGCTGTCTCAAAACTGATTCACTACAAATTTTTACTTTTTCATGATTTCTATGCATAATTTATCACCTAGACATTTATAACAACAAACACCATCATACTTAGCCATTTTAATAACTATTCATCATCAGATATTTACTTATCATCTTTTGGTCCTATCTTAAGAATATACAATCAAAATGACCAAGTCTCTATAAATGCCATAACTCAAAACATTTATCGTCTTAAAATACCGAGTTGTGGTGGTTGATAGTGTGAACGCTCTCCAACGTCTTCAAGATCCCGACTATGCTTGATAATACTATATGAAAGAAAAAGAAATAAAAGAAATAAGCATAAAGCTTAGTAAGTTTACAAGTAAATAAATAACAACATTTATCATAAACAATTATAATCATAAATTTTTATTAAGCATTAAGATCTTTACTTTCTTCTTTACTTACTCTCGTACTCGTTTACTTACTTGCTTGCTTAACTTACTCCTTCGTTGCTGAAATTTCTTTTCTCAACTGATAACTCAGATACTCTTAATCTTATTAACTCACCTGAACTTGTCTATTAGGCTTTTACCTGAACTTTCATGTAACATCGTCTATTTATTAGCCTGTTGAATCACTTGGAATACTAAGGATACTTGGGTCTCCTGTTTGAATATAACATGCCAAAGCTATGTCCCAGACATAGTCTTACATGGGATGTTTCTTGTACTGCTAATGCCATATCCCAGATATGGTCTTACATGAGAGTTCTCATATAGGTGCTCATGCCATGTCCCAAGACATGGTCTTTTGGGGGACCTCTCAGCTTGGTGCCAACGCCATGTCCTAGACATGGTCTTACATGGGACCTCTCATCTCGGTCCCAACGCCATGTCCCAGACGTGGTCTTACATGGGACCTCTTATCTCGGTGCCAATGCCATGCCCCAGACATGGTCTGACTTGGGACCTCTCATAATCTCAATGATGCCAATGCCATGTCCCAGACATGGTCTTAAATGGGATCTCTTTACCCAAATGTCATGACATTTGTATCCAATACATTCCTCAAGTTTCAACGGGGACTTTTAACACTGATTCTCTGTCATCTAATACTTGATTTAATATTAGATATTTTCATGAAATAAATACATAATTTCTGAAAAATAACAACATTAATAATAATTATCAAAATATTGCATTTACCGTAAACTTACCTCAGTACAAAATATGATCAAATCTAGCACTTTTGTCCTCAACCTTTTTCTTTCCCTGGTCTAACTCTGAATTTTGTTCTTCTTGATCTATAATAGAAAATTTAGCTTATTTAATACTCACATTCATCAAAACAGTCCTTAACTCAAACTTTGACAAAATTATGTTTTTTCCCCTAAACTTTTGCATATTTACACTTTTGTCCCAAAGCTCAGAAATTAAACTTCATCCCGTATTCGTTTGTTTTATGACATGCTGAACATTTTTCCCTTCTATGGCAACATCAAATTTTGACTCTAACACTTATGAACATTAGGTATTTTTACCGATTATGTCTTTTTACTCGTTTTCACTTAAAATCACTTAGCAAAAGTTGTTTAACATGATTTCAAGCATCATATTCTACCATAAAAAATCAAAATAAAGACATTTCACCTATGGGTATTTTTCCAAATATGAACCCTAGGTTAAGTTATTGCTAGAACAAGCTAAATCAAGTTACCGGGACTCCAAAAACGTAAAGAACATTAAAAACGGGGCTAGAACAGACTTAAAATCGAGCTTGGAAGCTTGAAAAACCCTAGACATGGTTTCTCCTTGTGAAATTAGGCCATGGGGTTGAAGATGGACAAAAATTGGCTTTTAATTTTGTTTTTCATTCGTTTTAATAACTAAATGACCAAAATGCCCTTAATCAAAAACTTTGGAAACATGCCTAACCATGTCCATTTTTGTCTACCACCTTAACCAATGGTATAATTACCATTTGAGGACCTCCAATTTAAAATTTCATAACAATTGGACACATCTAACATGTCGAACTCAACTTTTGTACTTTTTACAATTTAGTCCTTTTGACTAAATTGAGTGCCCAAATGTCGAAATTTTCGAACGAAATTTTCACAAAATCATTTTGTGAAATCGTAGACCATAAAAATATAATAAAATAAAATTTTTTTCCTCATCAGATTTGTGGTCCCGAAACCACTGTTTCGACTAGGCCCAAAATCAGGATGTTACACCAGGAATATTTTAGCATTGCATGATGGTGATATTCTCAAACATGCTGGAAAAGTTTCTTGAAGTATTCATGGACTATTTATCTGTCGTTGGAAATACTTTTGAGACTTGTTTGAAGAGTTTAGAGTTAGTTCTTTATTGCTGTGAAGAAACCAATCTTGTTCTGAACTGGGAAAAATGTCACTTTATGGTTTGTGAAGGCATTATTTTGGGACATAAAATATCACATGAAGGGATTTTTGTGGACAAAGAAAAGATTGAGGTGATCAAAAAGTTGCCACCGCCTACCATTGTCAAAGGTATTCAAAGTTTCCTATGTCATGTAGGGTTTTATCGAAGATTTATTAAGGATTTTTTGAAGATATCAAAACCCCTTTCTACCTTGTTAGAACACAATAGAGCCTTCAATTTTGACGAGCCCTAATTGAAAGCATTTGAAGAATTCAAAAAGCAACTGGTGACAGCATCGATTGTCATAACATTGGACTAGACATTGTCTTTTGAGTTTATGTGTGATGCCAGCAATTTCGCTTTAAGAGCAGTGTTGGGGAAAAGGAAGGACAAGGTTTTCCATGTGATATATTATAAAGGACAAGGTTTTATATGAAATATATTATGCGAGCAAAACCTTGACAGACACACAGCTTAACTACACTACTACTAAAAAGTAGTTACTAGCTATGATATTTGCGTTTGACAAATTCAAATCCTATCTAGCTGGTACCAAGGTCATAGTTTATAAAAACCATTCTAAGATTAAATATTTGGTGACCAAGAAAGATGTAAAGCCTAGGTTGATCAGGTGGATATTACTGTTGCAGGAATTTGATCTTCGAATTTGAGATAGGAATGGAATGGAGAATCAAATGGTTGGTCACTTATCAAGGATAGAAGTAGGAAATGAAGATGGAAATATTCAACTCATTAAGGAAGAATTCCCAGATGAACAACTACTAGTTGTCATGGCATTACCGTGGTATGCCGATATAGTCAATTTTCTAGTTAGTGGGTGATCGGCTGTTTAACGTCACAGTAATGATGTGCAAGCATACACTATCGATGCAGGTATAGTAGACAGATGTGACTCTGTCTGATATCATCCCACAGGGATGGTTCTCTTTTTTCTATAAATGTCGGTGTAATAACTAGATAGAAACGAGAAAAACTGTGAGGATAGTTGTCGGAGCAACAACTTGACAACAATAAAATAAAATATGCTAATGATAAAATGGGATCCCCAACATGAATCTTCAGCGTATATCTTACTAAGCGTCAATCCTATATTTAATCTGAGACTTAAACATACACATTAACCCTACCTTCCAATGATGGCAATATGGCACTATTAAGAACAAGTGGACTAAATTCCTCTGGTCCTCACTCAACTTCCATTGTAATTCTTGTTGGCTCGAACTGTCACTGCACTTTCCAGTTTCAGTGACTGCAGTAACACTTCTGTGTTAAGAAGCATTCAAACCCCAAGATTAAACAAAAAAATCAAAATTTGAATAAGATAACCTTTAACCAAGAATTCATTTTTACTTCCATACAAACAAAAACTAGAGAGTAATCACCAGTATTTGGAAAGAAATAAGAAAGAATCAAGTGGAGAATAATATTCCTAGACAACTCGACTGAATCTCTCTATTCCCTCTTGTCTCGCACTTAGGTCTCCCCATCAAAAGCTAATCTGCATCAATTTTCACATTGGCTTACCCGTGAGGGGCTTAAGCTGCTATAGCTGCAAGCTTCAAGGTAGGATGAAGAAGATTATGGGAAAGAAAAAGCTCTCCTCCTCTTAGTCTTACGTCAACCTTTTATGTCCTCCTATCATGGTAAAGTGTCATTTCCTCAAAATTATTTTTTCCTTGTACGTACAGGTTGGTTATACCAGACTGGACAGCTCATGTATTTTTAGTTCTTATCTGGACAGCTGTCAGGTGCTATGACAATTCTAGACGCAATCTGGAATTAACTCATGCAGCGACATTAAAGCAAAAAGATAGCAAAATTAAGGATAAAATAGGTTAGGATTCACTGAGTTATAAAATCCAATTTGCTAAACTGAAAATGCTAAAATATATGCTTAGGATAACTAAATGGGAACAATTTAACCAATAAGTAAGGAGGAAAACTTATGTTCTTTCAAGTGATATCACAACCCCAAAATTGAGTTTTTACTTGTCCTCAAGTAAAATAGAAACTAGAAAGGCTAAAAAAGTTTTACTAAGGAAACAAAAATTTTAGTAAGGCAAATGATCATTTTAGCAACTTAAACCCTCTAAATTCCCAATTAATGAATCACATTCAAATGAAAGAATATTGCATTGACAATACATAAGCATGAATGAATAAGGTTGCAACTTCATCAATGTTGGCATCATGCTTCAAACCCTAATTCTATCTACCAATACAACATTTATTGTACAATATTAAGTACTTATATATTTTTTTCAGAATAAGGGATATCGTTGTATTACTGTAACCTTGTTCTTGATAAGTAACGATGGAGTGCAAAAAACCCCTAGGGAGTATGTAATTGTGCCGACACACACTCATGCAGGGACAGCCTTTGGCCAGATTTATTTTCCTATCACTTGTATTGGAGTGTTCTCTCTTTAACATTCCATATTACACCTACTTCGGAGTGTCTCAAATTTATAACTATATATATAAGCAGCTATAAAAAGAAGATTCATTCAACATTGAAAGAATGATAGCAATCATCCATTAATAATGCAACCTAATCTATTCATCAATGAATTGAAGCTACAACCTTCTGTCTAATTTATCCAACTCATTCATTGATACTTTACATGATTCAAGAAATAATCATCAAATGTAACAAAAAATTTTGAACAATTTTCATTAACTATAATTAAACCTTGCATGCTTTATTACCGAAAAAAATTGAAATGTGGGTGCATTTCAAAGCCCCATGTGCATTTCTAAGCCCCATGTGCATTCCCCTAAACTTAAAGTTTGCATTGTCCCCAATGCACTAACATGAAAATGTAATGACAATAAAAATGCAATGACAATGCGTACTTATCAAAGTAAAACTTACAGCTTCATGCAATGCATGAATACTACAACAAAAGCTTAAAATAAACTACCTCAGTTATCCTCAGCCATCGATGTGGTTGCACGATGTTTCTTTCTCCTCCTTTTCTTCTCCTCCTTCTTTCATTTTTTATCCTTGGAGAGCTTTCTCTTCTTTTCTTTGGGCTTCGCACGGTCCTTAGATTTCTCCTGATTTTTTGGCTCTGACCCGGCATCATCGGCTACTTCGTGTGTAGGAGGGGATACCTGGAGTGGTCCGGTGTAGACCATTATTGTCAATGAATTGCATTGCTCCTCACTGATTACCTCAGCAACTTCTGTCAGTCTCGCTCCATCTTGCTCCAAATTATCAATATTTGCACCCACAGACTCAGGTGCAGTGACAATGTTCATAACAAAATCTTCTTTTTCTCTTTCCTTTTCATTTGCAGCATCTTCTTCTCCTTCAGCAACAACTTCCTCTTTTGTAGCAGCAACTTCCTTCTCAATAACAGTGTTTTTTTTATCAGCAAAAATACCATCCTCAAACAAGCTATCAATCTTTCTCAGGCATTCTTCAGTGTCCCTGGATTCCTATTCTTTGTCATTATCAGAGACCTGCACAATGGGAGGGGATGCCATCAATCTATCTCGGTCTTCTAAGTCATCATTTGTGGATGAGAGTTCATAGTTTCAATGGTTGGTGGAAACATTGGGAATTTCGGTAGTGGGGATGGGCTCAATTGGCTTAATGTGGCTACAATAGAACTGTTCTAGGCTTTGGTATAAGCATAAAACAAATTCTGGGATTTCTCTATATCCTCTATTGTAGCGACAAGCCTGATTTGCCTATTGTTGATGGAATTGACCATTTTTTCGACATCTTTCATTTTACGCCATAATGATGTCTCTGCATTTAGGTTTGTTCTTTTGTTGTCAGCTTTGGTTTTTCCCTTCCTTATCTTACTTGTTTTTTCCTCCTTCAGTATCGGTGTATCTTTGCCACGAGTCATTCTTTCTATAGAGGCTTCATTGATTGGGCTCTTATTATCTAAGACTTCCTCACCATCACGGGGTACGATTCCTCTTTGCTGGCATAAGAACATCACCAATGATGGGAAAACCAAGATTCCATTTTGCCTTATGGGGCAGTCAACAATTTCCTGGTGGACTATTGCCTCGACATCAACCTTTTTGCCTTTGACGATGGAATGTATTAGACACATTCTATCGAGGGTGACTATGGTGCTGTAAGTAGAGGGCTTTAGCCTGCAGTTGACAAAATGAAACTAGATTTTGCTTTGCAGAGTCAGGAAGTGACAGTGCATCTTATAATTGTTTTGATGGGAACCCATACACAATGCTCCTTATACACAAAAGTCTTTCACCAATAGGTCTCGTTTTTCATCCATGATATCCTTAATGAACTCGGAGTGTTTGTCTACATCCATCTTGGCGTTGTACAGCTTGTTGATTTTTTTAGTGTCCCATGGTATTAAGCCTTCTCAAACAAAAATGAACTCTAACTCATGATCATAAAGGTTAGCATAAAACTCACGTACCAGTGAAGGAGAATAGCTTTCAGGATGGGTGCAAAAAGTTTCCCACTTGAACTTCGAGATGGTTTTGTAGACTTGCTTACCCAAGTCTTGTTGTTGCGAAAGGGAAATGCCTTGTTCGGGGTGTAAGTTTTGTTTCAACATGTTATCTTGAAATCATTTCTTTGACGCTTTATTCAAAAAAATTACTGGCTGCTTTCTCTGCACTGGCATGGAGGATTTCCATTCACAAACTACGGTAGCAGAGGACTCATGTTATTCAGCAGATTTGGTGGCTTTTTTGACCGAGCCTCTCATTTTTTCCATCTTTTATTGAGGGGAAATAGTTTAAAGTTGGAAAGATATGATCTTAAGAAGAGAAAGGAAATAAAAATGGTTGCTTGAATGTGTTACAGTCGGTACAGTTGAGGAGGATTTATAATGAGTGAAAGAGCAAGATAGAAAGGCGTGTTGTTTTGTGGAGAGAAATAAAGCTGGTGGGAATAGTTGTTCTAATAGAAATTGTGCTCGCTCAGAAGGATCAACGACTGAGTGATTTTTTATCCAATGATGAAATCTGAATTTCCCTGAATTCTGATGAGTTATAAATGGTAGTACAGAATTACGGGATGCTTTGACAGCAAAATTTCAATGCGTCGACATTGGTACCTAATCATTCTGCAAAAAGAAAAACAAACTTTAACAAAACATAAATAAAATAAACTAAAATCATAGAGTAATAATTAAAAATGAAAACTTTTTGACCAATTTAATGGTCTCTTCCTACTTTTGATCACTGTTGCTAAAAGAATGTTTCAGCCTTTTTCCATTTACTTTGAACTGGTGTCCATTATGTAAATCTCAAATTGTGACTGCAGCATGAAACAATACGTCGACAGCTTTAAAAGATCCAGATCAATGTGAACGCAATTTACCTGGGTGCAGTTTAAGTCGATAATTGAATAATAAAACCTGTTGACCCACAATAAATTGTCGTTGTGAAATAATCTTTTCATGCCATCGTTTGGTCTTTTCCTTATAAATCACTGCATTTTCATGGGCATTTGTCCTAATCTCCTTTAGTTCAATGATATCCAATAGCCTTTTCTTTCCAACCGCTTCATACTTGCTTAATTGCCCACATTGCTTTGTGTTCTAGTTCGACTGGCAAGTGACATGCTTTCCTAAGAACAAATTGATATAGTGACATCCCTAATGGAGTTTTGTATGCTGTCCGTAATGCCCATAAAGTGTCATCCAATCGGAAAGACCAATCTTTCCTTAAAGAGTTTACAACCTTCTTAAGAATGTTCTTAATTTTTCAATTCGATACTTTGGCTTGTCCATTGGTTTGTGGATGATAAGTAGTAGTCATTCTATGATTAACTCCATATCTCTTCAGTACGATTACCATTTGGTTGCAATGAAAGTGTGTACCCTAATCACTAATCAATGCCTTTGGTGTGGTGAAGCCGGTGAGTATATGCTTGTGAAAAGATTTTAGCACTGTCTTCACATCATCCTTTGGGACTGTAATAGCTTCAACCCACTTCGAGACGTAGTCAACAGCTACTAATATATAAAGATTTCCAAATGAACTTGGAAACAGTCCCATAAAATCTATACCACAAACATAGAATAATTTAACCTCCATAATTGGATGTTGTAACATTTCATTGTATCGTGTTATAGAACCGGTGCGCTGACACATATCGCATTGATTTACAAAATTGTGGGTGTCTTTGAATAATGACGGCCAGTAGAATCCTAATTAGAGAACTTTAGCAGCAATTCTCATACCACCAAAATGACCTCCATAAGGAGCATCATGGCAATGCTTAAGGATTGAAAGCATCTCCATTTCCGTAACACAACGTCAAATGATGTTGTCATTGCATACCTTGAATAAATACAGCTTGTTCCAATGATACTTCACTACGTCACAAAGAAATCTGTTTTTTCATGGCCTGTGACACCCAATATGAATTTTCCACACACTAGATAATTAACAAAATCTGCTTAGGAGTTGTATCTACAGGAAAAAACTTCTCATCTAGAAATGCGTCGACAATTTGAAGTATGTTTCCGTCTTCATTGCCAACTTTCAATCAAGACAGATGGTCTGCAACTTGATTCTCTAAACCCTTACGGTCTTTTATCTCGATGTCAAATTCTTGCAATAGTAATATCCAGTGTATCAATCTTGGTTTGGCATCCTTTTCTGCAAAGAGATATCTCAATGCCGAGTGATCGTGAATACAGTAACCTTTGCACTGACAAGATAGGAATGAAACTTGTCAAAAGCAAAGACTACAACCAGTAATTCTTTCTCTGTGGTGGTATAATTGAATTGAGCCTTTATAAGAGCTTTGCTAGCATAATAGTTGGCGTGAAATATTTGTCCCTTTCGTTGTCCTAGAACCGCACCTACAGCAAAGTCACTTGCACGGCACATAACTTCAAAAAGTTGAGACCAATTTGGTGCAACGAAAATGGGTGCATTAACTAGCTGCCTTTTTAACTAAATAAAGGCATCAAGACATGCGTCGTAAAAGAAGAATTTTTATTCTGTTCCAGCAATGAGCATAAGGGTTTTGCAATTTTTGAAAAATCTCTAGTAAACTTTCAATAAAACCCCACATGTCCAAGAAAACTGTGAATACCTTTCACGTTTGTTGGTAGTGGTAATTTCTCAATAATTTCTTCCTTATCTTTGTCTACTTGAATGCCTTGACTAGATATGCAATGGCCTAACACAATGCCTTCAGTTGCCATGAAATGACATTTTTTCCAATTCAGGAAAAGATGTGTGTCCACACATCGCTTTAATACTTTATCCAAATTGTCAGCACAATGATCAAAATCATTCCCATAGACTCAAAAGTTATCCATAAAAACCTATAAAGAGTCTTCATTCATATATGAGAATATTGTCATCATGTACCTTTGAAATGTAGTTGGTGCATTACAAAGACCGAAAGGCATACGGTGAAAAGTGAAAGTACCAAAGGGGCAAGTAAAGGTTGCTTTTCTCCTGATCCTCTGGTGTAATAACAATTTGATTGTACCTAGAATAGCCGTCCAAAAAGCAATAATAGGCCTTTCTAGCAAGTTCATCCAGCATTTGGTCAATAAAAGGAAATGGGAAGTGATCCTTCTTTGTGGCCATATTCAATTTTCGATAATCCATACAAACTTGCCATCCCGTGGAAATATGTATAGGAATTAATTCACCCTTATCATTGCGAACCACAGTGATGCCACTCTTTTTAGCTACGTATTTCACTAGACTTACCCAATTGCTATAAAACATCGGGTAAATAATTCTAGCATCAACCCATTTTATGATTTCCTTCTTGACAACTTCCTTCATCTTCTCATTTAATCTTCTTTGTTATCTAATCGATTGGTTGCCTTCATCTTCCAACTTGATCTTGTGCATACAAAAATGACTAATACCTTAAATATCGGCAATACTCCAACCAATAGCTCGTTTATGTTGCTTGAAAATATGAACCAATTTCTCTTCTTGAGTTACACCTAGCGTTGCAGAGACAATAACAGGGAGAGTATTGTGATCACCCAAAAAGACATATATAAGATGATGAGGTAGTGGTTTCAATTCAAGAGTATGAGCTTCTTCAATAGATGGCTTGAAAATTGAGTCGTTCTGTTGGCTAAGTCTAAGGATTCAATCTGCCATCCATGCTTGAGTTCAAGATTATTAGTTTCAACCATGCTATCACAATCGTCTAAGGACTCGACATCAGATGTCACTACAAACTCTTTAGAAAGTATTGTGCTTTTATCGTTGAATCCTTCCTTAATTAGATCATCTAGTACATCGACAGTATGGCATTCTTCTTTGTCCTTGCATTGAATAAATTAAAAAACACTGAAAGTGACTTGCTCATCATTAAGTCGCATGGTTAGTTCACCTTTGTAAACATCAATAGGAATTCAGCAGGTGGCTAAAAATGGTCACCCCAAGATTATGGGAATCTCCTTGTCTGCCTCGCAGTCAAGTATGATAAAATCAACTAAAAAAATTAATTTATCTACACGAACTAAGACATCATTGACTTTCCCTTCAGGTTGAGCTAAGGATCGATCTTCTAGTTGTAATGGCACTGCAGTAGATTTCATGTGACCAAGTCCAAACTTTCTGAAAGTAGATAGTGGCATTAGGTTAATGCTAGCTCCCAAGTCGTATAAAGCCTTGACCAAATAATGATTACCAATTGAACATGGATGGTAAAGCTCCTAGGATCTTTCAATTTAGAGGGCAACTTGTTTGTCAAAACAGCACTACAGCCTTCTGTGAATGCAATAGTTTCAATATGAGTGAGCTTCTTCTTCTTGGACAAGAGGTTTTTCATAAATTTTCCAAAACACTAAATTTGTACCAGAGCGTCTATTAAAGGAATGTTGATCTGCAATTGCTTCAGTGTGTCCAGGAACTGTTGATACATCTTGTCATGCTCATTCGTCCTAAATTTTTGTGGGAAAGGTAAGGGTGGAGAGACATTTGATTACATTGACACCCTTGGTTGTGTCGATAGTTTCAAGGGTCGGACCTTAGGCATATGAGTGACAATTTGTGGAACTTCTATGTCTAATGCATCGATAAACTCTTCAGATTTAACCTTCTCACCAGTGATCACTACATCTGTATCTTAAGGTGCTACAATGGAGTTTCTGAATGGTTCGCGAGTTTGTTTACCACTCCTGAGGCTGATAGCCTTACAATGTTCTTTCCCCCTTGGACTGGGATTTTTCGTGTCACTAGGTAATGAGCCTGGTGGTCGAGTATTCAGATTTGAAGCAAGTTTTCCTAATTGTGCATATAATGCTTGAATAGAAGATTAATTCCTTTGTACGATATCTTTCGTTCGAGTAATATGCTCCTGCATTAACACCTCAAGAGTTGCTAACAGGTCAGAAGTAGAAGCTTGAGTTTACAATTGCTGTTGATGTCCTTGAACATGCTGATTAAGTATTGAAGAGTGTTGTGGCTGCATCGGATGTTTTATGGATGTGTCTGGACTTGTTGTGGATGCATCTGAGTGTGCTGATTGTAATTCTACTATTGTTGACTGTAATTCCTTTATCTTGGATTATAATTACCATGAGTAGATGTATTTCCATATCTGAATGTCGTAGTATTTTGTACAGCATTCTGAGTTCCCCAAAATAGTTGGTTGTATACAGAGTTGTTGTAAGAGTTACAATAAGAATTGTTGCGGATGTTACTAATATAACAGGCATTCTCTACATGTTGTGGACAATCTTTATAGCTGTGGTTGTCACTACAAATCTCACAACAAAAAGTAGGAACATCAACTTGCTGAACGACTTTTATAGGTGCAATGCCACTAGTCCCTTGCATATTTTTAATCATGTTTGTGAGGGAAGAAACTTGAGCACTTAGTGCGGTTATTGCATCCAGTTCAATAACTCCTAGAGTATTTTTTGCTTGTACAGCTCTAGAGATAGGGTATTGATAATCATTCTGAGCAATTCTCTCAAGAATTCTCACATCATCATTATAAGTACAATCCAGCAAAGGTCCATTGGCTGGTGTGTCGACAAGATTCCTTGTATGTGAATTAAGCCCATTATAAAAAATCTCAATTTGTGTTTCTAGTTGAATGTCGTACATAGGACAACGTCGAAGTAAAGATTGCTAACGTTCCCATGTAGTGTGAAGACTTTTATCATCCAGCTGATGATAACCAGTAATATCATTTCAAAGACGAGCATTCATTGTCGGCGGGTTAAATCGCAAAACAAACTGTGTTGCTAGTGGGTAAAACCCCACATTCTTGGGGTAACATGTAAATACATGTGGCCGTAGATTACGTCTTCAAGTGGGTAGAAGCCATTGCTCTCTTTACTAATGATGCCAAGTTAGTGGTACGATTCTTGCATAAAAATATCTTCACACGATTTGGTACACCCAGTGCACTTGTTATTGATTAGGGCTCCCATTTTGATTACAAATTAGTCGACAATGGATTGAAGAGGCATTGGGTGCGGCATAAGATTGCCTCCAGACAAATGGACAAGCTAAAGTTTCTAATAGAGAAATTAAATAGATTTTGGAGAAAGTGGTAAACCCAACTCACAAAGATTGGTCATCTAAAATGGATAAAGCTATGTGGGTATATCATACTACGATTAAAACACCATTACGGATGTCACCTTTTAAGCTTGTCTATGGGAAACCTTGCCATTTACTTGTTGAGCTCAAACATAAAGCATTTTGGGTCATCAAGAAGCGGAACATGGATTGGTTTGCTGTTAGTAATAACAGATTACTTGAGCTAGATGAGATGGAGGAATTCTGAGCTGAGGCATACGAAAACGCTCAATTGTAAAAAGAAAAAACCAAGCAATGGCATGATAAGAATATTATGTCGTGGCAATTAGAACCTAGACAACAGGTGTTGTTGTTCAACTCTAGGCTCAAATTCTTCCGGGAAAATTAAAGTCTCATTGGTTAAGACCTTTTGAAATAGTTCATGTTTATCCTCATGGAGCTGTAGAGGTCAAAGATATAAAGACTGGGCCTACATTCAAAGTCAATGGACAATATTTGAAGCTGTAGAGTCCTTTTACTCATAACTCTAATATTTCAAATGAGCGAATGTTGCTACTCCATTCTATAATGATAGGAAGGAAAATCAACGCGGGAAAATTAATTTTTAAAGAGGTTCATAGGTGTGACCAGAAGAATGCTGGCAGCCTTAATTTTCCTTCTTTTTTATTGCCCTTTGCCAACGTGTGAAAGTCTCGATTGTACCAAATGAAGATATAATTTCCAACAAAGGTGCCATTACAAAGAAGATTTTTGGAAGTTTTTAGTGGAGGAATTGCCACGACATCCACCTCCCGGTTCTGCATGTACATCCTCTACCCCAACTTGTGCCCCAACAACCCTTCCACTTCTACTGCTGTCTTTGACCAATAAGTGCTCAGTTCTCTTGAGAGATTGCACAAGTAGTTCAGTTTGTTCGAGAAGTAGCAATCATGAATTGATACTAATTTGGGCAGGGCACAGGAAAAAATAGTTCTATTCTGGGGTTATGTAAGGAAGAAAGACGTTGCTATCAAGAAATCCCTTTAGAAGAATTTCACCAGGCCTATTCCTCCACTCCCCAGCTTCCCAAGGAATTGCTCTCTAATGCAAAGGAAGTGGAAGATTGTAACACCCCTAACCCGTCTCCATCGTCAGATTAGGTTTCGGAGTATTACCAAACAATTCAAATCAATTTATATCAAGATATGCCATTAATGTCATTCAATACTAATTAACGAAACCTCATTAAGAACCTATCAAAACATGAAAATTGGGCATTAAATCAAGCCTTCAAGGCCCTAAATATAGCTTAAAAACAATTTAGGACTAATTTTTAAACAAATTAGAGGTTTTAAGAAAAAAATTACAAAAATGTGAAAATAGGGGTCACATGGCCAGGCCGTGTGACATAGCCCAAGCCATGTAACAATCGAATAAGGGACACACAACCATGTCTCAGCCCTTGTCCTCACCTGTGCAACTCACTGAGTAGGGTCACACGGCCGTGTCGTAGGCCGTGTGCCAAACTGTGTAACCCTCTGACTTGCCACACAAGGCCGTGTGCTAGGCCGTGTAACTCACTAACTGAAAACACTAGGATTTTACAAATGACAAATGGTCGTGTCACCAAGTTGTGTCTGTCACACGGTCGTGTCGCCAAGTTGTGTGTGTCATACAACCGTGTAACAGCCCATGTGCACCAAATTTGACCCAAAAATCATGCCATTTTATGACCAACCCTACCCATTCCACCACTCCAATTATGCACACATTCAATAGACTTAAGCACTACTCCAACAGACCTAAATATACCAAATCAATCAATCTATTTCATCCAACCAATATGCCATTTAAAGGCACCACATATATATATACTAAACATATAGTCTCAAAAATTATCAAAAGACCTCATTTATATGACATAAAGCAAATAAGCATTATATTATGATTAAAACTACTCCATTTAATAACTAAACATCAAGGTTTTCATCTATGCATTATATAAGTATACTTGTTTCATCAATACAAAATATACCCTAAGCAAAACATGCATCTCATTCATGAACTACATCTATCAACATTTCTAAACCACATATTTATCTATATATACATGTTACTATAAAAAATATACAAAAACAACCAACTTAGATGGATAGTGTGAGCTCACTAATTGATCATTCCAAAAAGTCACTGATGATTATCTACAAAAATATTCACAAAAACCTGTAAGCTTACATAGTTTAGTAAGGACATAGTATAACATTTAATCTAAATACAATGAGACACGGTTCAATATTATTTGATTTAGGGTTACCAGAGTACAAACAGGGGCACGTATGTGCATTCGGGGGTACTAAAGTTCAAATAATGGCACGTATATGTATTCAGATAATAATTATCTATAAACATTTTAACTAAAGAAAAATAATATAATATTGAAAGTAAAATTTTATTTACATATTGAAATACTATGGACATACCTATGATTTAATTCTGGTCAACACATAGGGACTATTCTGCTATTTTCCCCTTTCCTCGATTATTGTCTTTTTTATTCAAGTCTTGTTACGCATGTAACAGCCCAATTTAGATCCTAGTCAGAACAGTGATTTCAGAACCACAAATCTGAGGTCGTAATATTATTTTAATATTATTTTATGTGTTTACAGTATGTTAGAATACATGGGTGAAATTTTCGTGAATTAATTTTACAGACTGGTTGTCTAATTTGATAAAAAGGACTTAATAGCGTAAAATGCAAAAGTGGTTTTCTATTTGTTAAAATACTAATTTACTATGGCTTATTAATTGATAAGTCCTTAAAATGACATTTGGCCACTATATAGGCAAGTGGACGGTAATGGACCACCATTAAAAGGTTTTGTTATTAAATTAAAAAGGTTAATTTGGTAATTGGCTTAGTAATATTAATTATAATAAAACAAAGCCACATTAGTGTTCATCTTTTCTTCATTATTTTCAACCAATAATAAGTAAGAAAAGGAGAATATAGAAGCTAGAGAAGAGGATAGTTGCATGCAGTGGAAAAACCATGAAATTGTTTGTTTAAAAGCTAAAATTTTTGAGTGGCAGGGTAACTCTTCTAAACTCTCCATTACCTATAGCTTTTTATTGATAAATTCTGGTTAAATTGTTGATTTAATTTTGACCGAATGTGTGAGGGAAGGAACAAATTGAATTGTTATAATCAGTGTAAGGAAATATTAGCAAGCTTTCCTTGAATTTTTTTTTATTCTTTAGTGTTTGATAATTTTTGAAATTGTTAAATTGCTATCTGAATTTTACCCTCATTAATATTGTTAATTGTTGCTCTGTTTATATTGTCCGATTGTGTTATTGATGTTATTCGAATATTGCATTGTTAATGATGTTCAAAGAGTGGTGTATTTATGTTGTTTTAAGGACTGATGTTTGGTGTATTAATTTAGCAGAAAAATATGTTATTTTAAGGACTGTTGTTTGTTGTATTAATGCAGTAGAAAAATTCTTGTTTAGTTGTTAATTAATGTTGTCTAAGTGACTGTATTTATGTTGTTTTAAGGACTATTGTTTGGTGTATTAAAGCAGCAGTAAATTGTTGTTTAGATGTCAATAAATGTGGTCTGAATGACTTTAAATTATGTTAATAATGGTCGAAGTTGCAAATGAATAAATAGTGATGTATTTATTATGTCTGAAATTTGAGAAAATGAGTGTCTGATGCTACCTTTAATGTAGCTGAGAAGGTAATAAAAGACCAGTATAATGCTACAAAATTTATGTCTTAAGTGTTAGTTAATGAGTTAGTTATATGGTGATAAATAGTCGTATGTTTATATCGTTTAGGCGGTTTGTGGACTATTAATTAATGTTAATTAATGTTGTCTAAATTGATGTCAGATTAAGCTATTGAATAGTGTAATTAGTAATTAATATGTACTGCATCAATAAGTTAACTGTTAATTATTATTAAAGTTGATTTTAGTGGATTAATGGGGCTACTGTAATGCAGGATCTGAATGCTGTTTGAATTGATATTAAGTACTTCATTATACTGCCATATTTTTTGTATATTAATGTTCTTTATTAAAGAGTATCTTAATGCCATCCAAATATGTAAATTTTTCAGACTTTCAAGTTTAATGAACTAATATAAATTCCTACTGTATTCAAGTTGTCAAAATTGGAATGAATTGGACAATGGTTGTGTTAGTGTTGACCATTTGTGATGAATAAATATGTTTTTACTAATTGTAATTAAATGATAGAATGGTTTGAGTTTGAACTTGATTTGATATTTAAGTTAGTTAATATATTGATTTATTATTATGCTTTGATAGTGAAACAAATAGATCGATTATAAATCGCGAAAAAGATACGGCCGTAGAATAATCATCTATGACTTGAGGTTAGTCTATAAGCATATAAATGTCGTTAAATTTGATAATATATAAATGTTACATGATGAATGGAATTTTTGTGAATATATTTGTGTATGGCCAAATGTGTATTGAGCAAATGAGCTATATTTCGAGTTTGATCTGATCGAGATTCAATGTCCGAATGTCCTGTACGAACCCTAGGAATAGATAGGATACATATGTCATGACATAGGATTTTCGATATGTGTTTTCATGTAAGACCACATCTGGGACGTTGGCGTTGATTTGTGTTTACCTGTAAGACCATGTTTGGGACATCGGCATCGTATTTGATTCGTGTAAGACCCTGTCTGGGATAGTGGCATTGATATACGACTACATGTAAGAGTACATCTGGGACGTTGGCGTTGTATGAGCTTTTCGATTATCCTTGTATCCTTTTTAATTCCGAACGGTTCAACGGGCAATGTCAAGTAAAGACCGAATGTGAAATCAAATTAAAAGGCTCAGGCATGTATTCATACTATGATATGAAATTAAGGTAAGTTGTATATTTAAAGTGATGTACTTGTGATATTATAAGTGATTCGGCCTAATGATATAGTTGTGATATTTAAGAGTGATAATTATATATGTTTACAAGTATTGGTGCATTTAGCGCTATGATGTTAAATGCTAATTTATATTTGAAAGCATATAAACTTGTGAGTGTGATATATGTATATTTCATTAAGGTTTGGACTGACTAGGTTAATTGACTTAGTGTTAATGTTCAAATGATTATAGTTTGCTTAAGACTTACTAAGCTGCGAAATCTTATTGTATGTATGTTTGCTTTTCATTCTATAGATTTGGGGATCGTCAAAAAAGACTATCACACTATCGACTCCTTTCAGTATTTTGTTAAGTTTGAATTTGATCTTCTGGCATGTATAGCATAGCTGAAATGCTTGATTTTCGATTATATAATATTAAGCTATGCGAAAAAGGCTTTTTTTGTTAAGCTTAGTTTCTATCCCTTTGAATATATTGGATTTATTTGATGCTTGAGTAATTAGATTCGGTCATGGTATAATTATGTGTGACTTGTTTAATATGTTTTGTTAAAGATCAATAGAATTAAGTCATGGTTTAAGCTTGTATCAAAAGTAATATGTATTTCATACGTGTAACACCCCAAACCCGGTCCATACGTTACGGCTGAATCTTTCGTGTCACATAGAAGTGTTTTCCGGATTTAAAGTTAGATGAACAAAAACGTTTAATAAAAGTTCATTTAGTTCTTACTTCTTAGAATACATTTGGTAAGTTATAGAAATCACCACATTACAAATCGGTTTATTTTGAAGTTCAAAATATGTGTTTGCCTTGAAATCGTTTTTAGTTGTGAAAACTTATTTGTATCCATTTAGTAGTTCAAAATAGGTAGTTAAAAACCCAATTAAAAGAAAAATTAAAACACCAGAGGCCTTATTACATAAAAAGAAAATCAACCCATGGTAAATTTAAATATTCAGCCTAGTCTAGAAATAAAGCGAACATGTGGACACCTCCGAATCTCTCGCAGCTCCAAATCATCAAGGTTGGGGATTACCTGCATAGTAAAAAGAAAAAGGTGAGTTACGAGAACTCAGTGTGTAATCCCCTAATCATGCAATAACAGTCTGGTCCCAAGCTCTTTCCAGTATCAGTGTGGGCCTTAGCCCAATACAATATCAGTATAGTGCGAGCCTTAGCCCAATATGGAAACAATGTGGGCCTAAGCCCGTTTATAGTAACAAAATGGTGCAAGTATGCAAATCCACCCCAATCCAGCAAATCACACCACCCGTACCAACCCTGCACACCATGTGGGGACAAAGTCAACCCACCCAACCCACACACCAATATTACAGCATAGGTGCAGTAATAATATCGCATCAGATTTGCCAGTGCAATATATGTGGCAGAGCCACCAGTAATAGTATTTGTGGCAGAGCCACCAGTAACAGTACTTCCTCAATAACAGAAACCCAACCCATGCAGTATGTCATGTCATAAATTATACATGGATGCAACATGTTACACTCAGTAACAGTCAAATATATATCATAAAGCATACGTTCATACATAGCATAAGGCCATAACAATCATCTTATCTCCTAGGGGTATAACGGTCATTCGACCCTTTGGGGGTATTTCAGTGATTTACCCATCGAGGGTATTTCGGTAATTTACCCTATTTCGGTAATTGTTATCCATGTAGGCCCAAGAGCCCATTGAGCCCGCATGACCCAGTTTAGCCCATCAAAACCCATAATGGCCCAAGTGCACAGAAATATTCTAGGTGGCCTCATCAGTCTACCGCTTTCGATTGTGGGCTCAGTTTCCTTTTCACACAAACAATCGCACTCTCAAATGCAGAAGTTTTGGCTTTTCGACTTTTGCTGATTCTTAGCAGAAAATAATGTGATTACACACCTTTTTCTTTGAAAGCTTCGTGAAATAACCTCTTGGCACCAACCTACATAGATTTATACACTCAGTCAATCCTTCAATCATCGGTATTTCTAAATACTTGATCCACGCTTAAACCAACACCAGTTACCACGAATATAAGAACTATGACCTAATCTTTTACAATCCTTGACCGAGGCACAGTTTCCCTATTTTCGATGATTATTTGACAAGCAACGATAATTATTGAACAGCAAGGTTAATTAAGAATTATCCCACATGAAAGTTCACGGCATAAAAGGCTTACCTATCAACTTACCCTTAATGGTCCAACCGATTGATGAAAGAGATTTGAAACGCCTCCACGCCCTAGAGAAATCTCATTTCTCTTCTCGTGACTTAGCACCCTAAATTGAGGATGAAGAATTTGGTTAGAGAGGCTTAGGCACAATCAACCAAGCACAGAAAAGGACCTATCTTGAGGAATTCGGTTGAGGTGGAGGTGCATTCGATTTTGGCAAAGAAGATAAATAGAGGAGGTTTCGATTTTGGAAGAAGAGAGATGAAGAAGGAGAAGAAGAAAAAATGAGGATTTTGACAGAAAAAGGAAGAGGAGCCAACTTTTACAGAAGAGAGGAGGAGAGAAGATGGTGGTTTCAGTTTTGGCAGAAAATAAAGACCCCAAAAGATGTTACCTTTTCGAAAATTGAAAGAAAAGAAGAGATTATAGCTACTTGGTTATCTCAGAAACTAAACGCAAAATCGAGCAAAAAGAAATAAAACCTGAATGGTAAGACTGAAGAGCAAAGCAAATTCCGTCACCCAAGGCTTCCCAAATGCCGAAAATGCTCCCAAAAGCCCCCTCTAGCTGAATTTTGCACAAACAAGAGTCTTAATCGGCACAACCTCCCCACTCACCTCAACTCCTTGATTATCTCCACCATTTTCTCTATAATCCTCTCTTAGATTTTCTCCCACAACTCTCCATGACCGAATTCAAACTGCACTAAGTAGAGTCTCAAACCAACTCTACTTCTCAGGCTGCCACGGGGTAAAATAAATACTCCCTTGCTACTCAAGGGATTCGAACTCAAACTCCCTTACCCCTCTTAATCACGCCACTACCACTGGGCTACAAGCTCAACTTCTGCTCCTTTATTTCCAACAATTATTCCTAAGATCTTCAGACCAGAATCAAGATTCACTTAGGAGAAAATAAAAATTTTCCTAAGGCCTAAAGCACACAAGCAATTTGTGTAATAACATGACGAATTAAAAATTCTAAATTTTTGGGGCATTACAATACGTATGTGATATATATATATTCGGTGTGTACTTAGTGATAAGGTTTTGATATGTGGATTGAGTAAATGGGTAAAATGCTAAGTATATTATAAATGAAATGATAGTTAAGTTTAGTTATAAGATATGGAAAAATATGTGTAATTTCGGTCATGATTTAGGCCTGTTTTAGAAGTGTGTTTTCTGTTATAAATGAATGTATGAATTTGAGAATTGTAAATAAGAAATGATATGTATAATTTTAATATATGAATTAAGTATTATGCATGTCATATAAGTGTGATGTGTTTCGGCAAGAAGATATGTAATGAATATGATTCGGTTGTGGTTTATTATGGATTCATTTATAATGTACAAATTGATTTATGGATAGGCTTGAAAGTGGTAAATGATGTGTAGTTATATTCGGCTAGTGATGGGTAAAATAAATACATATACCTATGATATGTTTAATTGTGGTTTGGTATTTAAATGTTGAATGATTGATTTCGAAATGTGTTAAATATGTGGTAGCAAATTCGGCCTTAGTAAATGGTTCATTTTGATAAGCATGTGAGTTGGGTGTAATATTATTTACCTATTTATGATCGAATATGATAAATTTTATTATTGAAAAATGCATATGAATTGGTAAGGAACAAGACACTATTCGATTATTTGTAATGTTTGCTAATGTTTCATACATGGTTTTTAAATAGGATAAATGATATTTTTTGTTTTGACTTAATGAGTGAATTTGCAGAAGCACATAGATTGTTATGTTTGATAATTAACTAATGAAACGGACGTTTATAAATAGATGGATATATGTATGTGGTATATGTGAAATAAAATAGGTTTGATGATTAATTAGAAGTGTGAAAGCCATGAACTTTGGTCATAAGGTTCGGTTATTGAGATTATATGATATATGTATTATGATCTGATGAAAATTAGTTGGGTCGAATAAGTTATTAAATTATTAATATTGATATGTTTAAATTTTTAAACCATGACTTGTTTATATACCTTAAGTAGTAAGCATGATTGGGTTTTATTTGGTTAAGTGAACTATATGTAAAATAATTTTATTTAAATGTATATTGATTTATAAGTTGTGTGATATTGATATTAATATTAAAATGCATGTGTATTGATGTGATTGAATTATGATACAAGAAATATAGTAAATGTCTGTCCTGATCTGTGCTATGTCCGGTAATGCCTTGTAACCCTAATCTAGCGACAGATGTGGATTAGGGGTGTTACATTTTATTTGTATCAGAGCTATGGTTTAGTCAGTTCTAAGACTACCATAGCGTATTTGATTCTAGCTATACATGCCATATTTAACCTGCGATAGTGTGATATCTCTCGACTTAGATGAAAATTGTTTTGATGAGACAAATATGCTTTCCAACCGAGCTAATTCTGATAGTAAAGAAGTAAATACTCAAATGTTTGAGTGAAAAAGTGTTGTTGATGAGTTGAAACTCATAAAGGTATGAATAAGAATACAAGATATTTTATTCTTGATAAAGGTTGTAATGATATAAGTATATGAGTTGTGATATGTGGCCTATGATTGCTATTTAAATGCTTTGATGGTGAATTAGTGATTTGAGTTGGCATATGAACTATGTGTTAAAAAAAAGTGATTATAAGCAAATGTCTATTAAATGTTTTGAGAATGTGAAATTAGAAATGAGCTGAATATTTATGATAGTATGTGTCATATGCATTAATGTGCAAGTTAAATTTGAGGCTTTACTAACCTCACCCCCTTTATTAGTAAAATGTTACAATGAAATCTGTAATATTTGGATTGAAGAAGCTCACGAGTGTGGAATTTCAAAAGTCTGTGTTCGAAAAATTAATACTGTAGTCAGAAAAGTGAATGAATCAGCAAATGAAGACTATACTAAAAGAGATATTGGATAGTTCTGAAGACTATTCAGATTATGCAAAGTCATTATTACAGAGGAATGTTAACTCCGACTAAATGACCTATTCAGGTATGTTATCCAAAGAAAGTATTATATGGAAGCTTTTCTGAATTTATTTCTGTTAGTGAAAAGATAATGTCAAGATTTTCTTTCTGTTAGAATTAGACAGTTGAATAATGATTAAATTGTATTGATGGCTGAGTGCAATGGTTATAGTTGGGCAGTTATTATGATTCCTTATGGGCATTCTATGTGTACATTTATCCTTAGAAGTATATGTGACTGTTTAATTTTAGAAGGAATTCTTATCGTATGAGATCATTAGCTAAACATATTAATGGATGAAATTATTGTTGGTTTGTTTGGGTTATGTTCGACATTACTATGTCTTTCTCTGGTATTTATTCCATTGCGTGGATATAAAAGTCGACGGTAAAATCTGTATAAAGCTAATATTTTGTTTCTACTGGTTATTGTTCTTTTGAATATACGTCAAGATTATATTGCTTCTATTACTGTGGATTTCAATATTTATGAGTGACATTGTTCTGTCTGGACATTTTCTGGGATATCATCAGAATTGATATCATTCTATATGGGTTGTAGTTTCCAGATATCGTGTGTAATTCCCAATGTTGAAATTTTGCTATTCCGGTTTTCCTATGATTCCATATGATTATCTGCAAGAGATCTCTATTTGACAGAGATGATTATGTCTATTATGATTATAATTTCTGGCTTGAAATGTGAGAGTACAGTGGTACCGTCCTCAGAGTTATAGAAGTTCCGTTTTTGCAATGGTGGCTATTTAAATTATATTTGATTTTCTTTTCTGTGTTCAAATGCTTCATGAACACCCGGGATAAAATTTATTATAGGGTTGAGACATCGTTCTTAGTAAGGTCCAATGATTTCTATTTGGTTAAGGTGATTCCAGTATAATTCAGAGTTTCGATGATTAATATATTAGACAGTTTCATTATAAACTTTTTTCTAGTTCTCGTGAAGGTTAGACATTGATAAAAATGAAAATGATAGAAGATTAAGATCAAACTATATAATGATATGTCTGGGGTTATTCTTTCTAATGAGAAGCAAGATTTCTTCGAAAAGACTAATTCAGTAGTTAGTATGATCTAAATTATTTGATTGAAAAGTTAATTGGGTTACATGTGTTTGAATCTATCTACAAACTGGAAATAAACTTTGAATGTACATGTATTAATTCAAGGATAGTCTGAAAGAAGAATTTATATTCTTGAAGACTTGATATAGAATTATATCTATAGGAACGATTCTATCTGAGAAATGTTGTGGTAAATTAAATTTAGTTTGATTGTTGAAGTTTTCTTTTACACGAAGACATTATCAATCGAAATGTCAGTTCTGGTTCCGCCTGAGTTGAATAAAGAGTTTATGATTTTCAGTCATATATTATTGATGGTTTGAAATGTTTTTTAATACAAGAATGTGTAGAGATATCTTGTGACTATATACTGTTAAAGCTGCATAAAAAGAGTTATGTGACACATTTTATGACTGCAAGAATTTAAAATGTTTAATGTCAGAGAAAGATCCGATCTTGGCACAGCAAGGTTAGCTCGAGTAGTTGAAAAACTATTGAGTCTATAAGTGATTCTTATTCGAGGGAAATGATTATAGTTTTGGATGTTTTGATTGGGCGATGAATATGTAATTTATCTTATCAGGTAATGAATAGTTGTTAGCTGAATTAAAGGTCAAATAAATGTTTATTTAGTGAAATTGTGAAATTCAGAAATGTGTCAGTGAATTATAAGTTAAAAAGTGGTTCAGCATAAATTGATTTTTGATTCAGAACCTCAGATGTGGTACCAATGATTATTTGTTATTTCGAGATAGAGTGTGCATATTGAAAAGCTCCACGATTAAACAACAACTGCTACAAGAAACTCTCAGTGGTAGTTTGTTGGTTCATATGGGATCAACAAGATGAATAACAGTCTGAGATATGATATCGATGATGAGTGTGAAATGTGATATTTTTAACTTTTTTTATTTTAGAAATGGAGGGTTGATGAATTATGTATCGGGATTATCTTTATCATTGAAAAAGACAGAGTTATCTGATATATGGTTAACTATCTGAAGAAATCTCTCTATACGTACAGATTTTCTCTTTCGATTAAACAGTTGAGTTATCTTTTTTTGTATGGGTAAGTCTGTCTATGGTGTCAGTTATCATTGTTTTGGATTAAGATTTGAAACTTATACGGTAATTCTGAGTGAGATTACAGTAATCTGTAAGTATGAAATTGCATTGAAATTGGGAAAAGCAAACTAAATCCTTGAAATATTTATTTGTCATTGTGTTTTAGAGTTTTAAAACAATTAAGAAGAGGTATCATATATGGCATTTACTTAACTCCGTTATTTCAGGATTGAGCTTTGTGAGAAAATGATCCATGAAATTAATATCGTCAGAGGAAGTGAGTAGAAAATGAAAATAATTTAATACAGTTATAAGCAGTCTCAGCTAGAGATAATGTATAACAAAAGTCAGATACAAATTTCATTTGTGAGATTAAAGAGATTTGAAATCTGAAGCTATGTGTGAATTGAAATGTACTATAAGGAAGCAAATCCTTAATCTACTTTCTGGTAAGATTTTTTAGGACGAAAATCCTTAAGGGGGGAGAGTTGTAACAGCTTGATTTAGATCCTTGTCGAAACAATGATTTTAGAACCACAAATCTGAGGTCGTCAGATTATTTTAATATTATTTTATGTGTTTATAGCATGTTAGACTGCATGGGTGAAATTTTCATGAATTAATTTTACAGATTGATTGTCTAATTTGATAAAAAGGACTTAATAGCGTAAAATGCAAAAGTGACTTTCTACTTGTTAAAATACTAATTTACTATGGCTTATTAATTGATAAGTCCTTAAAATGATATTTGGCCACTATATAGGCAAGTGGACAGTAATGGACCACCATTAAAAGGTTCTGTTATTAAATTAAAAAGGTTAATTTGGTAATTGGCTTAGTAATATTAATTATAATAAAACAAAGCCACATTAATGTTCATCTTTTCTTCATTATTTTCAACCGGTAATAATTAAGAAAAGGAGAATATAAAACCTAGAGAAGAGGACGGCTGCATGCTGTGGAAAAACTATGAAATTGTTTGTTTAGAAGCTAAATTTTTGGAGTGGCAGGGTAACTCTTCTAAACTATCCATTACCTATAGCTTTTTATTGATAAATTCTTGTTAAATTTTTTATTTAATTTTGACTGAATGTGTGAGGGAAGGAACAAATTGAATTGTTATAATCGGTGTTGGGAATTATTAGCAAGCTTTCCTTGAATTTTTTTATTCTTTAGAGTTTGATAATTTTTGAAATTGTTAAATTGCTGTCCGAATTTTACCCTCATTAGTATTGTTAATTGTTGATCTGTTTATACTGTCCTCTTGTGGTATTGATGTTGTCCGAATATTGCATTATTAATGATGTTCAGAGAGTGGTGGATTTATGCTATTTTAAGGACTGTTGTTTTGTGTATTAATTTAGCAAAAAAATATGTTATTTTAAGGACTATTTTTTGGTGTATTAATGCAATAGAAAAATTCTTGTTTAGTAGTCAATTAATGTTGTCTAAGTGATTGTATTTATGTTATTTTAAGGACTATTGTTTGGTGTATTAAAGCAGCAGTAAATTGTGGTTTAGATGTCAATAAATGTGGTCTGAATGACTTTAAATTATGTTAATAATGGTCGAAGTTGCAAATGAATAAATAGTGATGTATTTATTATGTCTGAAATTTGAGAAAATGAGTGTTTGATGCTACATTTAATGTAGCTGAGAAGGTAATAAAAGACAAGTATAATGCTACAGAACTTATGTCTTAAGTGTTAGTTAATGAGTTAGTTATATGGTGATAAATAGCCGTATGTTTATATCGTTTGGGCGGTTTGTGGACTATTAATTAATGTTAATTAATGTTGTCTAAATTGATGTCAGATTAAGCTATTGAAGAGTGTAATTAGTAATTAATATGTACTGCATCAATAAGTTAACTGTTAATTATTATTAAAGTTGGTTTTAGTGGATTAATTAGGCTGCTGTAATGCAGGATTTGAATGTTGTTTGAATTGATATTAAGTACTTAATTATACTGCCATATTTTTTGTATATTAATGTTGTTTATTAAAGAGTGTCTTAATGCCATCCAAATATGTAAATCTTTCAAACTTTCAAGTTTAATGAACTAATATAAATTCCTACTGTATTCATGTTGTCAAAATTGGAATGAATTGGATAATGGTTGTGTTTGTGTTGATCATTTGCGAGGAATAAATATGTTTTTACTAATTGTAATTAAATGATAGAATGGTTTGAGTTTGAACTGGATTTGATGTTTGAGTTAGTTAATATATTGATTTATTATTATGCTGTGATAGTGAAACAAATAGATAGATTATAAATCGGGGAAAAGATACGGTCGTAAAATAATCATCTATGACTTGAGGTAAGGCTATAAGCATATAAATGTCGTTAAATTTGATAATATATAAATGTTACATGATGAATGGAATTTTTGTGAATATATTTGTGTATGGCCGAATGTGTATTGACCAAATGAGCTATATTTCGAGTTCGATCCGATCAAGATTCAATGTCCAAAAGTCCCGTACGAACCCTAGGAATAGATAGGATACATATGTCATGACATAGGACTTTCGATATGTGTTTTCGTGTAAGACCACGTCTGTGATGTTGGCATAGATTTGTGTTTACGTGTAAGACAATGTTTGGGACATCGGCATCGTATTTGATTTGTGTAAGACCCTGTCTGGGACAGTGGCATTGATAAATGATTACACGTAAGACCACATCTGGAACGTTGGCGTTGTACGAGCTTTCCGATTATCTGCGTATCCTTTTTAATTCTGAACGGTTCAACAAGCAATGTTAAGTAAAGACCGAATGTGAAATCGAATTAAAAGGTTCAGGTATGTATTCATAATATGATATGAAATTAAGGTAAGTTGTATATTTGAATTGATATACTTGTGATATTATAAGTGATTTGGCCTATTGATATACTTGTGATATTATAAGTTATTCGGGCTAATGATATAGTTGTGATATTTAAGAGTGATAATTATATATGTTTATGAGTATTGGTGCATTTAGATATATGATGTTAAATGCTAATTTATATTTGAAAACATATAAACTTGTGAGTGTGATATATGTATATTCCATTAAGGTTTGAACTAACTAGGTTAATCGACTTAGTGTTAATGTTCATATGATTATAGTTTGCTTAAGACTTACTAAGCTGCAAAAGATTATTGTGTGTATGTTTGCTATTCGTTCTATAGATTTTGGAAGTTGGTTACAAGCTTGGGGATCGTCACAGAAGACTATCACACTATCGACTCCTTTCAGTATTTTTTTAAGTTTGAATTCGATCTTATGGCATGTATAGCATAGCTGAAATTCTTGATTTTGGGTTATGTAATATTGAGCCATGCGAAAATGGCTTTTTTTTGTTATGCTTAGTTTCTATCCCTTTGAATATAATGGATTTATTTGATGCTTGAGTAATTAGATTCGGTCATGGTATAATTATGTGTGACTTGTTTAATATGTTTTGTTAATGATCAATTGAATTAAGTCATGGTATAAGCTTGTATCGAAAGTAATATGTATTTCATACATATGTGATATATATATTCGTGTTATGCTTAGTGATAAGGTTTTGAGATATGGATTGTGTAAATGGGTAAAATGCTAAGTATATTATAAATGAAATGATAGTTAAGTTCAGTTATAAGATATGGAAAAATATTTGTAATTTCGGTCATGATTTAGGCCTGTTTTAGAAGTGTGTTTTATGTTATAAATGAATGTATGAATTTGATATTAGTAAATGAGAAATGATATGTATAATTTTAATATATGAATTAAGTATTATGCATGTCATATAAGTGTGATGTGTTTCGGCAAGAAGATATGTAATGAATATGATTCGGTTGTGGTTTATTATGGATTCATTTATAATGTATAATTTGATTTATGGATAGGCTTGAAAGTGGTAAAAGATGTGTAGTTATATTCGGCTAGTGATGGGTAAAATAAATACATATACCTATGATATTTTTAATTGTGGTTTGGTATTTAAATGTTGAATGATTGATTTCGAAATGTGTTAAATATGTGGTAGCAAATTCTGCCTTAGTAAATGGTTCATTTTGATAAGCATGTAAGTTGGGTGTAATATTATTTACCTATTTATGATCGAATATGATAAATTTTATTATTGAAAAATGCATATGAATTGGTAAGGAACAATATACTATTCGATTATTTGTAATGTTTGCCAATGTTTCATATATGGTTTTTAAATAGGATAAATGATACGTTTTGTTTTGACTTAATGAGTGAATTTGTAAAAGTACATAGATTGTTATGTTTGATAATTAACTAATGAAGCGGACGTTTATAAATAGATGGATATATGTATGCGGTATATGTGAAATAAAATAGGTTTGATGATTAATTAGAAGTGTGAAAGCCATGAACTTTGGTCATAAGGTTCGGTTATTGAGATTATATGATATATGTATTATGATTTGATGTAAATTAGTTGGGTCGAATAAGTGATTAAATTATTAATATTGATATGTTTAAATTTTTAAACCATGACTTGTTTATATACCTTAAGTTGTAAGCATGATTGGGTTTTATTTGGTTAAGTGAATTATATGTATAATAATTTTATTTGGATGTATATTGATTTATAAGTTGTGTGATATTTATATTAAATTTAAAATGCATGTGTATTGATGTGATTGAATTACAAAACAAGAAATGTAGTAAATGTCTATTCTGATCTGTGTTATGTTCGGTAATGCCTTATAACCCTAATCCAGTGACGGATATGGGTTAGGGGTGTTACAATGCAAGCAAAGAACATAGTCGAACTTCAAGCTTGATAAAAATGGTGTTTTAACACCCTAATTTTTGGTTCCTTCCTTGTGGAAGATGATATACTAATTTTAATTAGTTTTCTTTAGTTTTGTTTTATTACATTTCCATTTTACCCTTAATTTAAACTTATAAAATTAACAACTAAAAAGGTCCTTAACCATCCATCCAAAATTTTATGGACTAATTACTTCATAAGTCCTCATTTGTTTGATGGTTAAGCTATCAAATCACTATAATTCTATTATGTCTAAATTTTGAACATTTTTCAACTTAGTCCATTTTCTTAAATTAACTATCTAAACGTTAAAATTTCCTAATCGAATTTTAATACGACTCTAATGACTCCGCAAGTATTCTATAAATATTATTTAAAATTCGACACGATAAAAATTTATGGTCTCGAAACAACTATTCCGTTACCACTGAAAAACGGATGAAACAGACGTTGATGAGACCAGACCTATCCTTGCACACCCCGCCACTATGAAGAAGGCCACAAAAGGACCAGAGGGAGATAAGGAGAAGGCCACAACAGGACTAGAGGGAGATGAGGAGAAGACTAAATCAGTGAGTATTGAGATTGACCATGACAAAGAAGAAGCAAACCCACCTTCTACACCACCTGTGGATGCTACTGCACCTGTCCCACCTTAATCGACTGCGCTAATGACACAACAAGATCTTGAGATCAATAACCTAATTGATGATCTTAAAAAATCAGATGAGGAGGAAGATAAGGTGTCGATCAGAAAGCAGCACTACAAGCATGCTATGCAAAAATCCACTCGTCCAAATTAAAGAACAAAAAATTTCACTCCAAGCTTCATTCATTTTTTTATGTTATTTGTTTTTCAGTTCATTTTAGCATGCATTCATAATTTTTGTCTTACAATTTTTTTTCCATATATATATGTTTGTGCATTCCCAATTTTTGTTTATTCATGCATTAAGAACAATGCATCCCTTAGGTTTGGGGGTGTGTTGTGCATATAGATTGCATTCGAATAGTTGTTCATTTTCTTTTACATTTATTTTGTCATGACACATAAATGCCAAAGAATTTTTAGACTATGATGAGTATATTTTTTCCTATGATGTTCAATGAGGAATTTAATTCTTCGACATTTCTAGAAAATTGTGGCAGTAGATTAGGTGATTTTAGCTTAGGACAGTTTGCTTGTAAATTGATCCCTAAATTTAGGGTGTACTAATGCCAATTACAATTGATCTATAGTAAGTTCTTTTAATAAACTTAGTATAAAGGCAATACTCAATAATGAATAAAGTGACAATGATTTCAAAAAAAATTGCCACCCAATACTCAAATGCTTAGAATTGTCAAGTACATTGCTTCACCGTGCTATTGACTAGAAATGTGAGTCCAAGTAAGAGTGTGTAATAAAGAAAAGAAAATTAAGAGCACTCTACTATAGTAACAGGCTGAGTAGCTAAGGAGGTAGTTGTTTGCTCTATCCAATTTTTTAGTCAAAAGCATTAACCTCATGAGTAAGTATTCAAATCGTGACATGTTTGAATATTTAGAAATTTAGTGTATGCTCCATTATAAACTATCGAGTTAAAAAATTATGTGACGAGATGAATCTTCTAATAAAAATAGGCATAATAAATAAATATGTATGTAATTGAGTTTGTAAGTTAGTAAAAAGATCAGCTAATTAAATTAGAATATATTTGCTATAGTGAAAGTTGAATGAGTAGCTAGGATTTTTCTTTCTTTTAAGGCAATATTTTATGTGCTGCCTTTGCTAAATAAGCTTATAAAACTTGATCAAATTTTTAGACATAGAAGATTGCTGAGAACTAAAGTTCAAAATGCTCTCTTAATGGTCTAACAATACAAAAGTGATTATGTTGCTATGACAATTATTACATTCATGCATATTTTGCTTGTGGACAAGTAATAACTTAGGTTTAGAGGGTGAAAACTCTAGAAAAGAGTTATATTTCAGGCTTTTAGACGTGGATAATTGTTTGTACTTGACTAAATTTAGTTGCATTTTAGGAAATTATATTAGTATTTTTATAACATTGCATCATGAAGCTTGGATTGTGCTTTCAATGTCACTATATGTTACTTTTACTTGTGGGAAGAAAGGAAATGCATGTTGTTTATAGCAATTGCCAAAATAAGGAAAAGAAATGAATGAGTGAAGTGTTGTCATGACAAAAGGTTGGATAGATTGCCAGCACAAATGTCATGGCAATTCTAGGAAGATGTTGACTCAGATATCAATCCGTGCCACTCTCAGCCAATTGTACTTGTACTAGAAATATCGACCTGAAAAAGTGGAGAAACGAGTGTGTGCTGAGAGGGGACCTACCCTATAAAAAGAAGAAAGAAGGACCAAAACATCAAGCAGAAAGAAAAACCATCTGGAATGCCCCTCTTCACTATATATATACTCATAATCCCTCTTTTGTGGATTTTGAAAAGTGACGATGCTTATTGAAATTGTCTCCTGATTTCCCTACAACATTAGGGGGAAGGTAAAAGAAAATCTGACGAAGATCTACGTTATTGTTTAATTAGTCATGGGGAAGGTCAAATAAATCCAACTGACTCCCAACTAATCTCGTTAGAAGAACCAACTTGAACAGTGCTCATGCAAATCAAGCGTACTATACCTTGACAACAACTCTCGTATAATGTGGTCTTAAAGATAATTAAGTCTCCTACAGCTTTCCAAAACACTTGATAGGCTCTTTGTGCTCAGCCAAAAGTCTGGGGCGTACTCTTCCTTTGGTGTACTTTTTCTTAAGCGTATTCTTTCTTCACATGAAGATACTCTGTAATTAAATCCTTAGATACTACCAATGAGCGGATACTTTAACACTAGTATGCACCAATTGTAACACCCTTATCCCATCTCTGTTGCTGGATTAAGGTTATTGAGTGTTATCGATCAAAACAGAACATTTCACTTTAATTCAAAACATTTAAACAACTAATTTATAAGCATTTATCAAACAATACCTATCTCTGTTATGAAAACAATTATGGGCACTGAATCAGGCTTACGGAACCCTAAAAATAGTTTTGGAACAATTCAGGATTAAATCAAAACAAAACAGAAAATTTCTGGAAAATTTGAAAATTTGAAAAGAAAGGGTCACATAGCCATGTGGCCAGGTCGTGTGACATAGCTCAGACCGTGTGAGCATTCGAAATAAGGACATACGGCCGTGTCCCAACCTGTGTGTCTTACCATGTAACTCACTGACTTGGCACACACGGCTATGTCGCAGGCCGTGTGCTACCCCATGTAACCCACTAACTTGAGACGCATGGTCGTGTTTCAAACCGTGTGAAACCTGCACTTAAAATAATAAAGCACACACTGCCGTGTGGGGTGACCATGTGTGACACACGCCGTGTGGCAGCCCGTGTCCCTTGTCGTGTACTCACCATTAAACCCCTAATTCAAGTCAATTCAATACCAAATCTTGCCTAACAAGATACACCAATATCATATCCATTCCTATGATCAAAACACTCTTAATACATTCTTAAACATATCAAAATAATCAACCTAAAGCTTCTAACCAATGTACCATTCATGGGCACCTCAATTCATAACTAAACATTCAAATAACCTAAACATAAAAAAATAACTAAGATTTATCAATTGCAAAATCCAAAATCTTTAACAGTTTCAAAAATAGAGATATGAGTTAAATGGACCTAGTTGCAACGATCTCAAAAACATAAAAATTACAAGAAGCAGATTAAGAAATCATACCATACAAGCATCAAAGAGAAGACCGAATGCTTTGAAGGTTCTAACAATGGAGGTCCGGTGGGTGAACTATAAAAATAAAGATGATGATAACATCTTTTAATGTTTTATTTTATTAATATATTTATTTTACTTATTAAGTTAAATTTATAACATAAAAATTATAAAAATGCACTTATCCCACCGTCCATTACTTTCATTACAGACTAATTACAACATAAAACCTCCCCTTTTACCTTTTTAAACAATTTAATTAGTATACTTCATTAACAGTTAAGTTTTATATCTTTTACGATTTAGTCATTTTTAATTAATTAATTATCAAATCACTAAAATTTCTTGACCAAACTTTGATACACAAAAACAATCACTCTGTAAATATTTAATAAGAATATTTACGAGCTCAGTTTACAGAAATGAGATCCTGATACCTCATTTTTGAAAATCACAATATAATTGACTCATATTAATTAATTAATAATTATTACGGATTTATCAAATTTCTGGTCTCGAAACCACTGTTTCCGGCACTACCTGAGAATAGATTTAGATATTGCGATCTCAAAGATTTTTCCATTTTTTTTCCCGCGTAGCTTTCTCAACTCTGTATTAATGCCACTACACTTTAACCAACGATATATGTTTAATTTGTAATTCTTTCACTTCGTGAGCTAAAATTTTTAACCAATTATTCATTAAAGCCTAAATAGTCACTATTCAATATCATTCATAGAAAGTACATATGGTGGATCAGAACAATAACGACAAAGCATAGAGGCTGGAAAACATTATGGATTTTGTCAAGTTATGACTCATTCCAATATTACAGTTCAATGAACCATGGATTGAAATGTAACACTTAACTCTAGTGTACAGCTTTCAGAAAGACTTTCTCACAATGATCACGAATAAAATTATCAACATTACGGACATTCTGAATATTGATTATTACTATCTACTAGAATCTTGAGTCGTTTTTTCTCGACTTATTTCTCCTGGTGAATCCAAACAATATGACACTGTGGCCAAAAGTACATTGATTTCTTCGAGAGTGGACTTAAAAACAATTTAGATATATTTCTTTTACTAGAGTAACGAAATTTCATTTCACTCTTTTTATTACTGTCACAGATCTCTTCCTTGTACTACACTTGATCAGATAAAAATCAAGAATTTCCCATATTTCCATTACTTCAACCAACATTTTAGTCTATATCAGTCAGTCCATCTTCACAACAAGCACACATCTCATTTTTGTTTCAGCCGGTACAATCTCGCAAGTATACTAACTAAACTGAATAAACTCTCATTCATATTTGATATAGATTTGTTTTCCTGTTTCAACTCGAGAAACTCATTCTTTTCCATTCCAAGCATCATTATTGACATAATACTTTCTATATTCAGTTTGGAAAAGATCCCAATTAACTTTTTCTTTCAATACAATAGCTAATAACATATTACCACTGATATACTTCGTCTTTGATAATAATACTGCACATATTATTAAGTAATCATCAAGTGACCTGCCAATTCATCAGATATTCTCTGAACAATTTCTAACAAGAATTCAGCCCTATCTAAATCATCATAGTTTTACCTAAAAATTCATCGATCCTGCATTTATGATCCTTATCCATGAAAATTTTAGATACAGATACAAGAATGAAACTTTGAGGACCACAGGATGTCGAGGTAGGCACAGTAGGGGGATGGAGGTTGTGGAGCCACAAGACTAATTCATAACAATTTTCCTTAATACAATGACCTATAAAACTAAAAGAACATTCTTTACCTTATTATTGGACATTTGCGACACTGGCACACTAAATACTCGTTCCTTATTTGGGAGTGAGAAAAATATAATGTCGGTAATGACAATATATCGCAAAGAAAAAGAAATAGAAAAATAAAGAACACACAGATTTTATGTGGAAACCCTTCCGGGAAAAAACCACGGGCAGAGGAGAAGAAAATTCACTATGTCGAATTCGAATTAATTACAAGAGGAGTAAACTATGCCTATTTATAGGCTTGTAAACCTTAGTCTAATAGGAGTAAAACTCCTTATTCTAATAATATCAAATAGATGGAGTTTAATAAGGTTTAAAAAACCTTATTCTAAAATAAAATAAAAGAAGTATAATTCTATAGGGATTTTACTTTTATTTTATTTTACCATAGTATTTAATTTAAATAAGGATTTGGGTCACTTAATTCTAACAATCTCCACCTTCACACGAATTCTTAATGAACAAGTTCTTCATCGCGAACTCTCAACGAACAAGTTTCTCCACCTCTTCCATAAAACCCCTTAAGTGTTTATTTTCAACAATGAACACCAACCAAGTCTAAACAGTGCTCAAACTTGGTTATAGGAAGTGACTTAGTCATCATATCTGCAGGATTTTCATGAGTACTAATTTTGCTCACAACAATAACACCACAAGCAATAATATCACGAACAAAATGATACCGAACATCAATGTGTTTTGTTCTCTCATGAAACATTTGATCTTTTGTAAGGAAGATGGCACTCTGACTGTCACAAAATACTGTATTGATTTGAAGGTCTTCATTGAGTTCACTAAATAGTCCCTTCAACCAAATAGCTTCTTTACAAGCCTCAGTAATCGCCATGTACTCAGCTTCAATGGTAGGTAAAGCGACTATAGCTTGCAAAGTGGCTTTCCAACTGATTGCACAACCTCCGATTGTAAAGACATAAACTGTGAGAGATCTTCTTCTATCGAGGTCTCCAGCAAAATCAACATCAACATACACAATGACTCCATCTCTAGTTCTTCCAAATTGTAAGTAGACATCGGTAGTACCTCGTAAGTATCTTAAAACCCACTGAACTACTTTCCAATGTTCTTTACCGAGATTCACCATGTATCTGCTAACTGCACTAACTGCATATGATAAATCTGGACGTGAACAAACCATGGCATACATGAGAGATCCTACTGCACTAGAGTATGGAACATGTGACATGTACTCAATCTCATAATCTGATTGTGGAGACAAAGCCGATGAAAGTCTGAAATGGGCTGCTAAAGGAATACTAACAGGCTTAGCATTCTGCATATTGAATCTGCAAAGAACTTTCTCAATGTACCCCTTCTGACTTAGGTACAATTTACTTTCTTTTCTATCTCTAAGAATCTCCATACCAAGTATCTCCTTTGCTGGTCCCAAGTCTTTCATCTCAAATTCTTCATTTAGTTGGGCTTTGACCTTTCTTCTCTCTCATTTATCTTTTGCTGCTATCAACATGTCATCAACATAAAGGAGTAGATACACAAAAGAACCATCACTGTTTTTCTTAAAGTAAACACAACTGTCAAAGCTACTTCTTTTAAAATCATGAGAAGTCATAAAGGAATCAAACCTCTTATACCACTGTCTTGGTGATTGTTTCAAACCGTAAAGGGACTTTTTCAGCAAGCAAACATAGTCCTCTTTATCTGAGACTGTAAAACCCTCTGGTTGTTACATGTAAATATTCTCCCCAAGTTTTCCATGCAAAAATGCAGTTTTTACATCTAACTGCTCAAGCTCCAAATCATGCATGACCACAATACCAAGCAAAGCTCGAATTGAACTATGCTTCACAACTGGAGAGAACACATCTGTGAAGTCCACTCCTGGAATTTGACTGTAACCCTTTGCAACAAGCCTTGCTTTATATCTGGGTTCTTCAACTCTTACAGTCCCTTCTTTTTTTCTTAAACACTCATTTACAACGAACAACCTTTTTACCTTTAGGAAGTTTCACAAGATTCTATGTTTTACTTTTGTGTAGCGATTTCATCCCCTCTTGCATAGCAAACATCCACTTTTCTGAGTCTTCACAACTAACCGCCTCATAATAATTAGATGGCTCTTGGTTTGCATCTATATCTTCAGCCACATTTAAAGTATAAGCAACTAGATCAGCCTCGGCATACTTCTTTGGAGGTTTAATTTCTCTTCTAGTTCTATTTTTGGCAATAGAGTATTATGGTGAAGAAGCAACTCTATTTTCAATTTTTGTACTGGCTTTAGTAGTCGACTCTGTTGTAGATTCTAGATTAATCTGATGCTCCACCTACTTTTCATTTTCTTTATTGGAAGAGTCTTTAAGAGATAAGTTAGGTAGCATAGCAGTTTCATCAAAAACAAGATCTCTGCTAATCACAACTTTTCTAGTTTCAGGACACATAACTTATACCATTTTACACCAGCTTTATAACCAAGAAAAACACATTTAATAGATCTTGGTTCCAATTTTCCATTATCAACATGAGCATATGCAGGACAATCAGAAATCTTTAAATCAGAATAGTCAGCAGGATTACCAGACCATACCTCTTGTGCAGTCTTTTTCTCAATGGCAACGGATGGAGATCAGTTGATCAAAAAACATGTAGTAGAGGCTGCTTTAGCCCAAAATGACTTTGGTAAGTAGGCATTTGACAACATACATCGAACCTTCTCCATGATCGTTCTGTTCATTCGTTCTGCAACACCGTTTTGCTGTGGAGTATGACGAACTATCAAGTGTCTCACGATCCCTTCTGACTTGCACAATTTATTAAACTCATTAGAACAGAACTCTAAGCCATTGTCTGTGTGGAGGTATTTTATTTGTTTTCCCGTCTGTTTTTCAATCATGGTTTTCCAATACTTAAATTCGGAAAACACATCGCTTTTCTACTTCAGGAAGAATGCCCACACTTTTCTGGAAAAATCATCAATAAAAGTTAGCATATAATTAGCTCCACCTCTCGAAGGCACTCTGGATGGCCCCCAGAGATCAGAATGGATATACTCCAATGTTCCCTTCATGTTATGGATTCCTCTGGTGAATCGAACTCTCTTTTGCTTCCCAAAAATGTAGTGCTCACAGAACTTCCATTTGCAAATTCCTTGCCCATCAAGAAGTCTTCTTTTGCTCAATTCTGCCATACCATTCTCACTCATATGCCCTAGGTACATATGCCAAAATTTAGTAATATCATCATCTGACAAGGAAGAGGATGAAACAGCTGCATCACCAGTAACAGTAGAACCCTACAAAACATATAACTTGCAGTCTTTCTCTGCCCTTTCATCACAACGAGGGAACTTTTGGAAATCTTCAAAACCCCACTTTCAGCTGTGTATTTATACCCTTTTGAATCAAGAGTACTCAACGAAATTAAATTTCTCTTTAATTCGGGAACATGTCGTATGTCACTAAGTGTTCTGACGACTCCATCAAACATCTTAACTCTAATTGTTCTACATATTCAATTCTACATGAAGCATTATTTCCCATCAAAACAATACCTTCAGACATTGTTTCATAAGTTGTAAATCAATCCCGATTGAGACTCATGTGAAAGGTGCAAACTGAATCAAGGATCCACTCCTTGCTCGCTTTAGAATTATTAACAGAAGCGACTAGAAGTTCACCATCGCTGTAGTCTTCTACAACATCAGCTTTACCAAAATTTTCTAGTTTTTTTTCATTTTGATTCGCAGCCTCCCTTTTGATCTTATTCTGTAGCTTATAGCACTCAGATTTAATGTTCCCTTTCTTCTTGCAGAAGTTACAAGTTTTACCTCTGTTTAAAGACTTCGATCTACCCTTAGATTTACTGCAAGGATTTCGTTCATGTGTCCTTCTACGATCATCATCAACATTCCGATCTTGTCTCCCACGAACAATAAGACCCTCTCCCTGAGAGTCGGTTTTAACTACAAGATGCTTTATCTTATCATACGAGGTCAAAGAATCATAAACCTCATTAACTGTGAGAGACTCGCGGCTATATAAAATCGTATCTCTAAAGGTTGAATAAGACGGGGGCAATGAACAAAGTAGAATCAACCCTAGATCTTCCTTATCACACTGAACCTCCATGGCCTCCAAGTTTGAGAGAATTCTTTAAACACTGTTAAGTGTTCATGCACAGATGCACCTTCCTCCAAACGATGAGCATAAAGACGCTGCTTCATATGCAGCTTGCTAGTTAGAGTTTTCGACATACATATTTGTTCCAACCTCTTCCATAATCCAGCGGCGGTCCTCTCCTTCATCACATCCTGCAAAATTTCGTTAGACAAATGCAGATGTAATTGTGTTAACGTCTTTCGATCATTGCACCTCTTATCTTCCTCCGTCAATGTTGAAGGCATCTTATCTACCCCTAGCAAGGCTTCCTCTAAGTCCATCTATGCAAGAACTGCCTGCATCTTTATCTGTCACAATGCAAATCTGGTGTTGCTATCCAACAGCGGAATTTCGTACTTCAAAGACGTCATTACCGTGATTTGAGATGAACAACCCGGAAGCTTTGATACCAATTTGAGAAAAATATAATGACAATATATCACAAAGAAAAAAGAAATAGAAAAATAAAGAACACACAGGTTTTACGTGGAAACCCTTTCGGGAAAAAACCACGGGCAGAGGAGAAGAAAATTCACTATGTCGAATTCGAATTATTTACAAGAGGAGTAGACTATGCCTATTTATAGGCTTGTAAACCTTATTCTAATAGGAGTGAAACTCCTTATTCTAATAATATCAAATAGATGGAGTTTAATAAGGTTTAAAAAACCTTATTCTAAAATAAAATAAAAGAAGTATAATTCTATAGGGATTTTACTTTTATTTTATTTTACCACAGTATTTAATTTAAATAAGGATTTGGGTCACTTAATTCTAACAGGGAGCCAAGACATTACTTTCAATTTCATCAGTGACGGCATGATTAGAATCGACCAACTCTTTTAAATTAAAAGTAAATAAGGTTGGATCGGATCAAAAACATCACACTATCACCTGTATTTGTGGCATGTATATACTAGACTCCATACGCGCTACGTTGGTCCTAGAATCGACTAAACAATAGCTATAATACCACTAACTGTAACACCCCCATCCCATCTCTATTGCCGGATTAAGGTTATAGAGTGTTACCGATCAAAACAGAACATTTCACTTTAACTCAGAATAGTTAAACAATTAATTTATAAGCATATATCAAACAATACCTATTCATGGTATGAAAATAGTTATAGGTCACTTACGGGACCCTAAAAATAGTTTAGAAACAATTCGAGATTAAATCAAAACAAAACAGAAAATTTCAGGAAAATTTGAAATTTTGAAAAGATGGGTCACACGGTCGTGTTGCCAGGCGGTGTGACATAGCTTAGACTGCGTGAGCATTCGAAATAAGGACACACGGTCATGTCCCAGCCCATGTGTCTAACCGTCTAACTCACTAACTTGGCATACACGACTGTGTCATAGGCCGTGTGCTAGCCCGTGTAACCTACTGACTTGAGACACACGGCCATGTTTCAAACCGTGTCTTAAGCCGTGTGAAACCTGCACTTAAAATAATAAAAGCACACACAGTCATGTGGGGTGACCATGTGTGACACACGACCGTGTGACAGCCCATGTCTGAAGCCATGCACTCACCATTTAACCCCTAATTCAAGTCAATTCAATACCAAATCTTGCCCAAAAAGATACACCAATATCATATACATTCCTATGATCAAAACACTCTTAATACATTATTAAACATGTCAAAACAATTACTTCTAACCAATGTACGATTCATAGGCACCTCAATTCATAACTAAACATTCAAATAACCTGATAAGACTTTGTCTAATACCAATTTCCAATTTAAGCTCCCAAAACTGACTATATTGTTATTATTACCTTTTGAGCATGCTACAAAGTTTACCAAATAAGCATCAGGATTTCCATTTATACATAAGATTACGTATTCTAACATTACAAAACATACTCTAAAGAAGCTAACAAATCTTCTTAATCATCTGTTACCATTAAAATTAATAACATACAAACAAAACCTATATACACATGCCACAACCCAAAAAGAGATACAAAAGCTACCACAAAAGGGAGTTGGATAGTGTGAGCTTTTCGGTCAATCCGTCTGTTTGTTAGTATCTACAAAATAGCATAAAAGAAACAAGTAAGCTTATAAAGCTTAGTAAGCTCATAATATAAACGTTCACTTGAATTATACCATAAAAATAAATACTTAAAGAAATATCATACCATCCCTAATCATCGATACCAAAACATGAATTACAATATTACTTGTACCTATATTCAAATCGTTCTTAACCTTTTACTTCTAAAATGCTTATCGTAGTGAAATCACACATACTCAAAGTGACATTCCATCTACCTGTATAAATCATACATTGTTATATTTTCACTTATCACGCCCATTACATGCAAATAAACCAAAACATGCAAGCATATAACTAACTTGTAATCTCCCTATCATTTAGTTCATCGAATCAAATAACTTGACTCAAATTTTTTAGAAACAAAAATCACACTAGGGGCATCATAGATGCATAACAGGGGCACCAAAGTGCAATTAAGAGCACGAATATACGATCAGGGGCATCGAAGTGCAAAAAGGAGCACAGATGTGCATTTAGGGGTATCGAAGTTCAAACAGGGGCATAAATGTGCATTTAAGGGTACCAAAGTACAAATAGAGACACTAATGTGCAAGCAGGGACACTTCTTCATACATACTTAAATTCATCTCATTCGCATACAACTTTAATACAATTCCAAGAAAAACACTACTAATAATCTCTTCTCAATTTCATATATACATAAGTATTTGCAACACTCATCGTTATATAAATAACCGAAGTAATTTCACATATATATAAATCAATTAACTAGAGAACAACAATATAAATCACAAGTGAATTAAATTAAATAAGAAATCACGATGAACTTACCTAGTTTATACTCTCGGTTCACTCGTAGAGACTAATAAGAAATTTTCTCTTTTTCCCCGGTTAACCCCCATACGATTTAATTATTGATCTCTATAATGATTAAATTCAATATATTAATTTCAAATACATATTTCAACTCATTTTATGCATATTTCCATTAATTTTTACTAATTACATATTTTTTCCTAAATTTTTACATTTCTCACAATTTAGTCCCTAAACTCGAAATTTCAAATTTAACAATTTATCAATACCCAATGCTAACTGAACTTATTTCTATTGAACTTATTTCTATTTTAATACAGTACAAAATTATTCACATTTCACTAAAATTCCATGTATATTTTAATATTTTATCAAATTAATCATTTAACTAAAAATTAACTAAAATCACTTTACAAATTAGTTCTAAACAAAAATCAAGACTACAAATTCATCATTTAACATAAAAAATAACTAAGATTCATCAATAGAAAAATTCAAAATATTTAACAATTTTAAAATAGAGATAAGGGTTAACTGAGTCTAGTAGCAACAATCTCAAAAATATAAAAATTACAAGAAATAAATTAAGAAATCATATCAAGCATAAAAAAGAAGATCGAATGCTTTGAAGGTTGTAACAATGGAGGTTCGGTGGGTAAAGTACAAAAATAAAGGTGATGATAACATCTTTTAATGTTTTATTTTATTAATATATTTATTTTACTTATTAGGTTAAATTTATAACATAAAAATTATAAATATGCACTTGTCTTACCGTCCATTACTTACATTATGGACTAATTACAACATGAAAACCCCCTTTTACCTTTTTAAACAATTTAATTAGTACAATTTATTAACAATTAAGTTTTATATCTTTTACGATTTAGTCCTTTTTAATTAATTAATTATTAAATCACTAAAATTTTCAGACCAAACTTCGACACACCAAAATAATCATTCTGTAAATATTTAATAAGAATATTTATGAGCTTGGTTGACAGAAACGAGATCCCGATACCTCATTTTCAAAAATCACTCGACTTTTAGAACAAACTACTTATCTTTATCTATTTGTTCATAAACTGAAATTTGTCAATTCAAATTTTAATATAAAACTATATAATTGTCTCGTATAAATTAATTAATAATTATTACGGGCTTCTCGAATTTGTGATCCCAAAACCACTGTTTCTGACACTACTAAACAATGGGTTGTTACACACTCTAATTCATCAACAAGCCAGCAGGGTGGCGGATTATGCTAGCATAGTGCACCAAAATAGTTAACATGCATGTCTTACTCACCTTTTTGGATTCGTCGTTTTTAAGGTGTGACAAGTTAAGCTAATTTAAACGAATTTGAAGTTAAGTTTCTACCTGAGACTGCACAGTTTACGATATTTAAATTCTAACCCCATGATACATACACATGTGATATAGAATTTCTAATATATATTTAAAGGAGTTGATTTGCACATGGATTTAAATTCGTACTCAATTTATTTAAAAAAAATATTACTTTCATATATTCATGATTTAGATTTCCTACGCAATTAAAGTATTTCTATTAAATTTAAATTTGAAATTATATTAATAGTAATCATTATTGTATTAAAAGGTTAAATAAGTAATAGTAAATTGACATTTTTAAATGCGAAGATAACAATTTTAGTTTTAATTAAAAATAAAATATTTGATATATTATTAGTGAAATTTAAAATTTTATAAGTAGGATACCTGATGATAAATGTGTATAGAATATAATAAAAAATAAAAAATATATAAAAGAAATAAAATACGTAACAAATTTATAATTCACTTGTGGAGTTAAAAAAGTAATTGTAATGTACTAAATACTATCCATATATGCTAATTTTGAACTAAAATTACCGGAATTGGTCGATTTTGGAGAGAGTGTGTGAAAGCGCATCCAGCTGAACGCGTTTTCAACGGATGTTGCAAGAAAACGCTTCCAGCTGGACGCGTTTTCCTGCTGAGTCAGCAAAGTGCGTCGAGCTGGACGAAATTTTGGATCCCAAACTCTCTCATTGTTAACCCCCTGCAAAATTGCCCCTCACCTCGAAATTGGTCAGATATCCCACGATAATAGTTTTGAAAATATGCATGTTTTTTAGCATATTTACTCATTCTTCTAGGGGTGAGTAAAACTCAATTTGATTCGAAAAATCAAAAAAAATTTAAATTTCGAGTTTGAATCGAGTTGAATTTTACAATTCGAATAACATATTGGTGTAAATACTCTTTTGGTCCCTGTGATTTTGAAAATGAACAAATTGGTCTCTCTCGATAAAAATTAAAAAAATTACACGGGTAATTTTACAATTTTCAAAATAATTTTTAAAATTCAAAATATTTATAAAAATTTCAAAATTTATATATTTTTAACAATTATAAAAATTATAAAAAAAACCTAAAGAATATATAAAAAGAGTTAAAAATCTAAAAAAACCCTAAAATAAAAACCCTAAAAAACTCTAAACAAAACTCTAAAAAACCTTAAAAATCCTAAACCGATCGAGGAGAAAAAATAGAAAAAACGCATCCAGCTGGAAATGTTTTCCTAAAAGATCGCTGAAAACGCGTCCAACTAAACGCATTTTCGTATTGTCTCTTCAAAATCAACTTATTACGATCAATTTTGAAAAAACCGACTCAATCCGATAATTTTGGTTAGAAAATAGGGTAATTCACGGGTTTTTTAAAAAAATATTATAAAAAAATAAAAAATAACCAAAATGTTATAAAATTTTTTACCAAAATATATATATTTTATTTACCAAAATATATCAAAAAACAAAAAAAAACTTGCAAAAAAAAATCTGTACCGATGTGACGGGGCACTGGTCATGCCAATGGCATTGGCAGCACCAATGGTGCCAATACCTTTGGCGGCACCAATGTATAATAGGGGGGTCGGTGCTAGGGGGGCAGAAGGAGAGGGAAAGAAAGAAAGAAAGAAAGTAGAGGAAAGAAAGAAAAAGAAGAAAAGAAAAGGAAAGGAGAAGAGAAAAAAAGAAAGAAAGAAGAAGAAAAGGAAAGGAGAAGAAAAAAGAAAGAAAGAAGGAAAGAAAAGGAAATGAGAAGAGAAAAAAAGAAGAAGAAGAGGAGGGAAGGAAGGAAAAAAAAAGAAAAAAAATGTAATTTTTTTTATAAATTTAATTTTTTTGTAATATTTGTGTGTTTAAAATTTATGTTATGTACATTATAATTATTTTATTATTTTATTTAGCATATATATTTTATGAAATATATTTAGAATGAAAAAATAATGGTATGTACATTGTATGTTGATTAGGGATTTTTTTTATGAAATTTACTTAGGAATTTGAAATTAAAATTTTAGGAAAATAGCATTAAAAGTAAAATGACAAAGAAGTATGTTTAAGAAAACATAAAATACGAAAAGAAAAAACGGGAATTGTATATTTATCGAAAATAATAAAATGTGAAAAATGTACATGTAATAAATTTCAAACATAATAAATTGAAATAATGTAAAATTATAAAATAAAAAATTACGATATTTTTTAAAATAATAAAATGCGGATAAAAAAATACAAACAAATGGCCGAAGTAAGAGTGTATTAGTAAATTTTTTAAAAAAATTTAGAAATAATTTATACAAATAATTGAAACAAAATATACTGAAATAATATAAAATAATAAAATACGAAAATAATATATTTTTATTGAAAGTAATAAAAATCAGGAAAATAATAATACGACCAAAGGGCAGGGGAAAGGGTTTATTTCGGGTTTTTTACCAAAATATTACAAAAAAATAAAAAATACCAAAATATTATAATTTTTTTTTATTTACCAAAATAATAAAGGAAAAAAAAAGGGTGATGGAGGGGAATAAAAAGGCGGCACCAATATGTGGCAAATTACCTTTTAATCCCTCATTATTTATTATTTTCTTTTATTCCCCCTTAACACACTAAATTAATAAATTCTAAACATTATGCACTGAAATAATGTAAAATTATAAAAGACTAAGTTTATGATATTTTTTAAAGTAATAAAATGCGGAGAAAAAAATACGAACAAATGACAGAAGTAAGAGTGTATTACTAACTTTTTTAAAATTCAGAAATAATTAATACAAAATATTTCAAAGAAAATGTACTGAAATAATATAAAATAATAAAATATGATAATAATATATTTTTATTTAAAGTAATAAAAATCGAGAAAATAATACGAGCAAAGGGCAGGGGTAAGGGTTATTTTGTTACACCAAATTAATTTAAATAACACACTAGATTAATAAATTTCAAACATTATGCACTGAAATAATGTAAAATTATAAAATTAGAAATTATGATATTTTTTAAAGGAATAAAATGCGGAGAAAAAAATACGAATAATTGGACGAAGTAAGATTTTTTTACTAACTTTTTTTCAACTTGCAGGCATCGCAATGGCTCCATTGATTCGAACTGATATTAGACACATATCAGATGCGGCTAATAACGCGGTATGATTTATTATTTGTTAATCAGTAATTTTATTTATTTAAAAAGGATATACGCAATATATACAAATAAATTATGTTATCGTAATATTTTTCTGTAATTTAACACTATCAGGACTCGTTCCGAGTATTAAGGGGCCGTGTGAGTATTTTAAAGATAGCTCCGGATGCACAATTGATGCCGTACCTGGAGCTAGCCGGATTTGGGTCAGTAGCATTGATCCGGTCCTCCGACTTGCGCTTTGATTTATTATTTGCGCTAGTGCAGCGGTGGCGTCTAGAGACCCACACTTTCCATTTTCCATGCGAGGAGTGCACGGTGACCTTGGAGGATGTTGCAGTGCAGCTTGGGCTCCCAATTGACGGGAGTCCCGTAACGAGAGTATCTTCATTCACCGATCCGGCTACACTTTGCTATCAACTCCTAAGAGAGTCGCCAGAGGACGGTGATAAATATTTTTTCGGCATAAAATTTACATGGCTAAAAGCCAAAATTAGACAATTATCAGCGACCGCCACTGAAGATGAGTTGATGTGCACTGCTCGAGCGTAAATCATGCATATGATAGGGGTAGTACTCATGCCTAATGCAAACAGCGACAGTGTGCATTTGTCGTACTTGCCCCTGCTAGCTGATTTGTCCACTACTAGGTCGTATAGCTGAGGTTCCGCCTTTCTAGCAACGTTGTACCGGGAGCTTTGTCGGGCGACAGAGCCGCATGTTAAATACATCAGCGGATGCCTCATACTGCGGTAGTCCTGGGCGCTTTATCGGATGTCGTTTTTGGCATATGTTAGTCTCCAACCATATCTGTATCCACTGCCACTCAGGTGATAAAATATAAATTGTCATTATTTGTACTCATAATATATTGAGTAATGTTACCAACCCTAAACCCTATACTATTTTTTGTAGGTGGACGACCCGTCCAGGCATCGGAAAGTCATGTGATGTCCCAATATACCGCCTCAGGATTGAACAGCATGCCTGGGAATGGGTAAGCTACTATTCTAATATTCATGACATCTATTCTATTTCTATATCTTACTCACATGTTATCGGTCTAACTTGTTACAATGTTATTACTCATGCAGTTTATATGGATGCCATATCGGAGGCTGGAAATTACAAATGTTGTACCCTCGTCCGCACTCGTTGATTCCCACATATGGTGCGCTAACACACCAGTTATAAATTTCAACGTCGTCGAGTGGTATCACGGCGATCGGGTGTTTCGGCAGTTTGGCTGCATCCAACCTATCCCGGATCCGCCGTGCCAGGTGGGGGAAGATCACGGCTTGACAAAGAGAGGAAGAGTTTAATTGGATTGAGGAATTAAGCATCAGAAATTTGTCGCACTGTGGAACGATCGATTGCGCCGAATTCCTCAGATGGTTATGGCTACCGACCTGCAACCATCATTAGAGTATGCACAATGGTATTATAGTTGCGGGAAGCCATATACTTGGAGGCTAGTCGACTGTAATCCCCCTGTACGTGCAGCAAGCTGGGGGATCGAACTCAGAGAGCTCAATGGATTCGGATCCGATGGCATATTATTCTCCGCAACTGGCAGAGCCTGAGCAGGACCCCCAGCTAGATCCCAGACAATCACAGTCAAATGTGGATTCACATGGCTATCGTCCGGATTTGTTGGGCGGTGAATATTATCCGAGCTTTGCAGAGGGCGAATACACCTACGAGTTTGAATTGTTTGGATCCCCCCGGCCGCAGTACGGCATGCCCGACCTGTCTGATACGTATCCGCAGCATTATGGGACTCATTCCGGTTCAAGTTCGTCGGCGGCGAACGAGCCACAGGACCTTTCCTCTATGTTTGCCACACCCCCACCTGCGGACGATGAGGATGTTGGTCGTCGCCCAGGCCGTGAGCGTCGACCTCTACGTAGGTATACCCCCCGGACAACACCATCGAACCATCAATTTTAGGGGTTTAATGCACTTTTTGTATAAATTTAATATTTCTATTTTAATTTTTGCTTACTTCTAAATTTTTTGTATAAATATCCATTATTCTATTTTTTCATTATATTAAAGCTGAATCGAATTATGAATGCTCGTATTTTTGATATAATCTTAATAATTCCAAATGCGCACATGATATTTTATAACTTAATCTGGAAACAATTTGGATACAATTTAAGCGTAAGCATAAGCCGAATAATAAAAATTATTATTAATTAAATTACTTTTTATAACAATATACATCAAAATTTTACAGCATTAGATCAATTTCGACCCGATCCGGATGACTGTCCAACATGAAAATTTCGGTTAGGGCATTTATTCCGGCTATGACCACTTAACCTGAATATTCCACAATGCTTTCCGTCAGATTTCTCCCTAATGTCCATCTTATTACGGATTCTGCTTGACTGCGGACGACCCCTTGGATTCCTCCGTAGCCCTCTGTCTGGGAGAAGCTCAAAAGTCATCGGCAGCACCTCTCACGTAGATAGGTCCGGCAGGACGGGGAACTCATTCTCCCAGACACGCAATGTGCGCTCCAGCGTGTACACATCATCGACATATTGTTCAGCATCAAGGTTCACTTTAGCACACACTACCACGACATGCGCGCATGGATAATGAAGTGTTTCGAACCTCCTGCACTCGCACCGTCTGTTTCGGAGATAAACTCCGTATGACCTAGGTCGATGACCGTTGTTCTCAGTAACTTGAAATGTTTCCAGTCGTCGTGAATATATTTCCACGTTCATGGACCTCGCCAACCGACGGTTTACGACCATTGCATCCCTTACATGTTCGACAAACACATGTCCCGCCTGAATCTGGTCGACTTGCTGCTGACCCATTCTTGGCATCAAAGTAGCTAGCCTGTAGAAAGTAGCAGAAAATACCGATGCAATCGGAAGATGACGTGTTTTTGAGAAGATAGCGTTGATCCCCTCGACTAAGTTTGTGGTCATATGGCCATAAGGAAAGCCCTCGTCAAAACTTTGAGCCCATTGCCACGGCTCCATTGTGCGCAACCATTGTCGGAAAGATGTTTTTGTCTGCCCCTCCATGTCACTCTCAAGTCGGATCATTCTTTGCAGGAAAATATGTGGCTCTAACTCGTACGCTGCATGCGTATTAACAAAAAATAAGTTCTAGTAAGTCGATAACATAAAATATTACAACTTATATTGAAAAGATAAGGTTATCATTTACCCATTGCCACGACTTGTCTCTTCCAGTCTGCATTCTTATAATCTTTATGGAAGTTAGACGCAATGTGACGAATGCAGTAAACGGATCTCTATGGCAAACCGAAACGCCTAATAGCTGCAATTAAACCCTTCCCTCTATCGGAGATGATGCAAATGTTATCGTTCCTAATAACATACCTCCGCAGATTTGTGAGGAAAAATTCCCAAGACTCCATGTTCTCTTTATCTACGATAGCAAATGCTATCGGAAGCACGTTTCTGTTACCGTCTTGAGCAACTGCAAGAAGTAGGATCTGTGTATATTTTCCGTACAGCCAGGTCTCATCCACCTGCACAAGTGGCTTGCAGTGGGGAAATGCCCACACACATGGATCGAACGTCCGGAACATCTGATGGAAAATCCTTTTTACCGGCTGTAACTGGTCATCCGGGCCGTAATATGGACTTGTCTGTAACTCAATCACAGTCCCCGGTACGTACTCCCGCATAGCAGCTATCCAACCTTGAAGCTCGTTATACGACGAATCGTAATCCCCATACAGTTGCTCCATCGCCATCTTTTTAGCTATCCATGCCTTCCAATATGAGACTCGATACTGGAATCGTACTTGCATTTCCGCAATGAGTACCGAAACTTTAATGGTCGGCATGTCCTTCACCATTGGCATGATACACGTACAAATATTTTCCGAATCACGTTTCCCATGATCTTCTGTAATATGTGTTGATGTGCATGTATGAGGACCAACAAATTTTCGTATCTCCCACATCTGAGAACTTCTAATAAATGCAGCTCGTACCCGCCAATTGCAGCCTTCCACTGCCTTCCAACACTCCCCAACATATACTATCGGAATAGACACGGAGACTTTATAATCCACCGATATCTTCATGCTGTACCGTTTAATGGCATATACGCACTCTTTTTTACAGCTGAATCTCTGGCCTATGAATAACTCATCATCATCAGATGTTACGGCCAGCCCGTGAGAATGAACTATTTCAGGGTACTCCGGAAACTCAGCTACATACGCTGCGTCGGAGTCTATGAGCGACATGTGTGGCCTAGGATTATTGTGTATCAAAATACGCCGCATCTGCTCGCCGACCGAAGAAGTGTTAATGCCTTCATCGTTGTTGACATCTTCATCGTCAATATCATCAGGTACATCGTCCACATCGGGATCACCGTCACTATCGACCTCTTCATCCCAATGATCGCCACCACCTTCTTCTTCGCCAGCACCTTCTTCTTCACCACCAACCATGTCAACATCAGGTGTAATATTCAGGTCGATACCGATCCTACCCATAGTTGATCCACTATCAATGTATGATATTGGAACCACCATCCACGGTTCTTCAACCCCGTCTTCTTCATCAGATGCATTAACATCTTCATTTTGCTCCATACCGACTAACTCAGCAAATAAGTGAATCGGTGCATTCTTCTCACTCCCATTCCCATAGTAGAGATCGACCATTTTCTCCACGTCTTCGTCGTCTACAAGTTCTATTTCGACGAATTTGACCGGATTTGTCGAAACTGGAAACTTGTAGAAAATTTTTGATATCCTTCTCCCACAACATCTATGAATTTTTGCATTAATACTTGCCTTTAGTTCATCGAACGATACATTTCTATTAAATCTCATTGCTATTTGTTGCCGACATTCAAATACACATCCAACACTTGTTGTCAAGATGACTCCAACGAAATAAACGCATACAAGAAACTTAGCATCCATCTTCAATATTTAATCTGTCAAAAAAAACAAAATCTCATAAAAAATCTCGAACGGTAACTAAATTACTTAAAAAAAATTTAATGTTTCAATATGCAATTTTGTACATGAAAACCGTTTAACCACTAATCCTTATAACTAAAACACTAATAATATTAATAATTTTATACTCAAAATAATACACACTAACACTACACCAAAACAGGCTTTTAGTGGCATTTTTCGCGGCGTTTGGATAACAAACGCCGCTAAAAATTAAGCTTTAGCGACGCATCCTGGAAAACGCCGCTAAAAATAAGCATTAGCGGCATTTTCCAAAAAGCGCCGCAAATAGACTAAGCCGAACGACGCTGTTTTCATATTTTTGGGCCTTTAGCGGCATTTTTGACAAATCGCCGCTAATTCTCCAACCTTTTAGCGGCGATTTTCGTAAAGCGCCACTAATGCTCTAGCCTTTAGCGATGTTTTCTTATAAGCGCCGCTAATGCTCTGGCCTTTAGAGGCGTTTTTTTAATAAGCTCCACTAATGACTTGGTCATTAGCGGCATTTTTGGAAAAGCGCCAGTAATACTGTGTCATTTAGCGGCGCTTGTTTAAAAACGCCCTATTGTGCGTTCTTTTAGCGGCGTTTTTTGTGAAAGCGCCGCTAATAATAAAATCTAAAACCATTTCAATTATCTCATTCTTTGATATATTCTCAAGTAATGTTTGAATTACATTTTTATATTATAGGTTGAAAAAGTTGTATTTATTATATATTGGTCAAATTTACATTTAAAATGATAACAAACAATATTGTTTAGAAATATTACAAATTGTTTTTATTAAAGAGAAGTCCTATATATTATTATTTTTCAATCACAGTTTATTTAATTAAAATACTTTAGTAGAAAATATATTAAATTATGAGTAAAATAAAATATCATAAAACTTAAATTGTTGTGTTGTAAAGAATAAAAAATAGAATAAAAATTTATAAGAATAATAAATTAATTTTGATATATATAGTCAGAGTACTAAATAAATCAAAGAAAGTAATTATATATATATAACACCAAATATCGTGATAAATAATATTATATATTGATAATTTATTACGTACCAATAATAATTTTATATATAGTACGTACTCAATATCAATAAGAACAGAAAATGAATGAAAAGGGACAAATGAGGTTGTTACTTGGTCTAATACGTACCCACTAGAAATTAATAGCTAATTAAGTTTACATTTTAGTGTTAATGTGAGGTCAGTGTTTACGGCTTACAAGATAATGATCAAATTTATTGTTTTAGGGCATGATGTTTATGGTTTATGGTTTATGGTTTAGCGTTAATGATTTGAATGTTACTTAATTAATGCATGATTTTTGTGTTTCCGGAGTTGCATGAAGAATACGAGTTAGAGTTTAGGCTTTGATTTCAAAATTTACGGGTTATAGGGATTAATAGCTTTGGGTTTTAGGGTTTAATTACTTATCTAAAACAAAAGCAAAAAAAATTGAAATTCTTTTGTATTTTTTACTTCTTATTATATATATATATCATTAGTATAGGAATATAATTAAGTATAATTGGTTATAGAAAAAGATATATATGCAACGATATATATATGTTATATATTATGAAACATATAAATATATTAATATTGTGTTAGTTACATTCGTTTGTTAGCTTAAAAATAGAATATATATAAATTAAATTTGTTATACATTATTTGAATAATTTGAATAATTTATAATTTATAATGTTGATTATATTTAAATTATACATATATACTGCATCGAAATTTAAAAAATTTAATAATTTCATATTAATGTATCAATTTATAATAACGTTATAACAATTATCAAAATTAAAAATCTATTAAAAATTATTAAACTTATAAATAAAGAGAAATAAAACATTTTAAAAAATTGAATAATTAGCGGCGTTTCCATAGAACACACCGCTATAGAGCCAAATTTGCGACATTTATTGTAAAAACACCGCAAAAAATTAAACCAAAACGACTTCGTTTTCATCCAGTACATTCCTTTAGTGGCGCTTCTTAATAAACGCGGCAATGGCTCGGGGCTTTAGCGGCGGTTTTTCCTAAAACACCGCAAATATTTCTTTAATACGACATCGTTTAGTGTTCTGCTCTGGTCGAAAAGTTCGACAAAACGACGTTGCTTTGATGATGTTTATCGGTATTAGCGGTAGTTTTACATAAATGCCGCAAAAATTTCTGTAATACGACGTCGTTTACTTTTATTATTTGGTTGAAAGTTAGACAAAACAACATCTTTTTTATACTGTTTATTGGTATTAGCGGCATTTTTTTATAAAAACGCCGCAAAGGAAATAAATTATATTTTAGGGTTTTAGGATTAATATTTAAGTTTTATCGTCTACGGTTTGGGGTTTTAGGGTTCATTACATAATGTTCATTATTTTAGGTTTATAGTATTAAGTTCAGGGTTTTGGGTTTAGGTTTATGGCTTGGGGATTGGGGTTTAAGGTTTAGAGTTTCAGTTTACATGTTAGTGTTAATGTGAGGTCAGTGTTTACGGCTTATAAGATAATGATCAAATTTATTGTTTTAGGGCTTGATGTTTATGGTTTATGGTTTAGCGTTAATGATTTGAATGTTACAATGCATGGTTTTTGCGTTTCGGATTTGCATGAAGAATACGAGTTAGGGTTTATAATTTAATTTTAAAATTTACGGGTTATAGGGATTAATAGCTTTGGGTTTTAGGGTTTAATTACTCATCTAAAACAAAAGCCAAAAAAAATGTAAATTTTGTGTTTTTTACTTCTTATTATATATGTCATTAGTAGGATTATAATTAAATATAATTAGGGTTATAGAAAAAGATATATATGCAACGATATATATATGTTATATATTATGAAACATATATATTAATATTGTGTTAGTTACATAACGATCATATTAATGTGTCAATTTATAATAATGTCATAACAATTATCAAAATAAAAAATCTATTAAAAATCATTAAACTTATAAATAAAGAAAAATAAAACATTTTTAAAAATTGAATAATTAGCGGCGTTTCCACAGAACATGCCGCTATAGAGTCGAATTTGCGGCGTTTATTGTAAAAACACCTCAAAAATTAAACCAAAACGACTTCGTTTTCATTCAGCACATTCCTTTAGTGGCGCTTATTAATAGACGCCGCAATGGCTCGGGATTTAGCGGTGATTTTTCCTAAAACGCCGCAAATATTTCTGTAATACAACATCGTTTAGTGTTCTGCTCTGGTCAAAAAGTTCACCAAAACGACGTCACTTTGATGATGTTCACCGGTATTAAACGCCGCAAAAGCATTAAATTACATTTTAGGTTTTACTGATTAAAATTTAAAATTGAAAAATATATTTTTTAATAATTTCAATTATTTATAAATTTTAATGTTGCTAATATATACATTATTCATACTGTATAAAATTAAAAAAATTTAATAAATTTTATCATTTAAAAATAATGTATTAAATCAGAAATATATTTAAAATTAAAATTATAAATAAAAAGAAATAAAAAATTATAAGAAGTGAATTATTAGTGGCGTTTCTATTCAAAACGCCGCAAGGATCTAATTAAAATTTAAACAAAACAGCGCTGTTTCGTTGACGAATTTAATTTGTAGTGGCGTGTTTTCTCAAAATGCCGCAAAAGATATAAGATTAGTGGCGTTTTTTATTAGCGCCACAAATGTATTTTAATGAAACGGCGTCGTTTCAATGACCAGATCAGTTTTGGGGTATATCCCCGCTCCCAGCCCCAATTTCAATTTCTCTCTGAAATCCCTAAGTGTTTCACCGAAATCCCTAAGGTTTTTTCCTATCAGCCATTTCTAAGAAGCAATTCTTCATCTGTACCGTTTTCATTGTTTGGGTGTTTCCATTTCTTGCAAAAGATTAAAATCTCTGGTTCGTACATTCGGTCAACACACATAGTTGACAGAGAACGTCGCGAAGCATCGTCGGAATCGATCGTCGGGGGAATAAGTATTCAAGGTTCGCTTTCCCCATTCTGCCTCCGTATACATTGGGTTTTCTCTTACTTGTTAATTTTATTCTTTGTTTGTTATTGTTTGTTGATCCTGAAATTAAAAAAATTGTATTCTTTGTTTATAGGGTATTCGGTCTTCCTCTTCATTTTTTGTGGATCGTCCTGAAGGTACTGTAATGCTTCGAATGTGAATTTATTTTTGGAATGGTTTCATTGCTTACAAACTGATGTTAATACTGCTTTTTTATAGGGTTTCAGTCCATTCCATTTCATTGCGTTCATTTCTGTTTTCTGCATCGTTCTGAAGGTACAAATATATATGTAAGAAAATTTTTGTTTTCTGCATCGTTCTGCTGTCGGTGGAATCATCTGCTACTGTGCTTTTAGCAAAGGATTTGATGTGCAAATATATATGTAGGAAAATTTGCCCTAGAAACAAAGGATAAAATGGTTTGAATGTAGGAAAATTTTGACCTAGTTTGCCTGGAAATCGCTTAAGAAAACTTAATTGTGAAACCAAGCTGTTTTCAGCTTCTATTTTCCAGTCAAAACTCGAAATGCACTTTGACAGTGGCATTAGTATTGTCTTTATCTTTTTATGTGTTTTTCTTCATGTGATTCCCCTTTTTTTTTTAAATATTACAAAATACTCCTTTTTATAATGTATATAAATCTTCACAATTGCTTTACTTAAAACATGAAATCATAAGTTCAAAATGCTCGTTTTTCAAAATGTCAAGTCACTTATTCATATATTTGGAGAAATTCTTTAAACTGTTATTTTAATACTTTAAATAAGTCAAAGTAAAAATGGTGCATCAAATTGAATGCAGACTGTGCTCACTTTTAGATTATTTTAATTTATTTACATATGATTCAAAGAGTCAACTTGTAGCTAAGTCATGTAGTTACCCTAATTTTGTATGTATATTCACTACCCATAATTCAGTGGAAGATTAGTTTAAAAGAAAAGATTGCTTATGTAAGCTATATTTAAATTTTATTAATAATAAATTGATAACTTAAATAAGTATTAATATTTTTAATATTATACATATATTAATTTACGTATGTAAACTATATTTAAATTTTATTAATAATATTTAAACATATTTTGTTGCCAAATCAGTAACACATATACCTCTCCACCCATAATTCAGTGGAAGATTAGTTTAAAAGCAAAGATTGCTTATGTAAGCTATATTTAAATTTTATTAATAATAAATTTCTAACTTAAATAAGTATTATTATATTTTTAATATTATACATATATTAATTTACGTATGTAAACTATATTTAAATTTTATTAATAATATTTAAACATATTTTGTTGTCAAATCAGTAACACATAAACCTCTCCACCCATAATTCAGTGGAAGATTAGTTTAAAAGCAAAGATTGCTTATGTAAGCTATATTTAAATTTTATTAATAATAAATTTCTAACTTAAATAAGTATTACTATTTTTTTAATATTATACATATATTAATTTACATATGTAAGCTATATTTAAATTTTATTAATAATATTTAAACATATTTTGTTGTCAAATCAGTAACACATATACCTCTCCACCCATAATTCAGTGGAAGATTAGTTTAAAAGCAAAGATTGCTTATGTAAGCTATATTTAAATTTTATTAATAATAAATTTCTAACTTAAATAAGTATTACTATATTTTTAATATTATACATATATTAATTTACATAATACATAACTTACATAACCTACTTAATACATAACTTGCATAACTTACATAATACACAACTTACATGTGTAAATAATACACAACTTACATAACTTACATACCCTACATAAATTAAATAAGTTACATAATAATACATACCCTACATAACTTACATAAGTTACATAATACACAAAAACAAAAACTTACATAACTTACATAATACACAACTTACATAACTTATATAATACACAACTTACATAACTTACATAATACAGAATTTGCATAACTTACATAAGACATAACTTACATAAGTTTCATAATACACAACTTACGCAACTTACACAACTTACACAACTTACATAACTTACACAACTTACATAACTTACACAACTTACATAATGTATAACTTATTCCTAAATCCTAAACCCGTGCAATTTATTGTCAATGTCAGACTTCAAGAATTAAGAAATGGACCGTTCTTGGATGAATTTGTCAAGGGTAAGCGACGGTTATCGAAATGGAGTGCAGAGTTTTCTAAATTTTGCATTTCAATATGTAAGCCAAGAGAACATGATTCTTTGCCCGTGTAAAAAGTGTGTTAGCATAAACTGGCATTATCGTGAGGTTGTATACGAGCATCTAATTGTTGATGGGTTTGTTCGGGGTTATACGCAATGGTTTTTTCATAGAGAATGCCCGCCTAGTACTTCTTCTTCAAGGATGGATGTATCTTATCCTAGTACTGCTAATTACCATCAGTTTAAAAGAGGGGATGACATGGAAGGTATGTTGCGGGATGCATTTAATATGCACAATCATGGTGTGCAGTCGTTCCCAACGGATTTTGTGGCATCTCATGATTGTAATATTAGTGGAACTGCATTTACCGAACCGGGCAGTAGTGTACCTCATGAAGAGCCGAATGGAGAAGCGGCAAAGTTCTACGTGCTACTTAATGACATGAACGAAAAACTATATGAGGGATCAAAATTTTCAAAAATGTCATTCTGTGTTCGTCTTTTTCAGTTAAAATGTTTGGGAGGGTGGACCGAAAACTCGTTGACAATGCTGTTAGAGTTTTTGAGAGAAATGTTTCCGTTTGCAAAAATCCCTCAGTCATGCAAAGATATGAAGAAAATGATAAAAGATTTAGGCCTTGGGTACAACAAAATCCATAGTTGCCCAAATGACTGCATGTTGTATTGGGGCGATTGAAAAAACCAACAGTGCTGTCATGTATACGGCCAATCCCGTTGGATTAGTAGAAACACAGAAGATGGGAACGATGATGAAAATGATGCACAGTGGAGAAAGAAACCAGTCAAAATTTTGCGGTATTTTCCCCTGATACCAAGGCTTCAAAGGTTTTTCATGTCGTCGAAGACAGCGGAGTCAATGACGTGGCACCATGATGGACGAACCGATGATGGATTACTAAGGCATCCGTCAGATTCTTTAACTTGGAAATCATTTGAAAATAAATTTTCAGGCTTTGCAAGCGATCCTAGGAGTGTGAGGCTTGGGTAGCATCTGATGGATTTAATCATTTCAAGATCATGAGCACTGCGTACAGTACTTGGCCAGTAGTGCTTGTTCCTTACAATCTGCCTTGGAGGATTTGCATGAAGCAATCTTCCCTTATCTTATCTATGATTATCCCTGGAGAGAAAAGGCCCGGGAATGATATCACATTTATTTACAGCCACTTATTGAAGAGTTAAAAAAATTATGGGCTGGTGTCGAGACATATGATGTGCTGAGAAAGGAGAACTTTAATTTACGTGCAGCTTTGATGTGGACCATTAATGACTTTCCCGCTTATGCCAATTTATTCGGTTGGAGTACCAAGGGTCGTTATGCGTGTCCTTGTTGAGTTGCACAAACATGTTCGCAATGGTTATACAATGGGAAGAAGTTCTCTTACATGGGGCATCGTCGGTGGTTACCGAAAAATCATAGATTTAGATTTCAGAGTTCCGTATTTGACGGTACTGAAGAGTTCAGATAAGCTCCTTTGCAGACCAGTGGCTCTGAAATCTTGTTGATGTTGGAAGATATGAATTTCATTTATAGGAAGATGAACCAACCGCCAAGCACGCAAAGAAATAGAAGATCAAATGATGAAGCTGATGATGACTCTGATGAAGAGGATGATCCTAATGAGGCGGACTTGTGGAAAAAAAGAAGTATTTTTTTGAGTTGCCTTATTGGGAGCATCACCTTTTACGACACAATCTTGATGTTATGCACATTGAGAAAAATGTCTGCGAGAACATTGTGGGTACAATTTTGAATGTCAACGGAAAATCAAAAGACAATCTTCAGAGTCGACTTGATTTAGTCCAAATGGGAATTCGGCCTGATCTTCATCTCAATCCACTTTCGAATGGGAAATATCGGTTGCCGCCTTTTATTTTCTCAATGTTCAAGACGGAGAAAGAACTGTTTTGCATGGTGTTGAAGGATATAAAGGTTCCAGATGCGTATGCATCAAATATATCTCGATGTGTTAGTGTTAAAAATCGAAGATTATATTCGCTAAAATCACATGGCTATCACATCTTGATGCAAGATTTGATGCCAGTTGCTCTACGATCTTGTATGTCCAAGAAGGTGACGTCTTGTATAATTGAACTATCCAATATAATGAAAGCCATTTGTGGCAAAGTTTTGGATGTTCAAGAACTTCAGAAGGTACAGGATCGAGCCGCTTTGACTTTATGCAACATGGAGAAAATCTCCCACCTTCCTTCTTCACCATTATGGTTCACTTGATAATCCATCTCCTGTACGAAGCAATTCTTGGCGGACCCATTTTCTATCGATGGATGTATCCCATAGAAAGATGTTAATTAAAATTTTTAAAATTTTCCTTCATTCACCTTTATGCCTTCCGCTTTGACTTTTGATAATGTTGTATATTGTGTTTAGGTTCCTATCCAAATTAAAGTCTTACTGCCGCAACAAGCGATATTCAGAAGGATCGATTGCTGACGGCTACATGGCAGAGGAATGTATGACCTTCTACTCAAGATATTTGGAAGATGTTGAAACAAGGTTGAACAGACCAAATAGGAATGCTAGACTCGCGGACTATAACTTAGCCGATACTTATTTGTTCCAAAGTTTTGGAGAACCAATCGGCAAAGTTGAAATTGCAGAATTAGATAATTTATCGTGGGTACAAGCACATCGATATGTTCTGTTTCACCACGAATCATTGGAACCTTTACGAAAGTAAGTTCTACAAATTTGATAAATATTTATCAAACTACTAATTTTTTTATCTTCTAACAAAGTGAACATTTTTTTAACACAGTGAGTACAAACAAATATTGAGATCTCGTTCGCGCTCCCGAAGAACACAACATCGAGATATCAATAAGTTGTTTACAGAATCTTTTTATGAATGGTTAAGCCAAACGGTATGCAGTTGGAGCTTCCGCTTACAAATAATAATGTTTTCACATAACATTTTACATTACTCAGTTTACTTTCCATTCAATAGGTTTGGAGTGGGAAGAACGTAGACGACGAAGTTAAATGGCTCTCCCAAGGTCCAAATCGAGTGGTTAAAAGATATAGTGCGTTCCTCATCAACGGATTCAGATTTCATACAAAATATCGCGAGAGGTTGAGGAGAACGCAAAATTGTGGAATAGTTGTTAATTCTGCAATTACAAGTTATGCTAGTGCTAGGGACAATAATCCTGTCGAGGGAAATGTGGAATATTTCGGACATCTTACTGACATAATTGAGTTGGATTACTACGGCAAATGGAAAGTTGTCTTATTTCGAGGTGATTGGGCCGATGTTAATACAGCTCATGGAATCAAGCAAGATCAATTTGGTTTTACAATGGTGAACTTTGACCGATTGATTCACACAGGACAACAACTGATAGATGAGCGGTATGTATTCTCATCTCAAGTCAAACAAGTTTTTTACTCAAAAGATCCAACTGATGAGGGTTGGTACGTTGTACTCCGTAACATCCCTAAAGACTTGTTTGACATGGGCAGTGGAAGTAGAGATAACATCGACGACAGATCAAAAACTTTGCCATTTCCAAGACAAAACTTAAACGATAATATCCCTAGTATTAGTGCACAATTTCAATGGGTTCGTCAGGATACGGATGAAGATATTTACGAATAATGATGTAGTAAGATTTTACGATTGTTTAATTATATGTAACTTACATTAGTATTAAATCTTGGTCTTATTATATATTTCAACTATTTTATATGTGCTGTTATTGTTGTAATTAGTTATTAAGTTTAATTACATTTTATGTGTATTGCAGATAAAATGCCTAGAAGAAAAATTATAAGGGAAAGCATTGTTCAAAATGATCCAAACTCGACAGAAACAAATAGTACTAAACAACGGACAGCAATTGGATCTTCGAATGTTTCAATTACACCTGAGGATCCTAAGAAAGTTCAAAGTAATTTTACATTTAATTTACATGCGTGTTGACTTATAATTGATTTATTTTTCAAATTCTTATATTATAATATACCATTTGTAGCTGAAAATAGTGGGACGCGCAGAGGTCGATGACGTACGCTACTTAGAGAGTTATACGAGTTAGATCCAGTCGAGCGTGTCAAGGTATGCAGAAACAGTTTTGGTCAGCCTGTTGGATCAGAAGCTCGACTTTTAGCAGGATACATGGGCATTTTAGCACGAAATGCGAATATGTTGCCTATCAACTACGAGTCATGGCGTCAAATGCCCGATAGCAACAAAAACCAAGCCCTCGATAATATTAAGGTAACAAATTTTATTAATGTCATCTGTAATGCTTGGGAAATAGTCTCATTTATATTTACTTTATTAACTTGTGTTTTTTGTAGGCGAGGTTTGCTTTAGAGGTCTCGGATGCTTATGTAAAGAAGGCATTGGGAAAAAGATGGAGAGACAATAAAAGTACTTTGAAGAAAAATTATTATAAGACAAAAACAACCCTCGATGAGAAATTGAAAAATGCCCCGCCGGGTATGTTGAGGTACCCATGGGAAGATGCGGTTAGATTTTGGCATTCTCAGAAAGGCGAAGTACGACGTACTTCCAAACTATTTAATTATTTTGGTTTATAGTATTTACTATTTACGTACTAAAAATTTTATAACGTAGGATCGTGAACGAGTTGGAAAAAGCAACCGGCAGCAACAAAAATTCACTCACACAGCCGGGTCGAGAAGTTTTGCATGTGTAGCTGAGGCGGAGGTATTTTTAATTTTTTAATATTCTCAAATATGTATAACTTTCTATTAAATAATATTTTTACTACTATATTGTAGAAACGGTCGTCTGGTCAAAAAGTTGGACGCCTTCAACTTTTTGAAATTACACATAAGAAGAAATATGGATCTGCTATGACTCTTGAAGTTGGTGAAATTATGGTACGTTTACTTAATACGATTTGACTTGTTTTAGTTATTTATAGTGTTTATTTTCTAATGGTTTAATTCATTGCTTGTAACGCGACTATTGTTATATTGCATTTGTTTTTTTAATATATATTGCGTTCCTTACTATGTGATTTATTTATTAGGAAAAACTAAAGGAAAAAAAGACGGAGTACGAAGCGATTGCTTCTAATGATAGTTCTGTTCATCTTGAAGACATTGATAACCGGATTATTACTGAAGTTTTGGGTCCTGAAAAGTATCGTCGAGTTCGATTTCAAGGATATTTTATCAGTCCAACCCAATATTTTGGATCCAGCTCGCACCAATACATGGCTTCGGGGAGTCAATCTCAAGCTGAAGTTCAGAGGTTAAAAGACCAGATGGCTCAGATGCAAGCGACCACATTTGAGGTTCAAAGGAAATATGAAGAACTTCAGCAACAACTTAAAGCAGAGGCGGCAGCAAAGGAAGCATAGGCTACAGCGAGAGAAGCAGAGGCCGCAGCAAGAGAAGCAGCGAGAGAAGCAGCGATAGAATTAGAGGTTCAAAAGAAATATGAAGAACTATAGCTACGACTTCAAAAAGATGCGGCATCGAGAGAAGCAGAGCAGAGCAAAAAGTACGACGAACTTCAACAGCAGCTTCAGATTATGAGGAAGATGTTTCAGCAGTCGCAACTTCCGCCGTCATAGTGTATATTGCATAAATATTTTTATCATTTTAACTTTTAACATTTTTGAAAATAAAAGTATGAATTCACTTTTATTTATATCAATTAATATTATTTTAGTCATTTAATTTGAAATATTATATAAATTTATTGTTTTTGGTTAGTTTAGATCTGGTTGCTTTTGATTTGTTGTTGCAGGAGGGCTGAAAAAAAATAGAAAATTTTATTTTAAAAAATTCCCAAAATTAGTGGCGTTGTTTAAAAAGCGCCGCTAAAAGTCATATCAAATAATGGCGTTTGTGAAAAAAGCGCCGCTAAAGAAGACTACTATTAGCGGCGTTTTTGACCAAACGTCGCTATAGAACATTACTTTTAGCGGCGTTTTCTTCCTAAGCGCTGCTAAAGAACATGATCTTTAGCGGCGTTTTTTCCTAAGCGCCGCTAAAGAACATGATAAACGGCGCTAGACAACATAATCTTTAGCGACGTTTTTTCCTAAGCGCCGCTAAAGAACATGATCTTTAGCGGCGTTTTTTTCTGTAAGCGCCGCAAAAGTTAGCGATGTTGTCGTTAGCGGCATTTTTTGTGGCGCTTCTTCAAGCGCCGTAAATGCCTTTAGTGGCGTTAAAAAGCGCCGCTAAAGGCCTAAAAAAACGCCGCTAAAAACCTATTCTGGTGTAGTGTAAAATTATTAATTTTACTAAAAATAATAACTAACTAACTATAATAATAATACTAGTTTTTTACTAACTAGTTTATTTTGGTAAATAAAAATAATAAGTAACCATAATAATAATACTAGTTTTTTGCTAACAATAATATTACTAAGTTACATCTTAATACATTAATAACATCTTAATACTAACAACAACAACAATAACAATAATAATACTAACTAATACTATTATTTTGAGTTTTATTAATCTTAATAACTAAACTAAAACAAAAAATATTACAAAATATACAAAATAATAACAACAATATAATCAATTATTTTTAAAAAATACCTTCTTTTTCTCTTCTTTTCCGCAGCACCTCTTCTTTTTTTTTCTTCTGATTTTTCTCCCTTCAGCTGGACAGAGCTCGTTTTTATAATACGAGTAGTGCCGCCAATCAGTATGGCACCATTGGTGCCGCTAATGGCATTGGCACCATTGGTGCCGCCAATGGCTTTGGCGTGACCAAGGTGCCGTCACATCGGTGCAAATTTTTTTTGCATGTTTTTTTATTATATATTTTGGTAAATAAAAAAAATATATTTTAGTAAATAAAAAAAGTTATAACATTTTGATTATTTTTTATTTTTTTATAATATTTTTGTAAAAAACCCGTAATTCACCCCTAAATAATTATCATCCCTTTTTATTACCCTTAAAAAACAAAAAAGAAAAAGACCTTTCTGACCATCAGAAACCAACAAAACCATGTAGACTCAATACACAGAATTCCCCCTTCTCCCTCCTCCTCATACACATGCTTAAACCATGTCCAACCCTCTACCACCACCACCACCACCTTCAACCCACCACCATCAACACCAACCACTGAACATCATCACACCAGCCACAACCTCGGCGACCACCATGACCTCCGCCCCGAACCGTGAATACCGCAAAGGAAACTGGACAATCCAAGAAACCCTAACACTCATAACAGCCAAAAGACTAGACGACGAACGGCGTGCCAAACCTTCCACAAGCTCACCTTCAAAACCAGGAGAATTAAGGTGGAAATGGATCGAAAACTATTGCTGGGACCATGGCTGTTTCCGTAGCCAAAACCAATGCAACGACAAATGGGATAACCTACTCCGTGACTACAAAAAGGTCCGACAGTACCAATCCTCCCACTCTCAATCCCAATCCTCCCATCCCTTCCTCTCTTACTGGTCCATGGAAAGACACCAACGTAAGCTCCATAACTTGCCCACCAACATGTCTCCTGAAGTCTTCGAAGCCCTCAACGATGTTCTTCAAAGAAAACTCAACACCCAACAACAGCCCCACCTCCACCAACCTTCTTTTTCTCAATCACCTGAGCAACTGCCTCTCAAGACTGACCAGAACCCACCGGAGGTTGATGCTCCGGTAACAGTTTCAGGTACTGTCTATTAATCTTTCTTTCTTTTTTTTTTGGTTGCTGCAGTATGCTTGGAGTATAGCATAGTAGTAGTAATGTGTCAGAATCACAAAAGAGAAACTTTTTCATTTTTTGTCTTTCAGCGATTATATTATTATTATAATAATTTATGTGAATATATATAGTCAAAGCTGCAGGTTTGAAAACTCTGCTCCTTTCATTTATTAGGGACCCATTATTTTTTCACAAAGCTACATTCAATTGTACATTGTCTTTATTTGAGCTTACAATGATAACCGTTGGATTCTTTTGGGTTTTCAATACCAACCATCTCATGGGTTTTCACTTGGTAGTAAGTTTACTACCCAAATAATTCCATTGGTTGATTATACTAAAAATACTTTTGATTAAGACACAAATTTGACAGTAAAAGCAATCATGAAAACCAGTGAGGAAGAGCTGCATTCATGATTGCTCGGTGCTTGAAAAAAAAAATAGAGAGGTGCCATAGATTTATATCCTAAGATGATTTAGCCCACCAAGGGTCCTAAGATGGTCTAAAAGCTTGTGGTGTTAGGCTCATGAATTTCTGCAGATGCTGACCCTTCATTTGCAGCAACTTTTATAACATTAAGGTACCCCATTTATTGATATTTCCTTGGTAATTCCCACCAAAAAATTAATCAGGCAGCAAAACCCCAAAACTAATCATGAGTTTTGCTTAGGAAGTAGTATTTTTTAAGTGAATGCCATTCAATAAAGATATCATCTTTATTTTGATATGTGTACATTGTGATTTGACAGAGGAATCAGATTCTTCAGAGACAGAGTCAAGTGAAAATCTGGATTCCAAGACCAAACGCAAAAAAGTTAGGAAAATCGGTTCAAGCATAATGCGAAGTGCTTCGGTTTTGGCTCAAACCCTTAAAAGCTGCGAAGAGAATAAAGAGAAACGGCACCAACAAGTGATGGAACTCGAACACCGTCGACTCCAAATCGAAGAAACTCGAAACGAAGTCAACCGAAAAGGTATTACGGATCTGGTTGCCGCCATGACCAACTTATCTGGAGCTATTCAATCCCTCATCGCCAACCATTACGATCAAACGTAATAACTTTTTTTTTTCTTTTTACTTTCCCCAAATTATTTGTAGACTTTGCTCAATTCTTCTTTAATCATATTTAATTATCATCATTGTTAGCATTCCCTATGTAATATTTGGTTATTTATTTACTAACTCTTTTTATTCATTAATTCTAGCTAGTTTTCTTTTTTCCTTTTTTAATTAATTACGTTATACTTTATTGGAGACAGTATTTGATTTTGGAGATAATTGCATGGCATGCCAAATTATTTGTAGCTGTAAGACATTCACGATACGGTTGGTTTACGAATAGAGTTATAATCAGTAATTCAATTATTTAACTAAATGGAATAAATGTTGTAATACTATACAGAAAAAATTGAAATGATCAAAGTACTCTTCACAAAATTTTTGTTTACGTAGATAACTATTGTTATTGTTATTAAATTTTAATACGATTATTATTAAATATAATTTAATAAAAATAAAAAATAATAATTTAATCATATTTTAATATTATTATTAAATATAATTTAATAAAATTCTTAATATAATTATTTTTATATTAAATTATATTAAAATATTTCAAATATTTTGTTTTTATATTTTCTGAGTCCAAATTTTAGAGGACTAATTTGGAAATTAATTTTGTTTTTTTATTCAATGTTGCATAGAATAATTATTTGTAGTGATACCAAAAAATAACTATTACAGGAAGACAAAGAATAAGTTAGTAATGGTCATTTCGTTGAAAGAATATTACGTTCAACCAAATAAATAAATGATTTATCATTTAATAAATAAGGGGAGTGTTATTCCATTCCTCCAACCAAACATAGTGTGAAGGTTTAAGTTCTAACCTTATCATTATGCGTGGGTTCTCTCTAAAATTATTTTACATTTAAATCTAATCAAGAAAAAACTCTGAATATTCTTTTAAGAAATATATTATCCTAAGAGTTGAGTTTTAAATAAAATAATTAAATACCATTCAACTCGAGCTTAAACAAAAAGAAAGTTTGTAAAAAATAAAAATCTAAATTACAACCTCACCCGACTTAGCATTCAATATGCTGTTCATGGCACGCACATATATTTTTATGCTTATTTTTTTATGTTTATTTTTTTTGTTAGTAATTAACAATATGGTCTCTCAAATTTGAATTTGTGTTCTTTCTTTAAAAGTGTAGTATATGTTATTATTGCATCCAACCACTTATTGTTAGATATAATTTTTTAAATGATACTCCTAATTTTCTTTTTATGTAGCTAATAAATAGTATTGACATTTGTAAAAAAAATTAAATAATAGATGACAATGTTATATTTGCCTAATTTTATAGTGGTGATTAAAGATTAAGGTGCGACGTCATATTTAGCGTATGGTGGATTGTTATGTGAGGATTTAATATTTTGGGACATTTAAGGATGAAATACTGTATAATTATAATTTATAAAATTAATGATGAAAAATTATCTACAATTCTATTTATGAAATAAAAAAGAAGTTTTAATAGTGGCATGCACTAAATGGGTAAAAGCTGAACCACACAGCATCCATATCATATCACTATAATTGAGCATGTGGAAATAGATAGTCCAAAAACATTATTATGGCCAACATTGACTCTCAATTGTAAAAGATGTTGTGGAAGTTTTAAAGATCACTTTTGATTCTATGGTCCATCCAAAAATGAACGGCCAAATTAAATCGGAAAAAGTTATGAAAGCACACTAAAAAGAAGGGTGCTTGGTTTGAGGAGACACTTGAAAATACTTTGGAAAATAAAAGCTTAGAACATCTTTTTGATTTGACTTTTGACGACCTAGCAAAGTGCCAACACTTTGAACAGTCGACATCTAGATTTTGATTTTGCATGCGCTCATTAGGATATGGCTGATGGCCCGAATCAAAGTGTGGATCGGGTATGTAGGCCTCGAATTGTTCGGCTTTCTTATTGTGGAGGGTAAAGATTTTGTTGTTTAATTATCTGAGGTCGGTTAGGAGTGGGCTAATAGTCTAAATTGGGGTTTAGGGGTTAAATTTTAAGATTTAAGGAAACAATAAATAAAAGAAAAGTGTATGGGTTTTAGAGATAGAAGAGTAGAGTAAATCAAATCTCGATTATGGGTGATTACCTCGCTTCGGTAACCCCCATCAACTATTTATTTGGGTTCTTCGTCCATCAATTAGTCGCTACCCTAGCAGGATCTTTCGATCTTCCACTAACATAATGAGTAAGCAAGAACTACTTATCTTCCGACCTCACAGTCCAGACTGGATTAGGTTGAAGGTGTTCACGAATAGGCAATACCAAATTTGAGTTAATTCCCACATTGATGACTTCTCGGGGTTGTTAGGCCCAAGGTTTGTTTCATGTTCTTCCCTTCCCAAACAGATGATCCGTTGACTGACCATACTAAATAGTTAACAGACCATATCTCCACTTGCTAATCCCCCATAAAGGGATTAGTTCCCCATGGCTTTCATAAGCAACATGGAATAGACGGAAGAATTAACCATAATGAATGAATTGAAGTAAAAAGTTTAAGAAAAGCCTGATTGATATTGATAAAAAATGCGAATCCACAGAAGTTGATCTCTTTCACAATTCAGATCTATTGAAATAAAACAAAGACAAATAAACTAAACTCCAGAAAACCTAAGAAAGCAATAAAACAAAAATAAGTCTAAAGAAATAATCTAAACTAATGGAATGGTGTCCATAACATGTGCCAAAAGAGCCTATTTATAACCTTCAGGTGGCTGTCATCCTTAACCCTAAGTTAACTAACATTCCCGAGCTTTAAGTTTGATTGTGCAGATCAAAACACCCCTGCTTTGTGTTTATTTTTCGTCCCAAAGTCTATGTCGAGATACACTAGGGCCTGTGTCGCGACAGAGGTGGCAGTATACTCCTCCTTGAAACATCTGTAGGGGTATGTCGCGACACCCTCAATCTGTGTCGTGACATCGATGGCAGTTTCATACTCTCTCCATTATGCTCTCTATGTTGTGACATTGAGCCTCTCGTGTTGCAACATAGTGTCCAGTATTGGTCTAAAATGCCTTCTAATGGTCTCCTGGACACTCACAAGGTACGTTAGCTCTCCCTTAGGCCTCCTTCGACCCTTAGGGTCAACAAAAGACTCAATTTACACATTTTATTAAAGGTAAGTAAAGCTAAAGAAACTTAACTTAAATATAACAAAAATGCTTGTATTCGAGCTCCTTAAATGTGAAAACTACTTTAATCTGCTACACCTATTTACGGTAGATTAGATATCATATGTGGGACTATTTTTGGACGGTCCCTGTTGTTCAAGAGTTTTATGCATCCTTACAGGACCAAGAGTCTAGAAACATTAAAGGCCATATTTTGGAAACGATACTTATGCGAGGGAAAGACGTGTGAGTAACCCCTCGAATAATTTGTGACTTTTATAACATCCATACTATGGAAAAATTTTTATTAATGAAACTGATTTACAATATTTTCGAGACATAGATATGGATAACATTATAAAATTTTTAACTGAAGGACGGGGCGAATGGAAATATCACCCAAGTATCAATATCCCAACCTCCTTTCATCAAGCTACAATGTTTCCTGAAGCTAAAAGGTGGATTAAATTTTTATGCACACGAGTTTTTCCTGCTCTAAATGTATCTAATGTCAATACTTTTCGAGCGGTTCTGATTTATGCTATTTTGCAGAGAAAACAAATATGCACCGAAAAATGGGTTTATCAAAATATGAAAAGGTGTGTCAGTGGCCAGAAAGTGGGAGTGTTTGTAATGCCCAGGAATTTGGGCCTCGAAGTATTGGGCCTTGAGCAAGGAAACGGTTAGGAAGCTGAGCATAAAAGTTTATGTGAGCTAGGAATTGACACAAAAGTATGTTTGTTTTAGTGGATAAGGGTCCTAAGAGGAGTTGGAAAAGTCTTGGGTTCGAACTTGGGCTTTAGCAAAAATTTTGGTTTTAAGTGGATAAAAGCTTGGATACTTGGATGTAGGCCTTTTAGATTGTTGTGTTAAAAAATATGTCATAAGAAAGCATGTGGTATAGTGGCTGTGGCGTCATTGAGGTTGCAAGGGAGCTTGGGTTCAAGTCTTGGCTTTTGCAATTTATTTTGGTTTTCTTTTGAAAGAACTTGGACTTTAGCCTTTAGACCTTTTTATTAATTGAAGATAAAGTGTGGCATAAGGAGCCTGATAGCCTAGTGGTAAGTGGCGTGTTACTACTTTTGAGGGGCTTGAGTTTGAGTCACGTTATGGACAAAGGAGTATTTATTTTGCTTCTTTTACTATGTAAGAAGTAGAAGTTGATTGAAATACTGCTGAGTAGAAAAGAGTTTGAATTAGTCTTTGAAGAGGTTTATGGAGAGAATTTAGGAGAGAAAAGGGGGATTTGGATAAGGGTTCGGTTGGTTGTTGTTGTGGAGAAATTATAGGAGGAAATCAAGGCTATGTGAGGGGAAAGGGAGATTTGTGCCGTATAGGGACTTTAGGCACTCTTGAATTCAGTTTTCGAGGTTTTTTTTCGGAATTGGGTTGGTTCGTGCGAGAGAACTTATTTTTGGTCATATTTTTGTTACTTTTCTCTGCTTTTTGGTTTTGGGAGGCCGAATAGACTATAGACCCTTTCGGGTATTATTTTTTTCCCTTTTGTTTGTTTTCTGCTTGACTGAATATTTTTGTTTAATTCCCTTTTCCAATCAGTTGTTCCCCTTCTCGCCGATTACTACATTTTCTCTCTCTCTCAACACTTTCGGGTTTTGGCTCTTGTTTTCTCAACATTCGGTTACATTTTCTCTTATTTACCGAATTCGTGTGTTTCCTTTTTTCTCAAATGGTTACCCCTTAGAAAATTGCTCTTGTTCTTTGTCTCTCTCAATCGAATCTTAGTAGTTCATCTCCTTTTGTTCTGTTACTGATTATTTTTTCTCTTCTCTCTCCTGATTCGGTTTAGTCTTGGTTTAAGGGATTCTCTGCTCCTACATTCCATATGCTCTCCATTTCTGTTTTTGATTCGGTAAGTAATCTCTATTAATCGAACTTCCAATGGGTGAAGAAAGTGCTAGTAGTAAAGTGATAGTAAAGGTACTGGATGAGTTTGAGCGCGTAGCCCCTACTCCTAAGTTTAAGTGGCGTAAGGTGTTGGCTCTTCGAGATTTTCTGCCAGGTTGTGGAAGGGTGGCTGCACCAAACTCTAGGACTAGTGGGCAACCATAACCGACTGATCTAGTCAAAGGAAAGGTAATCTATTGGACAAGTATTTTTAGTAGAGGCAATTTTTGATAAAAGGCTGGTTTGGGATTGTATGTCTAGGAATCCTAATGTTTGGATGAGTAACAATATGATTTGATGGAAAATAGGCTTTGGAGCACGTGGACAACTCGTACATTTCGTAATCAGGTGTGTAACTGTACACCGTATATCATTACTATCGTAAAGCCGAAAAGCCAGAAATACGACGATTGAGGCCACATGGGCGTGCGAACGCTTGCGTGGTGAACTGAGCCCACAAATATGGGCTTTAGATTGTAGAGGCCACCACGAGCATTCTCCTGCTCTTAGGCCCTTATGGGCCTCGTTGGCTGAAATGGGCCGTGTGGGCCCAATAGGCTCGTGGGTCTCACACGGATAAAAGCTACGAAAAGTGGCAAGAACTGGATTGGGCTATGTAGTTCGCATAGCCATGTTTGAATTTGGGCCAAATGGGCCACACGAGCGTGTGGGCCCACTTGGGCCGAATATTGGGCTTTAGGCCCATTTACATTGTTTTGACCGTGTGGATTATCTGTGTTGCTCGAGACGACTGTAGACCTTTGGAAAGGTCGTTATTGTTATTGAAACCCTAAAATAGGTATAATAACTGTAATACCCCCATAGGATAAAATGACCGTAATACCCCCATAGGATAAAATGACTGTAATACCCCCATAGGGTAAAATGACCGTAATACCCCTGTAAGGTAAAATGACCGTAATACCCCTGTAGGGTAAAATGACTGTAATACCCCTGTAGGTAAAATGACCGTAACGACCCTCGAGTGTAAATGATTAATTTGTCCATGATGTAAATGACTGATTTGTTTGTGATTTGTATGACTGATTCTGAGCATGGCATTCTGCATACACGACATACTGCATGGGGTTGGGATACTGTTATGGAGGAAGTACTGTACTGGTGGCTCTGCCACAATCACAGTTACTAGTGGCTTGGCCACATATACTATTACTAGCAGCTTTGCTGAGATACTATTGCTGGCAGCTTTACTACGACGTTACTGATGGCTTTGTGCCGATCATATTACTGTTACTGATGGCTTTGTGCCGATCATAGTACCCTTACTGATGGCTTTGTGCCGATCATATTACCGTTATTGATGGCTTGTAGCCATTTTGTTTATAACTTATAGCTATCCTGTTTACGGCTTTTAGCCATTCTGACTACTGGCAGCTAGGCTGCGATATTGGTGTGAAGGTTGGGTGGGTTGACTTTATCCTCACGTGGTGTGTTAGGTTGGTACAGGTGGTGTGTTGGCTGGACTAGGATGGGTTCGCATACTTGCATTATACTGATACTGCATCGGGCTTAGGCCTACACTGTTTCTGTATTGGGCTAAGGCTCACACTATACTGTTACTGTTAAAGGGCTCTGGCCTAGACGGATTTTGTTCTGTATGCCAACTGTTTGATAAGGGATTACACATTGAGTTTTCCCAAACTCACCCTTCTGTCTAACTGTACAGGTAATCCCCAGCCTTACGCGATTCGGTGCTGCGAGAGACTTGGAGGTGGCCACACAACTGCTGCTGTTTAAATTTGCTTCTATTTTTATTAAATTTTATGCTGGGTTTTATTTTTGTAATAAGGCCTCTAAAATTTCTGGATTCCAAAATTCAGGATTTTATTAATTGTGATTCTTATCTACTGGATGTAGAACTTGGTTTTCCAAAACAACAACTATTTTCAAACGCTACGTTTCCGCAACTTATTTTTTAAAATATCACGTTTTCGTAAATAATTTGTTTTAAATTAAACTTCCACAACAATAAGGTTTTGAAGGTAACAACTTTTCTTTAATAAACCTAGATCGAAAATAAACAAACGCAAAATGAGGTTTTGTATTTGAAATTTCAAGAAGGGTTTTCAATGGAAATATTATTTTCGGAAAACACTTCAATGTGACATGCCAAATTCGGCCATAACTCCTAGGCCGGGTTTGGGGTGTTACAGTGTTCTTTCCCCACTTAGTGACGACCTTATACAAAAAAGCAGGCATTCCTACGACATCCACAGAACAATCGCTGAAACCATCTCGGAGTATTATTGGCGACTTTGTTCTAGCAATATGTAAAACTACGAGCCAAACAAATAAAAGATTGGAACAAACGACAGCAAGAAGCGATAGCTACACCAGCTTCGTCATAAGGATTGACACGAGCTCAATAGGAAGTTGGTGAGAGTAGTCATTGTAAACTCTAATTTATGAACAAAAAAAATCCAACACTTGTTGCCCCTTCCCTTCGCCGCAACATCACTTCCCCACACTATAAAAATCCCGAGAAAAAAAAGGATGACACAAATTAATAAAAAGGGGAGGAATTTCTTTTATTTCTTTTTCTTAGTATTTATTTTCAAGCATTTATATTTTTTTCTTAGTTAGTATTTTGCTTCCGTACAATAAGTAGGAAATTGCAAACATGAATAAATTAAGCTCAATACCTCTTCATTATAAAAAATGAAGTAGTGTGGTATTGTGAATGAACATGTCTAGGATTGGATTGTTAAGAAAGATGTGGTACTTAAGTAGTCTTCATGACTCACCTCACTTTTCTTACTAATCTTACCTGGTGTCCAGTTCTCATTTATTACTTTGTTTACACAACGATGACATTGCTTCTTTCTAAAGTGGGGTAAGGCAAAATTTGCATGAATTTTAAAATTTTTTTTCTAAAGTATGATTCAATGTTTACAGATAAGTATGCTGAAATAAAATTATGTTCAGAAAAAAAATTTTTGTTCATAAGTTAGTTCAAATGCAATCATGATTTCTGATTTGATCTGATTTTTTATATTATCTTAGGTTATGGAATGTTTGTATGTTCTTAGATCTTATGTAGTCTTTTTCCATGAAAATTTAATTTCTTTAGAAATAGAAATGCATGAAGGTTTAAGTCCTTAGAATTGACTCAGTAACTTTCTTGAGGCGAAATCCTAGGAGGCATTAGAATCTAAATATGATTTAGGCACAATTTTCTTTGGATTGTTTGAGCCTTTCAAGGTTACCATATGAGTTTGACCCTTTAAACTTTAGTTTGAGCCTTTAAGCCTCTTTTATTGCTATTCACCTACATCATAAGCCATATTTCCGTCTTTTTAAGTTTTATCCTACTTTTGCACCTATCTTAACTATATTTGTCTTGGTGATAAAAAAATTTAACGAAAAATTCAGACAGATGTACATGTTCTTTGTAAAATGAAATAAAATAAAAGGAGAGAGAGAGAGAGAGA